>NC_074668.1:56190243-56552855 GCF_029448725.1 Salvelinus fontinalis
GACTTCCCTACTGCAGTTTGTCGGTGGCAAACTTGCCAGAGTCAATTATTTGAAAGAGTCAATTTAGAGAGTATAAAAGTCAAGTAAACAAGTGTAAGTGTAATTTTAATTTGTTCACTAATGTTAGCTAGACTTACAAGTAGGCTAGTTCTGTTGTGATAACATTAGTTGTGTTGTGTCAGAAACAGGAAGACTGAATGGATGGTGACAGCTATGTGATGAGTGTCCCACGGGCTCCTCTGATTGGCTCTTCAGCCACGGTGACACCTGCCACTCACACCACCACCCACGACGACAGATTCGTCACTTAATTTCCCCCTGATTACTGGTTGCAAGTGAGTAATTATAAGGGCCAGGTGAGAGGAGGGGGATGCTGATTGGGCAGGAGTGGAACAGGCCTGAAAAAGAAAGGGGGGAAAGAAAAAGAGAAAGGGGCGGGAGAGAAGAAAATAGGAAAAATGCAAGGGAGGAGGGATGCTGTACTGTAGACGGAGAGAAAGAGAGAGAGAGAGAAAGAGAACGAGTCAGGGGGGGTACACAGGCATCCCCAGATTCATGGTTTTGACATCTGTGTCCTTCTCGACTCGCTGCTCACAGCCCGTTTGGGGAGTGGGGGGGTGGGGGGGTGGACGGACAAAAAAAAAATCCCTTATCCCTTGACGCTGGACGACTCTGGTGAATGGGGACACATTTAAGGATGAAGAGGAGGTTAATGTGCTGGGTAGAATGAGGGAACTTCTGAAACACACTAATATAAAAACACACACACCGCAGCACAGGAGATAGAGAAATAACACGCATGAAGGCACACATGCCCATCAGTGAGTTATAGTGAAATAAGACACCCCCAAAATTAGAGAATGCTTGACAAATAATGACTTCCAACCAAGAGAAATCAGAGAAGGTGGGGATTCAGTATCTTACCTATACTCTTTATCCCTCATTCTTTCTCTTTGTCGTCTGCTCCCCTCATCTGGCTCTGCCCCCTCTTTCCTCTTCATCTCATTCCATCCCTCTCTCTGACCTCTCATTTTCTCAATTTCTACCCTCATCTTAATCTCTTTCCTTCTCTCTCTCTAGTCTGCACTCACTTCTCCCCACCATTTTATCTTCCTGCCCCCCCCCCCCTCCCCTCTCTCCCTCGCCAGGTGTGTGACCTTTCTGCAGTAAAAGGCAGTGTTTCAGAACTACTCCTGTGCCAGGCCCTGTTTGTCACAAATCATTAAGCCTGGCCAGTGACAGACAGCAGCTGACCCTGAATATCCATATGCTCTCTCACACACACCAGTGCGTGCACATGCCGGCATGGGCTACACACATGCGGTAAAAATCACAAAAACACACAGGCAGAAAAGCTGTGAAATACTGTACTGTGTACCATCTGTCATCGTGTGTACACACTAGGCGATATGGACAAAAACTATTCTCAATTTTTTTTTGCTTGATAACGATAAATACAATGATTTGTTTCACTTTTAATGCACAGTTAATTTCCATTAGCGGCAGGGTTCTGGACTACCTTTTTCCAGTGCCTTTAAGAAGTAAGACAACTGAGATGGTATGGTTAAAAAAATAAGTTAGCTATTTCATAACATGTTCAGAGAATGCATGACTTATATTTTGCAACCTGTTCAAATAGGATCCAGAATGATCCGATTTATTTTTGACTCTTTAATCGTGATTTGTCCGTGATGGTCAGTCATGAAAAATCTGCGCACCGGAACAAAGTTCCTCGGTAGTCGTCGCGTCCCACAGTCTGTTGACAGATGCTACGCTACAGTACCAGTTATGTTATGTGTTTCTGTCCACAAGAGAATACTTTCAGCATTGCTCGTTCGGTACGCAAATCGAGAGGAAGAAAAACAAATGATGTGACGTAAGAAAAGTTGCTTCGGTAAGACAAAGACAATGTTGGTGTCTAATTTTCGATTTATCGTCCCTGCTCTAGTGTGCTTACACACACACACACACACACACACACACACACACACACACACACACACACACACACACACACACACACACACACACACACACACACACACATCAAAGAAAACCATAAATAAGAGAATAGAACTTTGCAATGCATCAACTGCAGTGGTTTTGCGCTTTAGTAAAAAATAAAGCAGTGAAGTCTGCCACAAGTGATTTCTCCTATAATTTATCACTCCCGTTGCTCCACTTTTCACCCTTTTCCTAATTTAAATCGATACACAGTAAAATGCAAAGTGGCATGCACGGCCGGAGATAAGGCTCTGGAGACAGGTACACACAATAAAAGGTTGTAAATGTACATATAAAACCACACTGAACTGGCATTGGATGGCTACTGCCTTCTACTGCACTTCCTACAGGGGGCATTCGGTGGACCAGTGGAACAATACTGAAGTGCGTGCGGTGTGGTGTGTGGGTGTGTACGCGTGTCCATGCATGTGTTTGCATCCCTGTCCATGTGTGTCCATAAAAGAAAAACAAGCTGCCTGATAGCTCTGCTCAGTCATTGAGGTCACATGACGATCATGCAACGTCTAATGCCATTTTAAGCTCCACCCACAATATCATCAACCACAATAGATAGGGCAACAGAGAGAGACCGTAAAAAACCTGATCTAGCATATCAAGTGTTTATGTTGTTGTTTTTTTTTTTTGGAGGAGGGAGTCTTCTTACTGTATATACTGTACATATACAGTAGGGTATAGGGTCGTTCTATATGAATTCAATCACTTTTGACTGACAATCATTTGATGTGATATTCCTCCTTAGTAGCTTGGGATAATGTCTCTAGTCAATCACTAAGACCAGCGGGCTGTATAGAACCATCATAAATGTGCATCGTTATTTTATTGTCCGTTTGTATCGTTCTTGTCCTTTTCTTAAATGCATATTTTAAAAAAGTGTACATGATAGTGCAACACATTTTTCCCAAGGGGAAAAATTAAGTAAGGTACAGAGTGTGTGCGCGTGACTCACCTGAGCCCCCCCCGGCCAGGTAGAGGTCTCTGGCATAGAGAACCGAATCCAGCATTGACTCAAACAGCAGGAAGTAACCCTGGAAGAGAGAGAGGACAGATCAGTACAATACAATGGTCAGGGAGACACGCATCGGAGGGTTGCTGTCAATATCTCAGGTGCCACCTACTACCGATGTGCCCTTGAGCAAGGCATTTAACTCCAGAGTTGACCCTGTGCTGCTCCCAGACTGTAATGTGAGTAATTGTGTGGTGGGGATGGGTACTGTGACAGTACATTCTAACACGTTTCCGTTGTCTCTGTATAATGGATCAATAAAGATTTGATTGTCTATTTCATATGATCTCGTCACGTCTTGAATTATATTTCGCTCTGGTGATTTTAAACATGGGAAAATATAGTCGAGCAAGCAACTGCAATTGAAATTCGAGGTGAGATTTAAATAACTTAATATAATAAAAATGTGACCAATTACTATCAGGTTTGGGCAAAGGTGGATAGAGTTTACTTAATATATGGCGCTGGTGTTTAACGTCAGGTCATCACCATCTGTGGTTAGTTTTGGTCACAATATTTTGTTTGGGTTAAGAGGGTAGTGTAGGCGTCCATCTGCATGAGAAAAGGAAAATGCAAAGAAAAGACCTGAAGCATTTTGAAAACTCTGGGGGTGTTTTGTTAAGAGGACATTTTACGCCAAATCAAGACATGGAAATGGTTACAGAAATTGTACCGCATCACTCCGCATCCAGGTATGAAGCTCTTATTATTAGTTAGCTACTAACGTTATTTAACTGTAATAAACATTGTTTTAAAAGAAAATGCAGGTTAGCTTCCCATTTTGGCTAGTTAGCTAGCTTGCAAGCTAGTTTGTTTTTGCTGACAAAGATGCTAACGTTAACGTTAGATAGGCTAGAGTAGCTACAATAACTGTTCTTCCTTCGTTGTATTAGCTAATGATGCTTTTTTGTTTTCATGGTGAGCAGTTGATCAGCTGAATGCCAAGTAATAGAGATTAGAGTAAGAGCGACAAAAGATCCGTTATTCCCATTAAGACTTAGACCAGTTCCACATCCTAAAATGTTCACAAAGATTTTGATGCATGTTACTTCTGTCAAGCCATTTTTCAAATATTGTCATCAGAATGGTCGTGTGTGTCACAGATCTCAAAATAAATATGAAACTATTGACGTGATTGGAACTCACATGCCAACACATAACAAGCAATAGACTGACAGTAGTGAGAAATATAAATGGTTTCAGTCGTGTGATTCTATTAAAACCACCAGTTGACTTTCATTGCTAATACACCACACTGACTTGATCTTCTCCAACACACACCGAGTATACCAAACATTAGGAACGCCTTCCTAATATTGTTATCTCCTCCCCTTCCGTCGACACTGAATGAAGTGGAGTTAACAGGTACATCAATAAGGTACCATAGCTTTCACCTGGTCAGTCTATGCCATGGACAGAGCTTCCTCTTAATGCTTTGTATACTCAGTGTATATACACTGGACCGAAAGAGAGAAGCATCAGATACCATGAACAGAGCAGAGGGAACTAAAGAGAACTCAAATGGCCTGCCAGAGACGGGTTCGTTTATAAATGTGAAGCAATCCATGCGTTTGTAAATGCAGTACTCGGTTCTGAAAAGATACGCCTCGTAACAAGGAATTTTAATGATTTGTACCAAGGAGACTTAAGAGTTGAATGCCTTCTTGTAAATTAGGCAGAATAACATTTTGTCTATATTCCACAGACTTTGGTCAGTCATGTGAAATCTAATTTTATTTGTCACATACACAGATTTAGCAGATGTTATTGCGGGTGTAGCAAAATGCAACAGTATCTAACAATTCACAACAATACACACAAATCGAAAAGTAAAATAACGGAATTAAGAAATATAAATATTAGGACAAGCAATTTCAGAGTGGCATTGACTAAAATACAGAATAGAATACAGTACATACATATGAGATGAGTAAAGCAGTATGTAACCATAATTAAAGTGGCCAGTGATTCCATCTCTATGAATATAGGGCAGCAGCCTCTAAGGTGCAGGATTGAGTAACCGGGTGGTAGCCGGCTAGTGATGGCTATTTAGCAGTCTAATGGCCTTGAGATTGAAAAACAGTTTATGTCTCTCGGTCCCAGCTTTGATTCACCTGTACTGACCTCGCCTTCTGGATGATAGCGGGATGAACAGGCAGTGGCTCAGGTGGTTGTTGTCCTTGATGATCTTTTTGGCCTTCCTGTGACATCGGGTGCTGTAGGTGTCCTGGAGGGCAGGTAATTTGCCCCTGATGATGTGTTGGGCAGACCGCACCACCTTCTGGAGAGCCCTGCAGTTGCGGATGGTGTAGTTGCCATACCAGGTGTTGATACAGCCCGACAGGATGCTCTCAATAGTGCATCTGTAAAAGTTTGTGAGGGTTTTACGTGACAAGCCAAATTTCTTCAGCCTCCAAAGGTTGAAGAGGCGCTATTGTGCCTTCTTCACCACACTGCCTGTGTGGCTGGACCATTTCAGATCGTCAGTGATGTGTACGCCGAGGAACTTGAAGCTTTCCACCTTCTGTTTCCATGATCAGCTCCTTTGTTTTGTCGACATTGAGTCAAAAGTTATTTACCTGGCACCACACTCCCAGTGCCCTCACCTCCTCTCTGTAGGTTGTCTCGTCATTGTTGGTAATCAGGCCTGTTGTGTCGGCTGCAAATTTGATGAAGGCGGCGCGGGGCCCCTGTGTTGAGGATCAGCGAAGTGGAGGCTGTTTCCTACCTTCACCACCTGGGGGACATTACGTCAGGAAATCCAGGACCCAGTTGCACAGGGTGGGATTCAGACCCAGGGCCTCAAGCTTAATGATGAGCTTGGAGAGCACTATGGTGAGGAACACTGAGCTATAGCCAATGAACAGCATTCTTACATAAGTATTCCTCTTGTCCAGATGGGATAGGGCAGTGTGCAGTGCGATGGTAATTGCATCGTCTGTGGATCTATTTGGGTGGTAAGCAAAGCACTTCATGCTGACAGAAGTGAGTGCTTACGGGGCGATAGTCTATTAGTTCAGTTACCTTTGCTTTCTTGGGTACAGGAACAATGGTGGATCAAGTGGGGACAGCAGACTGGGATAGGGAGAGATTGAATATGTCCATAAACACTCCAGCAAGCTGGTCTGCGCATGCTCTGAGGATGCGGCTAAGGATGCTGTCTGGGCCGGCAGCCTTGCGAGGGTTAACATGCTTAAAATGTGTTAATCACGTCGTCCACGGAGAAGGAGAGCCGACAGTCCATGGTAGCGGGCCGCGTCGGTGGCACTGCGTTATCCTCAAAGCGGGCAAAGAAGGTGTTTAGCTTTTCCGGAAGCAAGACGTCGGTATCCGCGACGTGGCTGTTTTTCCCTTTGTAATCCGTGATTGTCTGTAGTCCCTCCCACATGTGTATTGTGTCTGAGCCGATGAATTGCGACTCCACTAGGTCTCTATACTGACATTTTGCCTGTTTGATTGCCTTACGGATGGAATAACTACAGTTTGTATTCAACCATATTACCAGTTACCTACTTAAATGCGGTGGTTCACGCTTTCAGTTTTGTGTGAATGCTGCCATCTATCCATGTCGCTGCACTCGGGGTGTGTGAGGGGAATACTACTGATACCAGCACACCTCTTATCTGAACTACACTGAACAAAAATATAAATGAAAGATGCAACAATTTCAATCAGATAATAAATGAGTACGTAAGAAATCTAGAGCAGTGCATTACTTTGCATGAACACCTAATAATAATGTTTAGAATAATGTTTAGTCAACTAAATATGTACAATATGTACAGGAGCTCTCAGACTATGCTGCCATTACAGCACCATGGCAACCCTCGACAAAATATTTCAAGGCAGAAAATAACCAACCAAAAATATAAGAAATCAACATATTTATGAAGAGTGGGAGGGGGTTACTAATTGTAATTTTATGACCCTCTTTCCTTCCCACACCCGTCGTGGAGCACTCTCCACGTCCCCTGCCTTCAGAAGCCCCTCTGTCAAGGGGAAGGTCTGACCCTGGCGTGGCCCTGTGTTCAGCTCCACTACATAGCACATTAGCCCGGGTATTATTCCATTATTACATCTTGTTGGCTTCATCCTGACAAATGGCTTTTTTACCAAGCCAGCCTGCAACCCTTCCTATAGGCCTAACTCCTCCTCTTTTGGCTCGGTTCCACCTCAACCCCTAGATCCTTTACTGTTGCCCTTTGCTGTAAATAATATTGGTGTAACTCACCCTTGCCCTCCATGAGGCCATATTGCTTTCATTCATATCTTCACACAGTAAAGACTTAGATAGATGAAAGCAATATGGCCTCAGGGAGGGCAAAGTGGAGCAATCCCCATATTGCTTACACCAATCCAGTCCTTTCAGATATGTGCATACCAAAAGGGTAGGAGCTCAGGAAATGGGCTAGGGCCAGAACCTCTTTGAGAGAAGGAAAAGAGGAAGATGAGGAGAGGTGTAGTAGAGGCGCAGAGAAAGGGAGAGAGAGAGAGCAAACGAGATGGCTTCGGCCAGCTCCATAATAAATCACAGTTGATTATTCAAATGAAGACAACCTTTCAGCAGAAAGAGGAGAGAAGATAAGAAAGGGAGGGAGACAAACTACAATCGCCCCCATCTCATGGCCCATGGATGAACTGAAAAGATGATTGCCTCCGAATTCAAAGTAGCGTTAGGGTCTACATTGGTCCCCCTTTGCCCAACAGTAACCCGTTATTTTCCACTCCAGAACCAAAGTCCATATCTACTGACTGTATTAGTCCTGGTCTGTCCTTTTCTCAGAACCCCGGTCGTTGTTAAAACGCTCTCGCAATGTATCCCGACCTCGTTATTTAGAGCCCAATTTCACGGGACACTGCCTCACCTGAAGGAGAGGGAGGGGAAGAGTCGCAGAGGAAGCGAAACGTCCGGAAGGAGAGTTACGCCTTCCTTTTTCTCCCATAATGCTTTGGGACGATCCCTTCAAGCCTGACAGCGTGACTCACAATCCGACCCGGCTACGCCCTTCTCATACACACACACACTGTTTATTAGCAAAACACAGGATCCATCTCCACGTCACTGCACTGGGGGTGTGTGAGGGGAATACTCACATCTCGTATCTTAACTACACTGAACAAATATATAAACAAAACATGCAACAATTGCAAACATTTTACTGAGTTACAGTACAAATAAGGAAATCAGTCAAATGAAATAAATTAATTAGACCCTAATCTATGGTGGGCACAGATACTTTCAAAAAAATTGGTGTGGATTAGAAAACCAGTCAGTATCTGGTGTGATCACAATTTGCCTCATGCAGGGCAACACATCTCCATCGCATAGAGTTGATCAGACTGTTGATTGTGGCCTGAGGAATGTTGTCCCACTCTTCAATGGCTGTGCAAAGTTGCTGGATATTGACAGGAACTGGAACACGATGTCGTACACGTCAATCCAGAGCATGCCTAACATGCTCAATGGGTGACATGTCTGGTGAGTATGCAGGACATTTTCAGCTTCCAGGAATTGTGTACAGATCCTTTGCAACATGGGGCCGTGCATTATCATGCTGAAACATGAGGTGATGTCGGCGGATGAATGGCACGACAATGGGCCTCAGGATCTCGCCGGGATTCATTGGTGAAGAGCACACTTCTCCAGTATGCCAGTGGCCATCGAAGGTGAGGATTTTCCCACTAAAGTCGGTTACGACACCAAACTGCAGTCAGGTCAAGACCCTGGTGAGGACGACGAGCACACAGATGAGCTTCCCTGAGACGGTTTCTGACAGTTTGTGCAGAAATTCTTTGGTTGTGCAAACTCACAGTTTCATCAGCTGACTGGGTGTCTGAGCACAGACGATCCCACAGGTGAATACGCCGAATGTAAAGGCTGGCGTGGTTACACGTGGTCTGTGGTTGTGAGGCTGGTTGGATGTACTGCCAAATTCTCTAAAAACAACATTCGAGGCAGCTTATGGTAGAGAAATAAACATTAAATTATCTGGCAACAGCTCTATTGGACATTCCTGCAGTCAGCTTGACAATTGCACGCTCCCTCAAAACATGAGACATTTGTGGCATTGTGTTGTGTGACAAAACTGCACAGTCTAGAGTGGCCTTTAATTGTCCCCAGCACAAGGTGCACCTGTGTAATGATCATGCTGTTTAGTCCACTTTTTGATATGCCACACCTGTCAGGTGGATGGATTATCTTGGTAAAGGAGAAATGCTCAATAACAGGGATGTAAACTAATTTGTACACACAATTTGAAAGAAATAAGCTTAGTGCTTTTCTGTGGTTGTTCATTTCAGTATAAATGTGTTGCAATCAATGAGCTTGCTGCACCTTTCTACTGACAATTTGGCCCACTTTTCAGCAGCAAACTGCTCTAATTCGTCAATATTTGAGGGGAGGCCTCCACCAACTGTTGTTTTCAGATCATGCCATAGGTTTTGGATGTGATTCAGATGTGGACTCCTTGCTGGCCACTCCAGATCAGTCTTAACCATTCCTGGGTGGTTTTTGATGTGTGTTTGGGGTCGTTGTCCTGCTGGAAGACCCACAACCTTCAATGGAGTCCCAGTTTTTGGACAGTGGGTTGACCATTGGACTACAAAGCACCTGATAATCTAATGATTTCATGATGCCTTAAACACTGGACAAGGTCAATGTGTTCATTTGAAACAGGGAGGGACTACCTGTATTTGTCTAAGGAGAAATGCTCATTTTCCTTTGCAAAACATTTTGAAAGTTTATCGTTGAATAATCTCTATTAACCCAGAAGTAAAATCTCTCATAATTTGGTCAACTTCGTGATTAACTTCTGCGGTCATACTTGCAATTTACATAAATATTCAGACCCTTTACTCAGCACTTTGTTGAAGCACCTTTGGCAGCGATTATAGCCTTCCTGGGTATGACGGTACAAGCTTGGCTGAAGGGGAGTTTCTCCACTTCATCTCTGCAGATCCTTTGAAGCTCTGTCAGGTTGGATGGGGAGCGTCGCTGCACAACTATTTTCAGGTCTCTCCAGAGATGTTAGATCGGGTTCAAGTCCGGGCTCTGGCTGGGCCACTCAAGGACATTGAGACTTGTCCCAGAGCCACTACTGCGTTGTCTTGGCTGTGTGCTTAGGGTTGTTGTCATGTTGGAAGGTGAGCCATCGCCCCAGCCTGAGGTCCTAAGCACTCTGGAGCAGGTTTTCATCAAGGATCTCTCTGTACTTTACTCTGTTTATCTTTCCCTCGATCCCGACTAGTCTCCAAGTCCCCTGCCACTGAAAAACATTCCCACAACATGGCGCTGCCACCATCATGCTTCATTGTAGGGATGGTGCCAGGTTTCCTCCAGACGTGACGCATTCAGGCCAAAGAGTTCAATCTTGGTTTAGTCAGACCAGAGAATCTTGTTTTTCATGGTCTGTCCTTTAGGAGACTTTTGGTAAACTCCAAGCGGGATGTCATGTGCCTTTTACTGAGGAGTGACTTCCGTCTGCCATTTCTACAATAAAGGTCTGATTTGTGGAGTGTTGCAGAGACGGTTGTCCTTCTGGAAGGTTCTCCCATCTCCACAGAGAAACTCTGTAGTCAGAGTGACCAATTTAATCCATTTTAGAATAAGGCTGTAACGTAACAAAATGTGGAAAAAGTCAAGAGGTCTGAGTACTTTCCGAATGCACTGTATATAAAGCCCTTTTATGGGGGGGGGGAATCATTCTGATTGGCTGGGCCTGGCTCCCCAGTGGGTGGGCCTATCCCCTCCCAGGCCCACACATGGCTGTGCCCCTACCTAGTCATGTGAAATCCATAGGTTAGAGCATAATGAATTTATTTTAACTGACTGATTTCCTTATATGAACTGTAACTCAGTAAAATCGTTGAAATCGTTGCATTTATATTTTTGTTCAGACTATATTTTGTGTTTAATGTGTTTTATATTTTATTATACAGGGTGCATTTGGAAAAGAGACCTAGGTCTCAAAATGTATTCCATGTCAAAATGAAGGATAAATAAAAAATATGTGTTTCCACTCAATTAGAACAAGTACCTCCCAAATTAATCAATTGTGTCAGTTCTCGCTCTTTAAGTTGCATTCATCCTAACTACAAAAAAATCTCTTTATTTTTTACATTTGAAAGTTGTATTTCCAATTAATGGTGTATATAGTGAATAATTCAGTAGGGAGCTTTATGCTCCCATATGCCTCTTACTCATCAATGAGCTTCTCAGCCAGCTCCTAAATCAGCAGGGCTTAAGGTACAGTGAACTAACCAACAGACCAGTTAAACTACAACAGCATTCTCAGTAACGGTTACATAAATGTTTTACATGTGGTTGTTTATCTACCGTAGTTGAACGCACTGACTGAAGTCGCTCTTGATAAGTGTCTGCTAAATTACCAAAATGTAAATGTACGCTTGCAAAGCAGGCTGGGTATTATTCTAACGACCTCTGCCCCCCAAAAAGATAAACTCTTTCAACAAACTAAATTTGGTCACTTAATTTCTACAAGAATGAATCTGGTGCACATCAAGTTCAAACGAGTTAAGTAAATTTTACAAGAGACAATTACATTCAACCATAAAATATGAATTTATTGTGTAAAGTTAACACAATATAATAAAGCAAATCTTAAGGGTAGCCATAATCTTGTTGTTGTTTAGAGCCAGTATTCTTTATCCCTAGACATACTCATTTAGAATGCCTGAAGCTTTAACAGTGTGTGTGTTTGTGTGAGAAAGAGAGATTGTGTGCTGTGCGCAAATGTAAAACTTCCAGAACATCGATAAGAGGGAGTAGGCCTACTTGAACACTGGGAGCATAACTAGCTAGCAGTTAGTTACAGTTAGTTACTTTTGTGTTGTTTATGGTGAAAACACTATCAAAACAAAATGTCGTGTTCCCGTCCCTTACAATCAAACCCTAACTCAACGCACTGCATTATCAATGGAAAACTCTTTCTTTACGGACATATTTGAGCAAATTCGTTGCGACTAATCGCGATTAACTAATGCCGTTAACCCCTTACACTCGTGGGAATTGACCTATATGGATAGGGATACATTTAAATGTTTCTGACAGGAGAAATATGGAAACCATTTGCATAACTGTGGTAGCAATTAAAAGGGAACAGTTTGGAGATTATGGGGAAATTATTAGACTAAAGACGAAGACAACAATTCACCTGACAAGACTGAATCCAAATAACACATACTTTTCCGCATTTGTCGATAAGAACATCTGAAAATACTCTGGATACATACAGTAACATGACAAGAATATTTGTGGAAAATTTGGGGTAGGTGCAATATGAGACAAAAAAATGACAAGGGTTTGAGTGAGAGCTCTAACTGGTGTTTCCAAGTAGCCACACACCTCTCCAAATTGTGCACAGTTCCTAAGTCATTTCAATGCACTTTTATGACTCAAAGATGAGTCTTCAACTCTAAGTTTTAGTTTTTTAGCTCTCCTAGCGGTGTTGTTGAGGAACTACAGAAAGCACAATTGTAGTTGTTTTGTTTGGAACCCAGCCCTGCATCTCTGCCTTTACACTATTGTTGTTGTTTACACAATCCAAAAACGGTCCATTATAAATCGCAATCTAGGTCAGGTGGGCATAATTTTAAAGCTTGTAGTTACTATTGCCAACATGTATAGCTAAAATACAATATTTCAGTGTGCCGTTTATGATTAGGGAGGATGATTATTTGTTTTACGAGCATGGCCTTATTTCTATTACAGCATATTGGATGACTGTCATTCATATTCCATTCCCCCAGCTCAATGTAACATCGATAGGCTACTGAATGATACTCTACTTTTCTCTGTACCCATCAAGAGGTCCCAACAACCTAGCCTATGAATGTTTACAGCGTAGTTGCACAGGTCGAGCGAATTTTGAGTAATCGAGGTGACAGACAGTGACACATTCAATACTGCCTTGTACACTCTTGCCTGTGTCTAGCTGATCTAGGATGTATTCATAAGTCCAACAGTTGCAACTTCTATTAGACAAATTCAGTTATGTTTATCCCTGTTTTGTTCTGTTTGCTTCCATTTAAGAAACGTTTTTGAACAGAATCGGCGGAATGAACACACCCCTGATCACACGCAAAGAGCAGCCACATAAAAACAGCATGATCACTTTGCTTGTTGTATATATATTTCCTTCTAAGACTAATTCTTCTTCTGATCCTGTTTAATGCATGGGCATTTCTGTCCCAATTTCTGTACTGGATTTTTATTTATTTTATTTTATTTATTTTACCGTTATTTTACCAGGTAAGTTGACTGAGAACACGTTCTCATTTGCAGCAACGACCTGGGGAGTAGTTACAGGGGAGAGGAGGGGGATGAATGAGCCAATTGTAAACTGGGGATTATTAGGTGACCATGATGGTTTGAGGGCCAGATTGGGAATTTAGCCAGGACACCGGGGTTAACACCCCTACTCTTACGATAAGTGCCATGGGATCTTTAATGACCTCAGAGAGTCAGGACACCCGTTTAACGTCCCATCCGAAAGACGGCACCCTACACAGGGCAGTGTCCCCAATCACTGCCCTGGGGCATTGGGATATTTTTTTTAGACCAGAGGAAAGAGTGCCTCCTACTGGCCCTCCAACACCACCTCCAGCAGCATCTGGTCTCCCATCCAGGGACTGACCAGGACCAACCCTGCTTAGCTTCAGAAGCAAGCCAGCAGTGGTATGCAGGGTGGTATTACAGGTACTATTCTCTAAAATACACTTTCCCCCTAATTTATCAGTTACCAGTTCTGGCCATTGAAGGCAAAGGTCCAGGGCCTGTGGCCGGCCTGCTGGAGATGGTGGTCCTTTTCTCTCCTTTTTTGTTCAGAGTTAAGAGAGTAAGAGAAAGGTCCTGCTAGGTCACATGGTATCACACCTACACTAAGTGTTGCCTTGGAGGTAGAGAAAGTATTTTGTGGACAAATTTCAAATATCTTAAAACGCCTTTTTTAGCTTTGCTTTTCCTTAGGGTGCTTTTTAGTTGTTCAGTTTTGTCATTTTTATCTTATGTTTGTTCTGTAATAAACATTTCAGCTTTTCATTTATCGTTTTTTTATTTGTTTTTCCTGTGAAGCGCATTGTGTTGCATTCCATGTCTGAAATGTTCTGTATAAATAAAGCTTGATTTGAAAACCTTCAAAAAAAGGTTCAGCATGTGTGTGAATGTGCCTATGTTGGCGTTTTCAAGTGTTTGTCTCTGTGAGTGTGTATGTGTCACCATGTGTGTATGTGCCTATGCATGTGTGCGTGAGTGACAGTCAGTCCGACTGGGTGACAGTATGACTGATTACTGCTGTCCTCTACTTGGGCAGGTGAGACTCCTATTACTGATAATGAGGCTAGAGAGGAGGCTGCCATTCATTTGGCTCCACAGATCTACCGCACACAGTCAGTGTGTGTGTGTGTGTGTGTGTGTGTGTGTGTGTGCCCACGTGTTGAACTCTCCCCAAACAAACCCTGGTGCCCTCCAAAATGGACGTCTAGGAAAACTTTGCCCACCTCAAAACAAATCCTCGTAAAATAGGATAAAAAAATACCGTCAACTCTACATACCACAAACGTTAAGCCAAAGTCCTTCACGTCTTCTTTTTGCTTGATAAGTTATGAAAAGTGTGTTTTCCTCAATTCAATTACCTACCGCCTCCCGGAGACAAAATGTCATTTTCTGAAAGCCTTTCCAAGTCAAGCTTACCCTGCTTCATTTCCTTTTCACCGTCATTTGCTACTCACTTCCCAGTGACCTAGGCCAACCAATGGAATTAAGCTTCGCGCTCACATTGAAGAGACCTAGATGTGGATTTCAATATAAAAACTTCAGCCCCGAAAGTTTCTCTCCAGCACAATTTCACTACACCTAAAGCCAGGGGGATCAAGGCCACAAAACTGATTCTAAAGCCAACTTCACTCATGAGAGTCCTCCCCCCTCCTCCCATCAGAAAACAGTCACCTAGACCCATCAGACCTGATTGATCTCTAGGTAACAATCTTTATTTAGCTTCTCAGTAATTCAACCCCTCCTCCCCCCAGTCAGAAGTCTCTCATCTCTGGCTTCATCCCTAATGGAACCTTACGCCCTACATTGCAAACTACTTCTGATCAAAGCCCCGTGGCCCCTGGTCAAAAGTAGTGCACTATATATGAAATGGAGTGCCATTTAGGACACAACCCAAAAATAGAGAGAAGGAAGAGAGGAACAGAGAGAGGAACAGATCAATGCTTTGAGTTATGAAGCAACAGTGGCACGGCTAAAGGCCATCTCTCAAACAACACCCTGGCTAGGTAGACAGGCGACTTGTCTCACAAAATGAACCCCCCCCTCCACCTCACCCCCATTAATCACCAGCCCGAGTGATCCACTATCGTCTAGTCAAAGTGGGAGACGGCCAGAAGTTCGGACATTTTCTGATGGAACTTGTCACTTCTCCCTCGGGGTAGAGAGACCTTACTGGATGGATCACTTTACATCACCCAGTTAACTTGTAGTGTGTGTATTACTGAGTAGGATTCACCTAGGGCCAATATTTTCAAATCACACACTACGAGAAGTAGCATATGACAAATGTTCTCTGAACATAAAGGAGGCTTTCTTTGCCTTTGTTGACCAAATGTGATTATCTCAGAGATAAAATATATTTTCCACGGCATGGCTAATATGTTAAAAAAAGTACTCCAAATCAAACTGAATTAAACTGTGCCTTTAATATTCTCCTATCACTTCAAGAGTGAAAGGAAGCAGTCATGTTCTCTAGAAGTGTCTAATTTTAGTGATGTTTCTCCTGTGTAACCATAGCACCCCTTTGGCTGGTTGGCAGAGGTATGACCCATATTCCCTGTCCCCTGTTGAAAGCATTAGGAGGCTCGGGGTACTTGGCTGGCACTGCTCTCCTCTGTCCGCCCCTGTGCTCTTCGGGTGTGTGTGTGTGTGTGTGTGTGTGCGTGCGTGTACTTGTGAGTATGTGTTGGACTTCTCTCTGTGTTTGTGTGTGGTGTGTGGTGTGTGTGTGTGTGTATCCTCTGTGTGCTGGACAGGTCTGGGGGGCATAAGGGGCCAGTTTAATGATGTATTACAGCACGACACCTTGGCATGGGGATCAGCATAGCCCTAGGTTCTGCCAAAATCACTCTCGTCTACGAGTAAAGCAACTACACAAGGTCATCAAAGTAAAGCCTCACAACCAGGTATGTGTTCAGATGTACAGTGCTGCACACTGGTGATTGGCTAATATGATAAATTGTTAAGTTAGTAATATTGATAGCCTATAGATCAATCAAAGTCATGATGGCACGAACAAATTTGAGGTATTAAAATAAGTGATTTCTATCGCTCTGTTGGTAAACACTTGCATCAGATCACATCTATAAAGGACTGGTATTCTGATTAAAATCCATTGATGACAACTTGAAGACAGACCTTGTTGGGTCTAAACCGCTGTAAGACATGAGGATACATCAGTCTCTTGCTGTCAGGACTCAGACTTACTTCAACTTACCGCCAATAAGGTCTAACGCAGACTCAATGAATTTACGACTCTGCAAGGGCTGTCATTTCTCCACTTTACACAGGCAGATCCTAGGGCAGCGTTTTGGGCCCTGCACTCTTTGAGAAATGTCCACAGTCGCTGCGGTGATGAGAAGTGACAGGAGGATTCTCATATTTATTAGCGTTCGGTGAGCCGGTGTCATTAGAGATTCGCGTCACACTGTGAATTTATATTTCCCCTGGTAACGGCGTGAGATTCCGTGCCCGAGCAAACCGCAATGCTCCGTCTGACCCGGGGGTTCGGGGAAAGCTGGGGCGGGACGTGAGTGAGGACAGATACGGCCTGCTCATGAATTAAGGATGACTTCAGCGGAGTGTTCAACTTTCAACCCCTTCGTCCGTTTCGCCGGCGAGGACCTGGCTGATGAATGGGCATCAGTGCTCAGAGCGACACCAAAGATCTCTGCTTCCCTGGTTAACTATTTAGGAGGGGACATAGCCGGGGCTAATTCTATACATGCCATGTTTAAAATAGTCACTGCTGTTACTACTGTAGGGGAGGTTTCCATACTGTATGTTGAGATATTGTTCAGAGCAGTTAGAATAACAATATAATTTGTCAGGGTTTGCGGCATTTCCATTTCAATTCAAGCTGATTCAGGAAATCTTCCGAAAAAGATCACATTATCTTTGGAATGTCCATCACTTTTTTTTTACCACAACCTGTAATTAAAATAAACTAAAATAATGAGCGTGAACAGTGCACTGACCATCCATTCTGAGATGATGATGTCCACCTTCTCAACGGGCAGTTTGACCTCCTCTATCCTGCCCTTTATCAGAGTGACCCTGTCCTGCAGCTGGTTCGACCTGAGAGGAAACGAGACGGTAAAGAAAAAATGTGTCATCTTTCCTGTTCAAAACATTTTCATTGCAATAATGAAACAAGACAATATGCGATAGTCCAAAATTACAGCCAGAGATAAATTAAACAGTACATTCAGAACCTTAAATCCCAAAAGAACAAATTAAATGTTAAATAACAAACTGTTGGAGTGATGCTTTCAGCAAATAGGCCAAAACCATGGATCAGGCACAGTGTTCTACTCAACATGAGTTGTACTTTTACACACGCATTCAACTCCAGAATAGAATAGTTGTAATCGTGGTAACAAATCAATAGCTGTACTATTGTCTCCCAACAACACACAGCTTTTGTGTAATATTCTACGGTTAGGAATTTAAAGGGTGAGCTATTCTTATTAATCAAGTGGGCTATCTCTCAAGTATAAAAACAAAAAGTCCCTGTAGTTGAGGCACAACAAACAGTGAATTTGTTCCGACATATAACCAACCTACTACTCTAACATTGGTCAAAAGCCAAGCTATTTTGGGTAAGTAGAACATAATTGTTCCTCCCCTATGGCCATTCACACAGATTATGTGATAACAAACACCCAACCTGACCTCTGTGTGTGTGTGTGTGTGTGTGTGTGTGTGTGTGTGTGTGTGTGTGTGTGTGTGTGTGTGTGTGTGTGTGTGTCCAGAGCACGTGTGTACAGATGACGTGTGTGTATACACAATACATGCGAGTCCATACTGATGTGGTGACTACGAGAGTGCACCCGGTTTAAATGATCCTTCCTTTTCTGACCGGCAACCCAGGGTATCAATCTCTGTGCATATTCCATTATCGTGACAGCTAATGTTACTGGGGACAGAACAATTACTCACGGCCCAAGAGTGCATTTCTGCAGCGCTGATCCTTATCTTCCGCTCCCTCTCTCGCTCGCTATCGCGTCCTCCCAGAATCACTCTCTAACGTTCTCTCTATCCCCCCTCTCTACCTCCCTTCTTCTCCCTCCTTTCAGGAGAGGGAAACACTGTAATCTCATTATTGGGGTAATTTAGAGGACAATGTCAGGACGGGGGGGGGGGGGGGGGGGGGAGGGGCGTTGAGAGGTAGAAAGAGATATGACTAAAAGAAAGAGAGCAAGAGTGTGTGTGTATGTACATGTTAGAGAAAGAGAGACGGACATAGAGAGAGCCATTCATCTGGTTGCTTGTGGTGTTAATCCCCCCCCCCCCGTGGGTTAAATACACACGTCTCATCACCTTAAATCCATCTGTATCGGAGTAGCAGGATTATGCCACAACTCCCCCGGGGGTACAGGGCACTACAGTGAGCCCAATGATTCTAGCTTAATTACCTCGTATTTTTAATTGTGCGTCTAAATTTCTTTGTGTGCGCCTACATTTTTTCAAATTAGGTACACACGTGCTCCTTGTAAATAAAACGTAGTTGATTCCCCCAATGTCCTACAGTGAAAAAAATTGAATGTTACAGACACTCATTAGTCAGTTTATTAGGTACACCACCCTGTTCACAAAAATGGTTTGCTTCTACAGACAGACCACTGAGTATTAAGGTATTTTAACGTTTTATTGACACAATTAGGATAGTAATGTAGATGGGGAGATCGATGAGAGGGATAAAGCAGAGAATGTGAGTGGAGGAACGGGGGGCTGGGAATCGCTGCACCCAGGGACAAATGTGGTCTGGGGGCGGCATCACTACAACCAGGACAGCACTACAACTAGACCAGCCAACAGTACGGTTCGATTGTAGTTTGAGTGGAACATTCCTTTAAAACCCAATATGGCCGCCCTGGTGGCGCAGTGGTCTAGGGCACTGCATCGCAGCGCTAGCTGTGCCACCAGAGACTCTGGTTTCGCGCCCAGGCTCTGTCGCAGCCGGCCGCAACCGGGAGGTCCGTGGGGCGACGCACAATTGGCCTAGCGTCGTCCGGGTTAGGGAGGGTTTGGCCGGTAGGGACATCCTTGTCTCATCGCACACCAGCGACTCCTGTGGAGGGCCGGGCGCAGTGCGCGCTAACCAAGGTAGCTAGGTGCAAGGTGTTTCCTCCGACACATTGGTGCGGCTGGCTTCCGGGTTGGAGGCGCGCTGTGTTAAGAAGCAGTGCGGCTTGGTTGGGTTGTGTGTCGGAGGACGCATGGCTTTCGACCTTCGTCGCTCCCGAGCCCGTACGGGAGTTGTAGCGATGAGACAAGATAGTAATTACTAACAATTGGTTACCACGAAATTGGTGAGAAAAGGGGGTCAAATATTTAAAAAATATTAATAATATATATTTTTTAATATATATGGTTCAGGGTTCAAATCTCCATCAGGGTGCAGTCCCTAAAGTATTCCTATCCGTGAGCATGGCTTTCAGTGCAGCTGGTTGAAGAATTACACAACAACAGTCTAGCTCTCAATGCAACACTCGACTAATCAGACAATTCAGTAGGATTATCTGTATAATAGAATAATACACTGCAATAATTATGAGTTGTAATCTATCAAGAATCTCCCATTTTTCAAAGGCAATGACTGTGGTAACTTAACTCGTCCTGTTTTCTAATTTAAACATATGAGCGAACGAGAGAGAGATTTCTGTCTGGCAAACAGCAACAATTATAATGAGAGCCCAACCAATATTTTGGTTCACACACATTAAAAATCGTTAAATTTTGGCCTTTTAAAGCTTATATTGCTATCGGCCGATAACCGATATTCAATAAATAGGATGGAAAAAGGGAATCTAATGCTTATCTGAACCATTATCATGATGTGTCATTATTGTCACAACGTATGAAATCAACATTGGAAGAAGCATAGTTAATGGATATTTGTTATTTTGGATGGCAATTTATGAGACTTCAAGGTCGAAAAATGTAACTTTTTAATTTTCCGGCAACTTTTTAGTATTTCGGCATACATATCGGTATCTGTAAGTTTTGCCCCCCCCCCCCCCCCCCCAAAAAAACAAAAAATCGGAATCAGACCCAAAATAGCATATCGGTCATAAGGCTGTGACAGTAATTGAATAACCATGTAACTGACAGTGGACGGAGACTGTCATGAAAATAATTGTTTAATTAGGCTTAAATTCATTCTAGTATTTTATTCACTTTATTTTCATGTAGATAAACTTTACCTAATAGCAGGAATGTTTGCTAACTTTGTTTATTACACTTTCTACATCTCCTCCTCTTTCCAACTTTCCTTTGACGCTCGAGCAGCTAATCGCGCAGGGGTGTAGAATGCTATAGGCCATGGCACTGCAATAACATTTTATTTGTTGATGTGTGGAGTTGATGGGTGGCTCGTTTTGATTGCTTACTTGTAAACAATTAAATCTATCTTTTAAAAAAGGTTGGATGTGTCTGACTATTCATTAATTATACAACAGCAGTCGACAAGGTTGTTCAGGCTCTGAAGCCTATAATGAACTAACTGTCAAATGGACAATGCGCCAATCCTCTACAAGATGGCATGGTACAATTTCATACGGAATCTTTTCTTATTTTATAGACTAATCAACGCTGATCAGGTCCAGTCCTGACAGATATGCTGTTGTAGGCGAGACGACAACAAAAATTGCCGCCCTCCTATCCCTGCAAAGTAGAATAGTAGCCTATGAACGCCCATGTGGTAGCCTACCATTTGTAAAACACGCAATTTACTGTTTATCCCGGTCATCTGGTTACATTCATTTATGTTAATCCATGTATTAATAACAGTAATTTACCGTTCTCATTTTCAGAGTGGAAACGTTGTTAGCAGAGTTCAAAACCTGCTACACTTGTGAGAAACAAGTTTAGATTTTTTTCACTCAACACAATCTGCTAAATACAGTGCATTTGGAAAGTATTCAGACCCAATTACAGCCTTATTCTAAAATTGATTAAATACATTTTTTTCCCTCATCAATCTACACACACACACACACACACACACACAATACCCCATAATGACGAAGCAAAAACAGGTTTATATATTTTTGCAAATTTATTTTTTTAAATTAAAATGAAATATCACAGTTACATAAGTATTTCAGACACCTTACTCAATACTTTGTTGAAGCACCTTTGGCAGCAATTACAGCCTCAATTCTTCTTGGGTATGATGCTACAAGCTTGGCACACCTGTATTTGGGGAGTTTCACCCATTCTTCTATGCATATATTCTCAAGCTCTGTCAGGTTAGATGTGGAGAGTCGCTGCACAGCTATTTTCAGGTCTCTCCAGAGATGTTCGATCGGATTCTAGTCCAGGCTCTGGGCCACTGAAGGACATTCATAGACTTGCACCAAAGCCACTCCTGCGTTGTCTTGGCTGTGTGCTTAGGGTCATTGTCCTGTTGGAAGGTGAACCTTAGTCCCAATCTGAGGTCCTGAGCGCTCTGAAGCTGGTTTTCATCAAGGATCTCTCTGTACTTTGCTCCATTCATCTTTCCTTCGATCCTGACTAGTCTTCAAGTCCCTGCCAATGAAAAACATCCCCACAGCATGATGCTGCCACCACCATGCTTCACTGTAGGTATGGTGCCAGGTTTCCTCCAGACGTGATGCTTGGCAGTCAGGCAAAAAGTTAAATCTTGGTTTCATCTGACCAGAGAATCCCGTTTCTCAAGCGTGCTTCCATCTGGCCACTATCATAAAGGCCTGATTGGTGGAGTGCTGCAGAGATGGTTGTCCTTCTGGAATGTTCTCCTATCTCCACAGAGGAACTCTGGAGCTCTGTCAGAGTGACCATCAGGTTCTCTACATAAAATTCCTTCGACCTCACGGCCTGGTTTTCGCTCTGACATGCACTGTCAACTGTGGAACCTTAAAAAAGACAGGTGTGTGCCTTTCCAAATCATATCCAATCAATTGAATTTACCACAGGTGGACTCCAATCATGTTGTAGAAACATCTCAAGGATGATCAATGTTAACAGGATGCACCTGAGCTCAATTTTGAGTCTCATAGCAAAGGGTAGGGTATTTCCGTTATTTATTTATTTTTAACATTTAATAAAATTTCTAAAAGACTGTTTTCGCTTTGTCATTATGTGGTATTGTGTGTAGATTGATTAAATTATTTTCCCTCATCAATTTCCGAATAAGGCTGTAACAAAATGTGGAAAAAGGGAAGGGGTCTGAATACTTTCCGAATGCACAAATTATAATACTTCATACTTTCATTGTAAATTCATTATCTTAAAGCCTACTTTCTTGAAAAGGTAGGCCTAGGTTTTTAAAAACATTTTCAGGAAAAATATTTTCTTGTGTGTCTGACATACACTGGTGGCTTTGATTAACGGGTGCTTTTACAGCGTTCTGCGTGTCTGAGATTGCTGATTCTCTCTATAGGCCTACATGTCCATTCAGAAGGTTTCCTAAAGTAGCCTGTCTGGACTCCATCTCTTTAATAAGAATCAAATGCCTCTTTTCAGTAGCTTAGGCTACATTATTTCATTAAGATGTCCTCTCTCCGAAGAAAATGTGTTAATGCCACTGATATCGAATGACCTCAGCATGGTTTGTGACGTTATGCAAATGTTTCGGGGAAAGTGGAAATAAACTTCTTTTGAATGGTTTTGTGCGTCGAAATAGGACCAGTATTTAAAAACGTATGCAGAAAAGCCAACAGGTAGGCTTATATTTTTATTTTGACTCCATTAATGTTGCGTCAATACAAAAACGCGACAGATCCTCTCCAACCTGGCATTTCTTAATTTGTTGAGGAATAATAACAATAATGAAATGCTACGATAATAACGAATAATAATGGTTTGTTTCAAGTAGGTTTTTATTAAGATGCATTTCCATGTAAACAAGTGTACGAACAGAATTGTCTTTTTTTGACCCCCCTGAACAGTTATGTCGGTGACCACGTACATTGGCCTGGCCAATTACCGTAACCTCAAATTCCAAGATCGTAACAGCCCTAATCGGTCGGGCTCTCATTTTAATCACATACAGTGCCTTGCAAAAGTATTCATTCCCCTTGGCATTTTTCCTATTTTGTTGCATTACAAACTGTAATTTAAATAGATTTTTATTTGAATTTCATGTAATGGACATACAAAAAATAGTCCAAACTGTTGAAGTGAAATTATATGCATATGTATTCACCCTCTTTGCTATGATGCCCCTAAATAAGATACGGTGCAACCAAATACCTTCAGAAGTCACATAATTAGTTTTAAAAAAGTCCACCTGTGTGCAATCTAAGTGTCACATGATCTGTCACAGGATCTCAGTATATATACACCTGTTCTGAAAGGCCCCAGAGTTTGCAACACCACTAAGTAAGGGGCACCACCAAGCAAGCGCACCATGAAGACCAAGGGGCTCTCCAAACAGGTCAGGAACAAAGTTGTGGAGAAGTACAGATCAGGGTTGGGTTATAAAAAAAATATCCAAAACTTTGAACATTCCACGGAGCACTATTAAATCCATTATTAAAGAATGGAAAGAAT
Organism: Salvelinus fontinalis; assembly: GCF_029448725.1. Lineage (NCBI taxonomy): Eukaryota > Metazoa > Chordata > Actinopteri > Salmoniformes > Salmonidae > Salvelinus > Salvelinus fontinalis. The sequence continues at coordinate 56,214,084 of NC_074668.1, forward strand.
ATGGCACCAGAACAAACCTGCCAAGAGAGGGCCGCCCAAAACTCACGGACCAGGCAAGGAGGGCATTAATCAGAGAGGCAACAAAGAGACCAAAGATAACACTAAAGGAGCTGCAAAGTTCCACAGCGGAGATTGGAGTATCTGTCCATAGGACAACTTTAAGCAGTACACTCCACAGAGCTGCGTTTTATGGAAGAGTGGCCAAAAAGAGCCATTGCCTAAAGAAAAAATACGGAAACACGTTTGGTGTTAGCCAAAAGGCATGTGGGAGACTCCCCAAACATATGGAAGAAGGCACTTTGGTCAGATGAGACTAAAATTGAGCTTTTTGGCCATCAAGGAAAATGCTATGTCGTGCACAAACCCAACACCTCTCATCTCCCGAGAACACCATCCCCCCCAGTGAAGCATGGTGGTGGCAAAATCATGCTGTGGGGATGTTTTTCCATCGGCAGGGACTGGGAAACTGGTGAGAATTAAAAGGAATGATGGATTGAGCTAAATACAGGGAAATTCTTGAGGGAAACCTGTTTCAGTCTTCCAGAGATTTGAGACTGAGACAGAGGTTCACCTTCCAACAGGACAATGACCCAAAGCATACTGCTAAAGCAAAACTCGAGTGGTTTAAGGGGAAGCATTTAAATGTCTTGGAATGGCCTAGTCAAAGCCCAGACTTCAATCCAATTGAGAATCTGTGGTATGACTTAAAGATTGCTGTACACCAGCGGAACCCATCCAACTTGAGGGAACAGGAGAAGTTTTGCCTTTAAGAATGGCCAAAAATCCCAGTGGCTAGATGTGCCAAGCTTATAGAGACATACCCCAAGATACTTGCAGCTGTAATTGCTGCAAAAGGGGGCTCTACAAAGTATTGACTTTGGGAGGGGTGAATAGTTATGGATGCTCAAGTTCAGTTATATTTGTCTTATTTCTTGTTTGTTTCACAATTAAAAATATTTAGCATCTTCAAAGTGGTAGGCATGTTGTGTAAATCAAAAGATACAAACGCCAAAAAAAATATATTTTAATTCCAGGTTATAAGGCAATAAAATTGTAAAAATGCCAAGGGGGTGAATACTACCGTATGCCACTGTATTCTTACATTAACATCCAGTGTGTGTGTGTACGTGCGTATCTGTATAGGTGTGCATCTGGGGTACAATGTCATGTTTTAACTACTTTGTCCTGTCACGCTGGGAGGCCTAGTGGGACACTGCCTGCATGCCAACACACACACCCGACAGCGAGCTAGTGGGCTGTAAAATTAAAACGTCCCCTCTCCCGCAATCCCATTGTTTTGCTTATACGACACTCCCTTGCATAATGGTAATAACAACACACCATAATGGCCCCTAACTCAAAGCTGCATTCAGGCAGTGCTTGGTGGTCTAAGGGTGGTAAATGAGTTTGGTTTGGAAGCACTGTCCGGTTCATTGGTGGTGCTAGTGGAGAGTTGGTATAAAAACGGGTGTAGGTGTTATAAAACACACAGCAGGTGAGAGTGTAGTAGCCCCTTACACTCGTACCACTATACAGGTTGAAAACGGCAGATTTGGGCACTGATAAATGCCTAAATTGGAACACAGTGGCTGTACAGTAACATGCTATAAATTACGTCAGAGCTCTGGCTCTCCGCTTCACAGCACTCTATGATTTTTGACTGACAGATGATCTGAACTTGAACACCTCGCATAATAAGATGTTGCCCCCATCCCTCCTGCTAATTAAGCAACTTTTTGGCTTTTTTGGTCTGACTGAGGGAAATGATGTTAATTAAGAGGTGGGTTGCACTAGCAGTAGTTCAGCAGCTGTGGAAGAGCCGAGAGGCAGGAAAGACCAGAGTCAGGCATGTGTACTAAATTATGTGAGTTACGGCCAGGCTGTCTGGCACCCGCTTTATTGAACTCAACCACCTGAAACAAATAAAAAGGTGGCTGGAGGTCACAGAGACCTCTATTGAGAGAGTCCATACTACACTGGGGAGGGAAGTGTGCTAGTCCACACACTGCTGGAGAGGGAAATGTACTAGTCCACATACTACTAGGGAGGGAATATATTTCCAAAACACTTTCCAACTGAAAATATATTTCAAATGTATTTTCTGAAGCAAAGACTCAAATGTGTGTCCTAATAAATCACTGCAAGTGTGCGAGTACAACATCAGAACCAAATGTTCTGTGATAGAAAGCATTATGGCACTCTTGTTTTGTGGATCCGTGGTGCCCACCGGATAATTTTTATGGAGAAGGACAGAGAAGCTCAGTTCTTGTGACTTGTTAAAAAGGACATTCTACTCCAAAATGTTTTTGGTTTTTTATTATCCTGACACCATCTAAAATATAATTTCTACATCCAGAAATGAGCCAAATAACATACTGGTAAAATAATTTGTTAGCGTTATTTTAACATATTGGACCATGCATATAGCCTATGCATGGTCCATATTATCAGATATGCTATTAGCAATAAGCATCATCACCTGTAGCCCAATTTATGCAGCATAGCGGCTATAAATAGTCTGAAGCATGGTGCTGCCAATCATTTAACTAGTTAGCATCCCACTGAATTGTATGTCACAGAAATCTTGCATAAACAAAATTAATATAATGTAGGCCGACCTGTTAGGGTAACACGCCTGTACTTCTCACAGAAACCACTTTGTCACTTTATGTCACCATTAGTTAAATAGATAAACTATTCTACTATGGGATAACAGATTTTTCCATTACTCGTTTTGTTTGCAGAGAAAAAGTATATGTGGACTGTTCTAGCATCTTCAAAGTGCGACTCAGCAAAACACTGTTTGGGGCGTGGCAGCGCCACAGCTAAATGACTGTAGCAGAAACACTGACACCAAGCACTAATCAAAATACACAAAGAAATGGTTAATTGACCACAAAAAGGAACATTTTGCAATGGCCAACTCAATCTCAAGACTTAAACCCCGTTGAAAACCTGTGGTTTGAATTGAAGTGGGCAGTCCAGAAGAGCAGACGAAGGATCTGGAAATATTCGGTATGGAGAAATGATCTAAGATCCCTCCCTACGTGTTCTCCAATCTCATAAAACATTTTAGAAAAAGGCTCAGTGTCATTATCCTTGCAAGTGGACAACAGCGGTGCCAATAGCTTTGACCCTTTTGTATTACTTGTTAAACAAAATCTCTTCCTCTGAGCAATTGTATTAGTATAAAATAATCCCCCCACAAAAAAGTAGCATACAATATAGCTCAGTATTTGTCTGGCAGGTTGGCAGGTAGATGTGCTGACTTGGACTGCAGTAAGGACAGCGAGTGAACCAATTTGTTTGAGAGTGAATTGTTTGTCACAGAAAGTCACGTTTAACAGGCTAGAATCTATTTAATTAAATTTAAAAAATAGTATCGGGTGTATTTCTCGATGGCCTGTATAGGTCCAGAAAAATGCATCAGTTAATTTCTTTTTTTCTCCTTTTTTTTATTATTGAGAGACGAGCTTAAAAGTTTTCTTTACTGAGCATAATTTTCACTTGTCTGACCGCTTGCATGATGACAAGTTTCGCACACGACTGGCCTATCTGGGTGACGTTTTTTTCTCACCTGAATAATCTGAATCTAGGATTACAGGAACTCTCCGCAACTATATTCAACGTGCAGGACAAAATTGAGGCTATGATTAAGAAGTTGGAGCTCTTTGCTGTCTGCATTAACAAGGACAACACACAGGTCTTTCTATCATTGTATGATTTTTTGTGTGCAAATGAACTTAAGCTTACGGACAATGTCAAATGTGATATAGCAAAGCACCCGAGTGAGCTGGGAGCGCAATTACGCAGGTACTTTCCCGAAACGGACGACACAAACAACTGGATTCGCTATCCCTTTCGTGCCCTGCCTCCAGTCAACTTACCGATATCTGAGGAAGAGAGCCTCATCGAAATTGCAACAAGCAGAGTTTCTTGCCTTGGCAAATCACGCTGTTAAGACACTGATGCCCTTTGCAAACACGTACCTACGTGAGAGTGGATTCTCGGCCCTCACTAGCATGAAAACTAAATACAGAGACAGACTGTGTGTGCAAAATGATTTAAGACAGACTCTCTACAATACAACCAAACATTGCAGAGTTATGTGCATCCTTTCAAGCACACCCTTCTCATTAACCTGTGGTGAGTTATTCACAATTTTGTTGTTTGAAGGGGTACGGGACTATAAAAAGTTTGGGAGCCACTGATATATAGGACAGAAACTAGAGAAAACAAAAATACTATTTACACACTATTGGATCAGTCTAAAACTTTGCACATACACTGCTGCCATCTAGTGGCCAAAATCTAAATTGCGCCTGGACTGGAATAATACATTATGGCCTTTCTCTTGTATTTCAAAGATTATTTTTTTAAACAAACGCATGTTTTTTTTCTTTGTATTATCTTTTACCAGATCTAATGTGTTATATTCTCCTCCATTCATTTCACATTTCCACAAACTTCAAAGTGTTTCCTTTCAAATGGTATCAATAATATGCATATCCTTGCTTCAGGTCCTGAGCTACAGGCAGTTAGATTTGGGTATGTCATTTTAGGCGAAAATTTTAAAAAGTGGCGGATCCTTAATTAAACCAACGTTGAATGGGGGGGTTGTGTCAAATATCTCTGACTCGGATAGGCACTAAATTGTTTTACTTCATTGCTCAACTCTATTGCAGATAAACATGTTAGTTCAAGAAACTAAGGATAAGATATAGAGCTAATCCCTGGTTCACACATGAACTATCAGAGAAAATTCAGGAGAGAAATTTAGCTTGGGCTAAGGCGAGGCTGATTGATTCTAAGTCTGACTGGCTGTCCTTTAGACGCTCCAGAAATAGATGTCTATCCCTTGTTAGAAAAGCAACAATTTATCAAATTGTATTTGTCACATGCGCCAAATACAACAGATGTAGAATTTACCGTAAAATGCTTACTTACAAGCCCTTAACCAACAATGCAGTTCAAGAAATAACGTTAAGAAAATATTTACTAAATAAACGAAAGTTTTAAAAAATTATAAAAAAGTAACACAAAATAACAATAACGAGGCTACATACAGGGGGTCCCGGTACCGAGTCAATGTGCGGGGCTACAGGTTAGTCAAGGTCATTTGTTCATGTACACTACCATTCAAAAGTTTGGGGTCACAAACAAATTTCATTGTTTTCCATGAAAACTTACATGAAATGAGTTGCAAATTTGAATAGGAAATATAGTCAAGACGTTGACAAGGTTATAAATAATGATTTTTAATTGAAATAATAATTGTGTCCTTCAAACTTTGCTTTCATCAAAGAATCCTCAATTTTCAGCAATTACAGCTTTGCAGACCTTTAGCATTCTAGTTGTCAATTTGTTGAGGTAATCTGAAGAGATTTCACCCCATGCTTCCTGAAGCACCACCCACAAGTTGGAATGGCTTGATGGGCACTTCTTACGTACCATACGGCCAAGCTGCTCCCATAACAGCTCAATAGGGTTGAGATCCGGTGACTGTGCTGGCCACTCCATTATAGACAGAATACTAGCTGACTGCTTCTTCACTAAATAGTTATTGTATAGTTTGGAGTTGTGCTTTGGGTCATTGTCCTGTGGTAGGAGGAAATTGGCTCCAATTAAGCGCCGTCCACATGGTATGGCATGGCGTTGCAAAATGGAGTGATAGCCTTCCTTCTTCAAGATCCCTTTTACCCTGTACAAATCTCCCACTTTACCACCACCAAAGCACCCCCAGACAATCACATTGCCTCCACCATGCTTGACAGATGGTGTCAAGCACTCCTCCAGCATCTTTTCTGCGTCTCACAAACGTTCTTCTTTGTGATCCGAACACCTCCAACTTAGATTCGTCTGTCCATTACCATTTTTTCAGTCTTCTTCTGTCCAGTGTCTGTGTTCTTTTGCCCATCTTAATCTTTTCATTTTTTTGGCCTGTCTGAGATATGGCTTTTTCTTTGCAACTCTGCCTATAAGACCAGCATCCCTGAGTCGCCTCATCACTGTTGACGTTGAGACTGGTGTTTTGTGGGTACTACTTAATGAAGCTGCCAGTTGAGGACTTGTGAGGGGTCTGTTTCTCAAACTAAACACTAATGTACTTGTCCTCTTGCCCAGTTGTGCAACGGGGCCTCCCACTCTTCTTTCTATTTTGGTTAGAGCCAGTTTGCGCTGTACTGTGAAGGGAGTAGTACACAGCATTGTATGAGCTCTTCAGTTTCTTGGCAATTTCTCGCCTTCATTTCTCAGAACAAGAATAGACTGACGAGTTTCAGAAGAAAGTTATTTGTTTCTGGCCATTTTGAGCCTGTAATCGAACCCACAAATGCTGATGCTCCAGATACTCAACTAGTCTAAAGGCCAGTTTTATTGCTTCTTTAATTCAGGACAAGAGTTTTCAGCGGTGCTAACATAAATGCAAAAGGGTTTTCTAATGATCAATTAGCTTTTAAAATTATAAACTTGGATTAGCTAACACAACGTGCCATTGGAACACAAGAGTGATGGTTGCTGATAATGGGCCTCAGTACGCCTATGTAGATATTCCATTAAAAATCTGCAGTTTCCAGCTACAATAGTCATTTACAACATTAACCATGTCTACACTGTATTTCTGATCAATTTGATGTTATTTTAATGGACAAAAAAGTTGCTTTTCTTTAAAAAACAAGGACATTTCTAAGTGACCCCAAACTTTTGAACGGTAGTGGATATTTTTTTGTACTTTTAGCCATTTTTCGTGATTTCCAATTGGTAGTTAGTCTTGTCCCATCGCTGTAACTCCCCTACGGACTCGGGAGAGGTGAAGGTCAAGAGCCATGTGTCCTCCGAAACACGACCCTGCCAAGCCGCACTACTTCTTGACACACTGCTCATTTAACCCGGAAGTCAGCCCCACCAATGTGTCAGAGGAAACACCGTCCAGCTGTTGACCGAAGTCAGCCTGCAGGCGCCTGGCCCACCACAAAGAGTCGCTAGAGCTCAACGGTACAAGAAAATCCTAGCCGGCCAAACCCTCCCCTAAACACGCACGGCGCTGGGCCAATTGTGGGTCTCCCGGACGCGGCCGGCTGTGACACTGCCTGGGATCGAACCCGGGTCTGTAGTGACACCTCAAGCACAGTGCCTTAGACCGCTGCGCTACTCGGGAGGCCTACACTGAAAAACATTAAGGTTCTTAAAAAGGTTGTTCCTCAGCTCTAAGGTTCCTTGGAGAACTCTTTCCCGATAAAGAACCTTGAGTTAAGTGGGGGGGGTTCTTGACGTGGCATCCACGGTTCTTCAGAAATCTAAAAGATTCTTGAAATGTATGGAAGCCTGCAGATGTGTCACTTTCATAGCACACAGCAAATTGGCCAGCGTTAATTTTTCAGTGTAACATTTCTAGTGTTGATTCAGGAGTTAAATTAACACTAAGTGGTGTAAAAGAACCCCAGTGATGGTGTTACTAACCAGAGTTTAACCAAAACCACAGCCATCATTATCATATTTCCCAGCATGCTCTATTGCAGGTAGATTTGTTTCATTGTGTTTCAATATCCATGTTTTGATTGATTAATCTTCTGCTTCCAAATATAAACAACACATTTTTCTAAACTAATCCAATCTGTTACTTGGACTTATTGCACCTGATACTGAAATGTTTGTTCCGGTTTAAATGATTTAGGTAGTGTCATACTTTAGTCTTCCCAACCCTGGCAGTCATTCTGCATGCAGGTTGTAAGTGAATAAAAATATCCAAATGTTGGATATCCCTCCTCTGGCTGGATTTCAATAGGAATTACACAACTTTACAAGCCAGCATTATGTGACTTGCAGGCCTGATGTGATCTGTAAACCATGAGTTTTAGGGTAAAACTAGGCCCTCAAAAGAACTTACAAACTATGTAGTGTATTGTATTAAATAATTACATTTTATCAATAACATATTCACATAGGAATTTACTTGGTGAAGGCCACAGTGCTGAAAATGAATGAATATAACAATCATGTCTCTGTCACTAGCAAACACAGTCAAGGGTGGTACTGGTAACTAAAATGCACTCGAAAGGCACCTTGGGAGAAATGCAACTTATTTGCTTAAAATAAGGTATTGCGTGTGTGGTTCTTCAAAGAACCATCCCATTTAAGGTTATTCAAAGAACCTAAAATGGTTACCCTATGGCATCACTCTTAAGAACTTTATTTGGTTCCAACCTGAACCTTTATTTTTAATAGTGTACTATAAAACATATTATTTTCGCATACCCATAATGCCTAATATTTAGAACACAAGTATGGGTATTCAGACACGGCCATTGACTGGCTTCTGGTCCCTGTGATACGGGGGTTATAAGTTATATGCAGTAGAAGTATGGACACTGACACACCATCCCTATAAAGCCTTATTTGAGCTCATAGACACCTGCTTGTCAATGGGGTGTGTGTTACAGGTGAGGGTTTGTGTATCACATAATATTCATGTCCAGTTAGCACAAAATAGGGGGGCATTTGAAACAGAGCAGTACAACACAACCAACTTGTCTAAAAACACACTCTATTTCCCAGGATTCCCTGGGATAACAATGGCGGCTCACCTGACAATGTCCATGGCCTGGTAGATGATTTCTGATTGGTCCACCCCAATGACCATCTTGGCTCCCGCTCTGGCGGCGAACATAGAAAGGATGCCCGTCCCACAGCCCACATCTAGCACCACCTGCAGTATAGGAGGTAGAAGTACACCTTTAATCCACAAAAGGAAACTTCCCCTTCCTTATAACTAGTAAAGGATTGGCTGATTAGCGTGTTAACTTCTTATGGCTGCAGGGGCAGTATTGAGTAGCTTGGATGAAAGGTGCACAGAGGTGCCCAGAGTAAACGGCCTGCTCCTCAGTCATAGTTGCTGATATATGCCTATTATTATTAGTATTGGATAGAAAACACTCTGAAATTTCTAAAACTGTTTGAATTATGTCTGTGAGTATAACAGAACTCATATGGTAGGCAAAAACCTGAGAAGTTCCACTTCCTGTTTGGATTTTTTCTGAGGCTGGTAGATTTTCAACCAAGCTCCCATTGAAATTACAGCGATATATGGATCAGTTTTCACTTCCTACGGCTTCCACTAGATGTCAACAGTCAATAGAACTTTGTCTGACGACTCTACTGTGAAGAGGGGCCGAAGGAGACAGGAATGAGTAACCACTGCCATGAGGTGACCGCGCTTTGACAACGCGCGTTCACGTGAGAGGCAGCTCCGTTCCATCGCTCAACTGAAGTCAATGTAATTCTCCGGTTGGAACGTTATTCAAGACGTATGTTAATAACATTCTAAAGATTGATTCAATACATCGTTTGACATGTTTCTACTGACTGTTAGGGAACCTTTGGACATTTCGTCACGTTTTAGTGAACGTGCTTTGTGACTTTGGAATTGTTTACCAAACGCGCTAACCAAAGTAGCTAATTGGACATAAATAACGGACATTATCGAACAAATCAAGCATTTATTGTGGACCTGGGATTCGTGGGAGTGCATTCTGATGAAGATCAAAGGTAAGGAAACATTTATCATGTAATTTCTGGTTTCTGTTGACTCCAACATGGCGGCTAATTTGACTATTGTTCTGAGCGCCGTCTCAGATTATTGCATGGTGTGCTTTTTCCGTAAAGTTTTTTTGAAATTAGACACAGCGGTTGCATTAAGGAGAGGTATATCTATAACTCCATGTGTATAACTTGTATTATCATCTACATTTATGATGAGTATTTCTGTTGAAACGATGTGGCTATGCACTATCTATCACTGGATGTTTTTGGAACTAGTGAATGTAACACGCCAATGTAAACTTAGATTTTTTTATATAAATATGAACTATATCAAACAAAACATGCATGTATTGTGTAACATGAAGTCCTATGAGTGTCATCTGATGAAGATCATTAAAGGTTAGTGATTAATTTTAGCTATATTTCTGCTTTTGTGACTGCTATCTTTCGATGGAAAAATGGCTGTGCTTATTGTGGTTTGGTGTGACCTAACATAATCGTTTGTAGTGCTTTCGTTGAAAAGCATATTTGAAATCGGAAACTTTGGTGGGATTAACAACAAGATTATCTTTAAAATGGTATAAGAAACATGTATGTCAGAGGAATTTAAATTATGAGATATCTGTTGTTTTGAATTTGGCGCCCTGCACTTTCACTGGCTATTGTCATATCATCCCGTCACCGGGATTGCAGCCATAAGAAATTTTAAGAAGGGTAGATGTTCTAACAGGGGTGTAGACCAGGGGTGGCCAATAATTTAGTCCCGAGTGCCACACCGGGAATTAAATTCAGCGGACCGATTTGTTCGTCAAAGGAAAAAGGGCTGGTATTTGAAAAACATACACTGTAGGTCCATTATAATTTCGATATACTTGCTATCTAGTTAAAAGACGTTCAAGAGTGGCCAGGAGTGTTTTTTTAAATGGCCAGTGAAGTCAGAAACACAATTTTTCCTGTGTTTTATATATACTTCCACACAAGGGGGTTGGAATAATACTGTGAAATTGTGAAAATAATAATATTGCCCTTTTAGTGTAAGCTTTTTGAAAAGACCGCCTGAAATTTCAGACTGTTTTGGTAGGATGGAGTTTTGACCTACCTGTTGACATCTGAGAAAGAGCTACGGGAAAAGGATTGAGCTACACACAAAACAGCAAACCCATAGCCCTCGTAATACAATCCATTTTCAACTTCCCTCACAAGCATTTCTCCCTCTGATATACTCCTATCCTGTGACCTGGCTGGTCTAGTGACATGGGTTCGAATCCAGCCTACAGCCCTTTGATACAATCTCTATCTTCCCCCACTGTCGTTCTCTTTCACTATCTGTACAATGAAAATCTGAAAATACCTTAAAAATATATCTTCAAGAGATACTTATTTCTAGTACGCTGAAGGACCATACTGGGGGCGAGGTGCAGGAGAGGAGCCAGAGTGTTTATCACAATGACAGGGGTTGCGGCAGGTCAACACAACCCTTATCCACCGCCACTCCGATGACAGGGATAACAATACCCAGACCAAACCCTGCGCTTCTTCTTCCTGCAACCGTCCCGTTTCCTACCCATTCTCTCCCATCCCTAACCCCTTTGACTGAAAAATTGCTCCACCACTCTCCACCATCCTGTCACCCCCCCCCCCCCGCCTATCCTCTACCCCCTCCCTCAGGGCATACCCGGTGGCAGCACATAAGTGATGGCCTTGGAGATGGACGCTGCCTGCTTCCAATGACAGTGCAGGGTTGGAAGGGTGGCAATAAGGGGTTTGGTGTGCGCTACGGCGCGTAATGAAGTCGCAGTGTTTTAAACGAGGCGCCGTCACCGCCATAGCAATTTACATTTTAAAACCTGCACTGCCAAGTTCTTTGCTCACCTTGTCCTTGAACACGTCCGGGTTGAGGTACATGAAGTCCCTGTAGCTTTCGGTGCGGACTTTATCCTGAGAGGAAGGAACAAAGGACATTCAGGTCATCCGTTACCACGGGCAGAGAAAACATCATCATAGAGCATGTCTTCAGAAACAACATAACAAACGGAAACAAATTATCCAGCCACCCGAGACCAAGGTGTGCGTGTGTCACAGCCGGGCGGACGGACGGTTGTATGTCTATGTCCCGTGAAGAGGGGAGATTACATGTTTGTGCTTGTATGTGGTGTCATCTCGTGGAATCAGGGGATTTGACTCCACGGAAAATGAGTACAATGCTTGCTAGGCTGAGAAATCCCCCCCCCCCCAAAAAAGTAGACTCATTCTAACATAGAAATAGAAAGGACTGGCATCGTTTCAACCATTCCATGTGGAATCTAGTTGGTCAGGACGGGCTAATTAACCTGCCAATCGAATCCTTACGCTTTTCAGAGGGAGGCCCTATACGTACCCATGAAACACACATTTAAAACGCACAACTTATCCACACTCATTTCGGACGATGCCTTCGCATGCTGTTGGTGTGGTGACAGAAACACAACAAACCACCAAATGTTTTGCCAAATTACAGTCGAATCCCAATAGGAGCGGTTTCCCAGAAACAGAGATTCTCCATTGAGCTTGCTATTAGACCAGGACTAGGTTTAATAGTGTCAAGGAAACCACCCGCGCCCCATGGTGTTGAAATAAATTACAAATCAATTAGAAGTTTAAAATCGGATCTGTTCCAAAGACTGCTTCTACATCTGCACTGCTTGCTGTTTGGGGTTTTAGGCTAGGTTTCTGTACAGCACTTTGTGACATCGGCTGATGTAAAAAGGGCTTTATAAATACATTTGATTGATTGATCTGACATGAAACCCGACCTCATAGTCATTATATTAGTCTGACATGAGGAGTGGAGAAGGATCCTTGGAGCAAGGATGATTGAAAACCAGAGCTTCTAGTAATAGAGAATTGATTCTTCAAGATTTATCTTTGATAACTTGCCCGGAGAAACAGACTGAACTTAGATGATGGGGCAGGGAAGGAAGTGGGAGGGTTAAATGGTGACTCACTTTCTCTCTCGCCCTGTCTTAAGCACGCTCTCGTTCACACACCGTGACCAACAGTGATCCACTTTATGGCAGCCCATAAAAGAGTTGACGATCTTCAACCACAAACGTGGTTCCTGATGGTGGTTAGTCTGACGTGTATACATGTATGACGCAAACATTAACAGTGCTAAGAGCACCAATCGGAGAGAGGGAACGGATCATGTCGAAGCACTGCGGTAAGTGAGAGAGGAAGAGAGGGTTGACCACCTAGCATTCCCACCCACACCTCCCCTTCCACACACGCAACTTATAATGCTGAAGAAGTGTGAAATACAATCACCACATCTCAAATCCCCACCATGTTATAGTAATGCTGATGTTTCGCATGAGAGCTCACTCCTTATTGCTGACGTGTCACTGAGAAAAACGTCATGTCATCAACATCATAGTTTGCATAGAGACGATCATTTTCATTTTATGCTACATTGAGCCTTTGGGATAAACCGCACAGCTAAACCTGCGTCCCTCCTCTCTCTGCAGTGGCTACTGAATTAAGAAGAAGAGTGCATGAGTGTATGCATATGCACAGGCATGCCATTGTGGTAGCGGACCTTAAGCATCTCCTCATGGATGCTGTAGTGGCCATATGAGCTGAAGTAGGCCTCGTCCTCGTCCTCCCGGAGCTCAGCCACTGCGCCCAAGGACCCGGTGCCCCGACCCACATCCGCATTCAATACTAGACCCTGGGCCAGCAACCTGAAACAAATACCATAGTATTTTACAACAGAGCAGGATGAGGTTGCCCCTAGACCCTGATCTAAGGTCAGTTTTGCATCCCCCCCACCATGGTTTAAGGTTCAGATTGGCTGATCCTAGATTAGCACTTACGGCAAACTTCTATCCGGAATGTATTGGAACAGATTTACCGCAGCACAGTCACACACTTACAGCACCAACCGCACAACCTTCCGACAGGACATAGCAGTAAATGGAAAGAGAGCATCTATATCCCCCCACTCCCCCTCTATGCAGCAGTGGAATTTCCCCTCCCTTCACCTTTTCCTCCTAAACAAAGGAAAGGCCTCTGCAATACTGAGTTCACTGAGTCCCTCTGCTGGCCGCAGGTGGGAGGTGCATGTGTGAGAATGAGTACCAGCAGTGCCATCAAATGCAGGGATCCATTTGGTCGCAAAATGCGCCCCTTTGACTTGACTGTGCAAGTTTAAAAAAATATATTGGTCACATCAGTGCCATCTGCAAATTCTAGGTGGTTACTTCACTCCAACCTTTGTATTTTTGTGGCGGCTAAAACTGATTTGGTCAAACAGTAAAGTACATTACCCTGGCCTGATTCCTGAATGAAAGTTACTGCCCTGCCCCTGTACCAGTTTCACTGGTAGCTGCTGTGATGAGAGACACACTCACTCCTTCTCCCACTGAGTGCCCCAAGGAGAGGAATACAAAATGCGTTTTGATTGCGCAATTGAGGACACTGGAGGCCGTCATTGTAAATAAGAATTTGTTCTTAACTGACTTGCAGTTAGAGTTAAATAAAAGGTCAAGTAAAACATTTATTAAAACATACTATACTTTACGTCAGAGGTCAGGGTCTCTTGATTCGGTCGTGTCAGGTGAACTGTTGTGTCCTCACCTTTGTTCTGATCATTTCCCAAAAAGGAAAAGGCGCAACGCTCGCTTACTATTAAAAACACATTTTCTTAACTATTAAAAGCTTAAATAAAATGTGTTTTCAATGGTGGTTGAGCACCTTCCAATACTTCCCCTTTCAATTGCTACCATAGTTATGCATATGCTTGTCATATTTTTTCTGTTCGAAATTTTACCCTATCCATATAGGCCAATTCCCTCGAGTGTAAAGGGTTAATGTAGTAATTTGTATTTCTGAAATAATATCAGAAGTGGTAGTAGTGGTGATGCTAATGACAGTAGTAGTAGTAGTAGTAGTAGTAAGTAGCAGTAATTAACAGTAATGTTAATAGTAGTGTGGACAACACTGACTTAAGTTTGTGTAGGTCGTCCATGGCTCTGGCCAGGGCCTCCTCTGTGCGCTGGGCCCTCTCCTCTGCAGCCTGGGCCCTCTGCAGAAGAGCATCAGAGGAGCGGCTGGCTTCACACTGGCCCCCAGTGGAGGGGCCAGCCAACATCCCCGTCCCCTCACACAGTTCTTCCAGATCTAACAAAAGGGAGAGACTCACTTGAACACATTTCCAAAACGGGAAGATAATGACTGCCTACTCTACTAACAGTACTGTGTACAATCGCATCTCTGCCCAACATACAATTCTCCCAACCTCCTGTGTGTGAACCATGGCAGTAACGTCACCCCATGCAAATTTCCAGTCACAATGAAGCACTAATGGGTTGCACCAACTCAAATAATACCAGATAAATGAAAACAGCACTGCAGTTCCACTCTGTTTATATGAACAGCTTAAAGCCTTTGTTGGTTTTAAACAGGTTCAAGTTGTTCTTTAAAACAACATAGGATAGTGATGCAAAACCCCACATCTGGTGAAAACATTCTAAATATACCTGCAATGCAGTTACCCTTTATCTTCACTTGATTAAATTGAGGCCTTTGAGTTGAACAATGAACCTGTGAACGCCAGTACCTATCTGCAGTAAGGGGTCATCCTGTAAAGCTGGCCTCATGTACTCATCACTCTCCCAGGGAATAGAACACTCAGGCAACGTAGACAAGCTCTGCCCACTGCACTTCTGCAAACACAAACACACAGCCATTACTGTCCATGAACTTGGAAAACCAGGGATGTATTTGGGACGACATAGAAAGGCAAACTGTTTTAACAATAAGAAGACACAGAAGTAACTGATTCATTTCGGAGGTTCGAGAACCTAACATTCATGATTAATCAAATCATAGCTATAAAGGATCTATGAAAAATACTATTGAACGTCTATAATTATGTTTTTGTTTACATGCGTGTTGGAAAAGGCTCCTGCAAACTGCATGCTTGCAATAATATCAGCAATAGGGCTTCCCACACAAGATAGGCCCAAAGATAATTTTGATGTTTTCAATATTCCTGATATTAAATCCCTGGAAAGGTATTTTGGGGGAAGGATGTTTGGCATACATTTGAAATCTGTATCCAAAATATTAACACATGAAAGTTGGGAAACGTGTGACACTACAATGATTAGCTTGTAGATACTACAAAGCCAGTGTGGTGTCATTTGAAACCTTATCGGATGCTCTGAAATATGAGTACTGTTTAGACACAATTTCTTTCAATTAATTTATGGATAATAAAAAAAATACCCTTCCTGATTTTATTCCTAACTTTGATTATTTCTCAGTCAGTATTTTGGATGCGGATTTCAAAAGGCATGCCAAGCATCCTTTCCCGCATTTGCCCTTTCTATGGATTTCCTTTCAGTAAGATCCAAAACATTATGCACTGAACCAAAATATAAAGGCAACGTAAAACAATTTCAACAATTTTACTGAGTTACAGTTCATATAAAGGAAATCAGTCAGTAAAAATAAATAAATTAGGCCCTAATCTATGGACTAAGGCCTACCCACTTGGAGCCAGACCCCCCCCCCCCCCCCCCCCCCCCCCCCGGACGATCCCGCAGGTGAAGAAGCCAGATGTGGAGGTCCTGGGGTGGTGTGGTTACATGTGGTCTACGGCTGCGAGGCCAGTTGGACGTACTGCCAAATTCTCTAAAACTACATTGGAGGCGACTTATTGTAGAGAAATTAAAATAAAATGTTCTGCCAACAGCTCTGGTGGACATTCCTGCAGTCAGCATGACAGTTGCACCCTCCCTCAAAACTTGAGACAACTGTTGCATTATGTTGCGAGACAAAATTGCACATTTTAGAGGGGCCTTTTATTGTCCCCAGCCAAATACACCTGTGAAATGATCACGCTGTTTAATCAGCTTCTTGATATGCCACACCTGTCAGGTGGATGGATTATCTTGGCAAAGGAAAAATGCTCACTAACAGGGACGTAAACAAATGTGTGCACCAAAATTGAGAGAAATACGTTTTTTGTTCATAGGAAAAATTTACGGGATCTTTTATTTCAGCTCATGAAACCGACACTTTACATGTTGTGTTCTTTCTATCAGGTAGTCTAAACACCTGTTCTTTTGCAATGACAATTTCTATAAAATGTCTAACCTCAATCTCAGCTTCGAGAGACGACTACACTTCCAAATGACAAGAAGCAAGGATGAGATCTGGGTCATTACTATTTTACCCGGACCATGCTTTGGCCAAAGATCTGAAGTCACTCTGTATCAAAACACAATAAGGGATGGGATATGTGCTTACCTCTGTCCGTATGTAGTTTATCATCTTGATGTAGCCATAGTCATCTAACTCTACGGGGAAGGATTTTAACAACGTCAGATGTGAGGAGGATGGATTATATCATGACCTTAAAACAATGATAACTCTTTATAGGAGAAGTTTGCTAACTTACTGTGTTTCTTAACCACTTCTACAAGGTTGACTTGATGCTCTACTAGGCAGTGTTGTAGTGTTTCTGGCCCAGAATTTGACATCCTGAGAAAACATGAGGGACAAGATAGTTTTTTTAAGCAACTCACTGATACATTTAATCTGGTGTGAAATAGTTATCTCTCTCTGAAAGTGTTGATGGTTAAAATATATGATACACACTTGTCACAGAATAAGCAAGTAACTTGAACGTTGTTGTCATTGGACTCCATCCACTGCCACTGTTCCTCATTATCACTGTCTGAGAGATCGGGCACATCGTCCCCTGCCCCACCGTCGTGATCTGTCACAATGTCAGCAAATGTGTCAGGCAGCACAGATAGGTACATTATAATCATCTTTTGTGTCAGTGTCAAACATTGCATGAACTGGCTGGAGCCAACGGGCATTCCCATTACAAGTTCAACCACATTTATCCAATGCAGGTTTCGTTTAATATGAGTTAATGTGTTAATCCAATAAACTGCATGGACTATAGTCAATACAAACTCAGCTATCAAGCTGGTTAGTTAGTTTGCATACCGGTATATGAAAAGCGTTAGCTAATTTAGCTAGCTAGAGACTCACGCAACATTACAATACTTCAAATTAACAACTCTTTTAAGTGCAAAATATCCCAATTGCAATATGATGACCGTTCTCTGTAGTGCACCATTCTGTATTTCTATTATTATAGTTTTCTATCACTATTTACGTATCTCACGTGTACCTGTGTATTCCGCCATGCTGTCTCCTTGGTTTCAGCAGTGTACACGCTGCTTCCGGGTCTAGTTCCAACGTGTACTTACAGACAGTGGCCACTAAGGGGTCAACAACTTCTTCTTCTTCTTCTTCTATGAGGTTTAACGGCGGTTGGCGTCCAATTTGTTGCATTACCGCCACCTACTCGACTGGAGTACAAGTCTCTTATACTTTACTTGAAAAAGAAAAATGTACTAAATAAATACCCTACTATCTAACACTATACTCACTCATTTCAAAATTATTAAAATAAAATGAACACCTCCCTACTCCACTAATTAAATGTATTCACTCCTACCTCTTGCCATCACCATGAAAGGATGGGCTATCACCACTTAACATGTCCTGTAACTCTTCTGCTGTCAAGTCTTGCACACCAAAATACCTCTCTGCAGCTGCCACCACAACCTCAATTTTCTGAGACTTCTGATCCATCCCTGCAGTACAATTAATAACTATTGCTATAAATGCTAAAAATTAAATCTTACTGAAACTTATTTCACTTTTTGGCCTATCCCTCTGTACTGGTATGTCTCTACTACTCTCACTTCTCCTCCCCCTTCTCTTCCCCCTTCTCTTCTCCTCCCCCATCTTCCTCTACTTTCTTCACTGCCTCAGCATATGAAACTTCTGCTCTACTTTAACCCTGGAAACCTCAACCTGCCTCTCTCGCACGGGACATTTCTGATCCCCAGCTCCATGGGCACCCCTACAATTAACACATTCCACTACTTTCCCCAATACCACACATTCCTTTGTCTCATGCCCTTCTGCACATTTCTCACATGTTGGACCCTCCCTCCTACACACTGCTTGCCACATGCCCATAAGCTTGACACCTGTAACATCTTAAAGTATTTGGCACATACGCTCGTACAGGATAACGTATATATCCTAACTTCACTTTGTCAGGCAAAGACTCAACTTCAAAACTCAAATGAACAGACAATGACTCTTCTGTTTCCCCATTCTCGCCACCCTGTCTGCGTCGCATCAAACAACGAGCATCACATACAACGGGAATCTTTGCCCTCAACTGGTCAACGTTTATATCTACTGCTACACCAGTTATCACTCCTTTCATTGGTTCCTTTTTCTTGAGAACGAAACACTTCACTTTACTTACCCCCATTCGTTTTACTCCGAGCGCATTCTTTCTCTGCACAACAGAAAAACAAACAATTATCACTAGACCACTTCTGGTTACTCCCCCCCCCCCCCTGATTCCACATGACCCAACTCTTTTTTCTCCCACCGTTAAACCACAAATGGATCAGCCAAAAGGCAATAGTCCACTTTTTCCATAAACTTCACTCCTACTGTCACAACCTCTTCTTCATCCTGATCCTCGGTGCATACCTCGGTCTTCGATGACTTTACCACCTCTGATACTTCACCCTCATTGACTTTCATTTCTCCTCCTGTCTTCAGCTCCCTCTGCTTTCACTTTCCACCATTCTTCTTTGACAAACCATCTCCCTTTTTTCCACAATTTTTATCTGACTCAAGCTCACCCTCTTCTTTCCTCACTCTCTTAGACCACTTCTCCCTCTTTTTCCCCCTCCATTCCTCCTCCATTTGTCTCGGCATTGCTTTCCACATGAAAATAATTAACGCAGAGCATTACCCCATAGAGGTGGCAGCTTGACTAGAGGTCAACAACTCATGACAAAATCTTTTAAGGGATTTGAAGAGGTACAGACAGCTCCAGGAGGTTTGTGCTGATTGTACAAAGATTGTGACAGCCGGTTAAATGGCATCCCTTGAGAAGGCAAGAACAAGATGTTTGTCAGGTGAAGTGCAGTATTTATCATAAGGAGATGCACTAATCATACTATTTGTGACATTAATTGAGTATATAGTATGCGTATTGGTCATAAGATGGACATAATTAGTATGCCAAAAGTTCCCGGATGTCATACTAAATTTGTCAAAATATGAAGTATACACGCAGAGGACACTACTTTATGGCCCATCATGAAATTCTTCAACAAATGGGCGTGGCTTCACATCGTTTTCACATTTAAAGATAATGGCAGAAAATATGCAGCCGAAGTACAACGAGAGCGGATACAAAATCATTGCTTTAACTAATTAGGACAAATGTAAAGAAAATTGAGCAATGTAATAAAGTAATGACTTTAAAAAATAAGTTACCTTAGATGTTATGTTGGCTGACAATTTGTTAGCTACGCTGTCCTTACGAACCACATAGCATATCATTACAGCAGTATGTACCGGTATGTTAGCTAGCTACCTAACGTTAGTTGTCTACTTATACGTCAAACTTGCCAGTATATTAACTATAGGCTATCTAACTACCGAACATTTATTGACTTGATTATTCCCGTCATTCTTAGCTTAGCTAATTGGTATAGTCGTTGTGCGTTCTCAATGGACATTCTGGTGCTTTTGTAAATTTGCTCTGGCTATCTACTATGATATCAGAGCACTCTCGTCTGAGTGTATAATGAATAATAGAGAATTTACATGCGCTCAACACCCGTTGAATACGGCCGGTGTCAGTAAATGTCGACAAAAAAACGCAATTAATTTGTTGCCAGCAGCACAGTTACAGTCATAAACGCTCTGGATGACATGAAAACAGCCTAACCAGCTCTGCTAGTGTTAGTAAAATGGTCAGAGTGGTCTCATTTGTGTCTGGAAGTAGCTAGCAAGCTAGCCAACGTTAGCTTGGGTGCTTGACTGCCATTGTGAGGTCAGAACGCTCAAATCAACCATACGGCCCGAGCGTCCAAGTGTGTGCTCCGAGAGCGAAATGCTCTGAATTTACAAAACTGACAATCTGACAACTCTCTGAATTTACGAGCCACTCTGGAACTCCACGTTAAATTTAAGAACACACCCGAAGTTATAAGATGTCTAACTAGTCATGTGTTATGCTAACTAGCTATCAAGAGGTTACATAGCAACAGCATCAACTTCCTGTAGACAGGCGAAGAGCTAGTTCGCTCAACTGAAAGCATCCTGTTCGCTACCAGTATATAGTATGTAGTATATACTCATTAAGTATGTAGTATGCAGTATGTTAGTATGGGTATTCGAACACAGCTGTATACGGAGGAGGAATACGGAGGAGGAATGGAGGGAAAAAGAGAGGCAGAGGAGGTCTAAGAGAGAGAGGGAGGAAGAGGGTGAGCTTGAGTTGGTTAAAATGGAGATGGTAGAAAGTGTGAGCTAAAGACAGCAGGAGAAATGGAAGTGAATGAGGGCTTAGTATCGCAGGTGGTAGGTGTTTCAGGGTGAGTGAACACAGAGTTGGGTGTTGTGGAATCGGTGAGAGTAACCAGAAGTGTTCTTGTGATAATTGTTTGTGTTTGTGCTGGTCAGAGGGAGCAGGTGCTCAACGTTAAACGAATGGGGGCAAGAGATGTGAATTGTTTTGCTCTCAAGAAAAGGGCGCCATTGAAATTAGTTAAATGTGAAAGTTGACCAACTGAAGGGGGAAATTCCTGGTGTTTGTGATGCTCATCGTTTGGTGCAACGCAGACAGGGTGGCATGAGTGGTGAAACAGAGGAGTCGTTGTCTGTTCTTTTGAGTTTTGATGTTGAGTCTTTCCCAAACAAAGTTATCCTGTACGAGCTTTTGTGCCAAACGCATTACGTTGTTACAGGTGTCAAGCTTATGGGCATGTGACAGCAGTGTGTAGGAGGGAGGTGTGAGATATGTGCAGAAGGGCATGAGACAAAGGAATGTGTAGGATTTTTTAAATTTAACTAGGCAATTCAGTTAAGAACACATTTTTATTTACAATGACGGCCTAGGAACAGTGGGCCTTGTTCAGGGGCAGAACGACAGATTTTTACCTTGTCAGCTCAGGGATTCAATCCACCAACCTTTCAGTTACTGGCCCAACACTCTAACCACTAGGCTACCTGCCACCCAGATTGGGGAAAGTAGTGATATGTGTTAATTGTAGGGGTGCCCATGGGGCTGGGGATCAGAAATGTCCAGTGCGAGAGAGGCAGGTTGAGGTTTCCAGGGTTAAAGTAGTGCAGAAGTTGTCATATGCTGAGGCAGATGATTTTTCCAATGGAGCCCTCTTTGTCTGGAGAGGTAAATGAACGGTTCCAGCACTGTAGGAGCTGTATCTACTACGCTTTGTTTTGGAACAAACTGGAGCACTCAGAGTTCCACTGCGGCAATTGTTTTCTTGCTGAGGATTATAGGCTTGAGGTGGCTTCCTTGACCACGCAGGTAGCCAGCCTACGTAAGAAACTGGGGAAAACGCAGAGTGGAATACTGGTGGCTGGACGCCATTCGATCATGTTGGATGCAGCTCCATCTTGTCGTTTGTTATTATCCGACTGGCCGGTGTTGCCCAGAGTTTGTTCGCCAGGGGAGCCATATACTGCCTCTCCTCCCCCATCAGATAGCAGAGTCGAAGGAGCACAGCAAGAGGACCATGGCAATCAACGACGGCCGCATGTAATGAGCCATGGAAGCCGAAGACAGTGGCCTGCCACAAAGCATTCTACACTCCCAACAAGAGGCCCAGAGGGGATACAAACAACGAATAGTTTCGCCGCCCTCGAGCCTGATCTTCCTGCACCTTCGTCGCTGGGGGTACCTGTGTCTGCTACGCTGTGCCTACTCCTACTTCCCCTATGATTTCAAAGTCGACGTCTCCAACCTTCCGTCCCTGCTCTGGATTGTGCGGGACTTCTCCATCTGTCAGAGAACTGCACTATCCTGTGAAGAGTGGGAGTGGGCGGATTTCCTCGTCCTTCTCGCCAGCCGGGATTTTGGGCAGCTCCATGGTAAGAAATGTGACCTTTTTTCCACCAGGACCTATGTCCTATCCCGGAGCTTGAGTAAATTCCATTACTAAGCTGCTCCTGAATGTACTATGCCAGGACATGGACATTGATTCTATCGTATTCCATGTGGGTTTTAATTACACTATGAAGGGCAGCTCTGAACAGTTGAAACTGTGTTTCAAAGAGCTGATTGACTCTCTGCTGGACACTAATAAATGTTCCATCATATCTGGCCCTGTGCCCTCTCTGAGTCGTGGCATTGAACGCTTTAGCACAATTATTTCTCTTCACAACTGGCTATGGGATTATTACAGCTCAATGGGTGTAACTTTTGCGGATCATTTCGATACCTTTTGGAAACAAAACATGTTTAATAAAGAGGATGGGATCCACCCCAAATCATTTGGGTTCCTGGATCCTTTCAATCAGTCAATCAATCAAATGTATTTATAAAGCCCTTTTTACATCAGTCGATGTCACAAAGTGCTATACAGAAACCCAGATTAAAACCCCAAACAGCAAACAATGCAGATATAGAAGCACGGGATTATAAGGCTGCGTTGAGACAATGACTTATCAATGACCCAATCCCAGCTCAGTTAATCCCTAACATTGTGTTGCTGAGTCATCATAATGTTTTAGCAAATGTACATTTTACCAGGGGCATTGGTAGACACAATATAAGTAACCTAATGTATGTCCCTCTAACTGCCCTGAATGCCTCTGCTGATCCTACAGCTATTGTATGCAGCAATCATGTGAGGTTGTGTGCCCTAGTAGAAAGTCCACTGTGTGAAGCTCACCTTGCACTAATATAAATAACATGAGAATATCTACTTCTGCTAAGCTTCCCAGTAAAGCAATGAAAACAAGCAAGCATCCCAGAAAAGTGCTCAAAGTAGCCCACCCTAACATATGTAGTTTAAGAAACAAGATTCATGAAATTAATAACTTGCTAGTAACAGATTACATTCATATTCTGACTATCTCTGAAACTCACTTTGATAATACCTTGATGATACAGTCAATAACCACATTCCCATAAAGATTAGAGGGGATCTCATGTTAAATACTGTTAAAGTAATATGGCTACAGCTTCATCTGCCTCACCTAAAGCCCATTCTTGTGGGAAGCTGCTATAGACCACCAAGTGCTAACAGTCAGTATCTGGATAGCATGTATGAAATGCTTGATAATGTATGTGATATCAACAGAGGTATATTTTTTGGGAGACCTAAATATTGACTGGCTTTCGGGGAAAAAAAGGGAAAAAAGGCAAACTCAGCTCCATCATTCATTGAATCAGATGGCTCATCATTACAAAACCGACTGATATTGCCAACTACTTTAATGATTTTTTCATTGACAAGATAAACAAACTTAGGCATGACATGTCAGCAACAAATGCTGACACTACGCATTCAAGTATATCTGACCAAATTATGAGAGACAAGAATTGTAATTTTGAATTCCGTAAAGTCAAGCCACCGTGGATGGACAAATACTGGTAGACGATACTGCCACTCCTATTTTCCATATCTTCAATTTAAGCCTACTAGAAAGTGTGTGCCCTCATGCCTGGAGGGTAGCAAAAGTAATTCTGCTACCTAAGAATAGTAAAGCCCCCTTTACTGGCTCAAATAGCCGACCAATCAGCCTGTTACAACCCTTAGTAAAGTTTTGGAAAAAATAGTGTTTGAACAGATACAATGCCGTTTTGTAGTAAACAAATTGACAACAGACTTTCAGCACGCTTATAGGGAAGGACATTCAACACAGCACTTACACAAATGTCTGATGATTGGTTGAGAGAAATTGATGATAAATATATTGTCGGGGCTGTTTTCTTAGACTTCCGTACAGCTTTTGACATTATCGATCAAAGTCTGCTGCTGGAAAAACACCCCCTGCTATATTGTGGATAAAGTGTTACCTTTCTAACAGAACACAGAGGGTGTTCTTTACTGGAAGTCTCTCCAACATAATCCAGCTAGAATCAGGAATTCCCCAGGGCAGCTGTCTAGGCCCCTTACTTTTTTCAATCTTTACTAACTACAACAACTGAAATGACTGCAAAACTTAACAAAAGAGCTGCAGTTAGTTTCAGAATGAGTGGAAAGGAATAAGTTAGTCCTAAATATTTCAAAAAACAAAAATCATGGTATTTGGGACAAATCCTTCACTTAACCCTAAACCTCAACTAAATCTTGTAATAAATAATGTGGAAATTGAGCAAGTTGAGGAGACTAACCTGCTTGGAGTAACCCTGGATTGTAAAGATTGTATACTGTCATGGTCAAAACATATTGATACAAAGTATCGATGATGGGGAGAAGTCTGTCCATAATAAAGAGCTGCTCTACCTTCTTAAAACAGCACTATCAACCAGGCAGGTCCTATATGCTCTAGTTTTGTCGCACCTGGACTACTGTTCAGTCTTATGGTCAGGTGTCACAAGGGGGGACTTAGGACAATTGCAATTGGCTCAGAACATGGCAGTACATCTGCCCCTTGGATGTACACAGAGAGCAAACATTAATAATATGCATGTCAATCTCTCCTGGCTCAAAGTAGAGAGGAGAGTGACTTCATCGCTACTTGTATTTGTGAGAGATATTGACATGTTGAAAGCACTGAGCTGTCTTTTTAAATGACTAGCACACAGTTCAGACACCCATGCATACCCCACAAGACATGCCACAAGAGGTCTCTTCACAGTCCGCAAGTCCAGAACAGACTATGGAAGGTGCACAGTACTACACAGAACCATGACTACTGATGCAAGCAGTAGAATCAGATTTTAAAAACAGATCAAAATACACCTTATGGAACAGCGGAGACACATGCATACAAACACACGATAACATTCGTACTATACACACACGTACACATGGATTTAGCTTTATAGATTTGTGGTAGTGGAGTATGGGCTTGAGGGTACACACTTAGTGTGTTGTGAATGTATTGTAATGTTTTTAAAATTGTATAACTGCCTTCATTTTGTTGAACCCCAGGAAGAGTAGCTGCTGACTTGTTAGCAGCTAATGGGGATCCATAATAAATCAAAATACAGTAAAGAAAGTAGAGGAAGATGGGTCAAGGGTGAGGGATCCTGAGAGGAGTGGCGTCAGTAGTAGATCTGTGTCATTACAGAGGGATAGGACAACAAGTGATATATGTTTCAGTAAGATTGGATTTTTAGCATTTATAGCAATGGTTATCAACTGTGCTGCAGAGATGGAACGTAAGTCGCAGAAAGTTGAGGTTGTGGTGGCAGCTGCAGAGAGGTATTTGGGAGTGCGAGACTAGTCGTCAGAAGAGTTAAAGGGTGTGTTGAGTGTTGGTTTCCCATCGTTTTAGGCTGTTGGCCTGAAGTAGGACAAAATAGTTTGGAGTAGGGTGGGTTCTTTTATTAATGATTATTTATTTTAAATGTATTTTGTTTATCTTTATTTTTTATGATTAATTTTGTATTATTATTATTATAATGGAAGCTTAGTTCTGATACTTTTTTGGTTGGAGTAAGGGTTTTGTATCGATTTTATACCTGGGAGAGGTATAGGTGAGGTGGGAGGGAGAGGTGGCCTGCTGGAGGTCATTTTGCAGGGCTCTGGCAGTGCACCTCCTTGCACAAAGGCGGAGGTAGCGGTCCTGCTGCTGGGTTGTTGCCCTCCTACGGCCTCCTCCACGTCTCCTGATGTACTGGCCTGTCTCCTGGTAGCGCCTCCATGCTCTGGACACTACGCTGACAGACACAACAAACCTTTTTGCCACAGCTCGCATTGATGTGTCATCCTGGATGAACTGCACTACCTGAGCCACTTGTGTGGGTTGTAGACTCCGTCTCATGCTACCACTAGAGTGAAAGCACCGCCAGCATTCAAAAGTGACCAAAACATCAACCAGGAAGCATAGAAACTGAGAAGTGGTGTGTGGTCACCACCTGCAGAACCATTCCTTTATTGGGGGTGTCTTGCTAATTGCCTATAATTTCCACCTTTTGTCTATTCCACTTGCACAACTTTTTGAGCAGTGTATATAACAAAGGCCAGGGTGTGACAGTCATTCTCAAACTTTTTGGCCACGACTGTAGTTTCCATTACCATCTACCTGCGCTGTTAATTCCTCTATTTTCTTTATTAGTCTAATCTCTTTTGACCTAAACTGCTTTTGTTTTAATGATAAGTATTGTATTGTATGGCCTCTAAAAGTACATTTAAAACTGTCCCATACAATAAGGGAATCTGATGTACCTATGTTGAGCAACAAAAAAAAAAATTATGAATGATTTTGTCTTAGTTAAGAACAAATTGTCATCCAATATGCTTTGATTAAATTTCTAAGATACCCGTCCACGTGGAAATTTTGTAAGAGTTTTATGGAGGCCAATTAGATGGTGTTCCGATCGCATTCGGTCTCCAATTAATAGTTGTTGTTTTTTACTTTTGATGCCAGCAAGAATGAGACCAGGAAGTAATCAAGACTGCTAGCTTGACTAAGCCTCCTCCATCTATATCTCACTCGGTCAGGGTTTTTCAGCCTCCATATATCCACTAGTTCTAATGTTTCCAGATATTCATGATCTCCTTAAGTGCTTGAGGGTGATAGTTTGTGGTGTGATTTCCTTTACGATCCATTGAGGTACTCAAAACCGTATAGTCTCCCACCATAATAATAGATGAATTTGTTGCTTGTGAGCTCAATAGATTATTACAGTGGTTCCTCCTTTAAAAGTTGTGTCATACTGCGGCACACCCTGCGTGCTGCTGCAGCATTCTGTGGCATTTCATTTAATTCTCAGCCATTTCTTCTGTTACTGCAAGTGCAAGTTATTGCTAGTTTAACCACCAGAGGGCATCTTTGAGAAGCATTTGATAATATTCCATATTGGCATTACCAGAGAATTTAAAAACTTTTTTGTAATAACATAGTATATGGAATTAATTACATTAATATTATGGTGTTTCCATTCAGATAAAAATGGTCCGTTTGTATATTCAGACCGTTTCGCTCTCGGAGCGCATACTGGACGTTCGGGCCGAGGAGTAGGATTGATTTGAGCGTTCTGGCCTTACAACGGCAGTCAAGCACCCAAGCTAACGTTGGCTAGCTACTTCCAGACACAAATGAGACCACTCTGACCATTTTAATCACGCTAGCAGAGCTGGTAAGGCCGTTTTCGTGTCAACCAGAGTGTTGGTGACTGTAAATGTGCTGCTGGAAACAATTTAATTACGCTTTTTTTCCGATGTTTACTGGGACCGGCCATATTCAACGGGTGTTGAGCGCTCCAAAAGTAATTATTCTGCACTCTGGTGCACTCAGACAAGAATGCTCTGAAATCCGTGTAGATAGTAGCTGGACACATCGTTATGAAGTAATCACGAAAAAATAGGCCTTATTTTAGTGCATTTTTCACCCAGGCACCAACTCGCCTTCTGAACGTTCTATTCCCAGCTTATTGTTCAACGTCACAATGCCTGCTTTGCTATTGTTGGCAATGACACCTGCCCACGTTGTTTTATAGTTAAAATGTAAACAACAAAAATAATATTGGAACTCTGCGTTCTTCCCATTGTTTCCTATGGGGGAAATATAGGCATGTCTGTCTATTTCGCCAAATATCTCGCAATGTGTATGTTTTGATTGTTTTTAAGTCAGGTGTAGCCGGTGTGAAATGGCTAGCTAGTTAGCGGGGTGCGCGCTAATAGCGTTTCAACCGGTGACGTCACTCGCTCTGAGACCTTGAAGTAGTTGTTCACCTTGCTCTGCAAGGTCCGCAGCTGTTGTGGAGCAATGGGTAACGATGCTTTGAGGCTGGCTGTTGTTTATGTGTGCAGAGGGTCCCTGGTTCGAGCCCAGGTAGGGGTGAGGAGAGCGACGGAAGCAAAACTGTTACACGGGCACCATTTCAATCAGGAGAATCTCCTCTTTGTAATTATGTAAGTCTCGGCAGTGAGCTCGTTTGTCATCGATCGCTAGACCAGAAATATAAGTTTTTATTTTTTCCCTACTTTTTCATTACGCAGACATAAGCATAGTTGACACCATCGAGGTGCAGATGTTAATTTTCTACACAAGTTGTTTTTTTCCAGTTTCGTCCGACGAACAGCTTGTAGTGGTAAAATAAAAAGGGATTTTTTTTTTATGGTATTCTAAGCATCACTCCAGTCAAAACAGGCTCTGCGAACGTTTGATTCCATTAATTTGCTATGGGCTCGCGCTAGTGTTCCAGTTTAGCCAACATTCTTAAGTCGTTTTTCAGCCTTGGGTGAACTTTGACACGTTCTATTGTCCAGCCTATAGATAGCCAGAGCAAATTTACGAAAGCACCCGAATGTCCATTGAGAAAGGTGTAAGGTGTTGGATTCGAAATCTTGAACATTGAGGAATTAAAGACATGATAGATCAGACGCATAGTATATTAAGGAATGAGATCTGTAGAAAGACAGAGTGGCTGTGGAATGTGCTGGGTGGACAGGAGGAGATCACAGGATTGCAATAGGGGAGGCAGATGGACATCTGTGGACTAGGCGAAGGAGGGGTTGATGTCAGGAGGTGAGGTCAGATCCCCTGAAGGAGTAATAAGGGTTTAGCAACCTGTTACCCTCTTCCTGTGGAACCATAAGATGTAAGGATTGGAGAGATGCCAGCAGCATACCACCCTGCATACCACTGCTGGCTTGCTTCTGAAGCTAAGCAGGGTTGGTCCTGGTCAGTCCCTGGATGGGAGACCAGATGCTGCTGGAAGTGGTATTGGAGGGCCAGTAGAAGGCACTCTTTCCTCTGGTCTAATAAATATCCCAATGCCCCAGGGCAGTGATTGGGGACACTGCCCTGTGTGTAGGGTGCCGTCTTTCGGATGGGACGTTAAACGGGTGTCCTGACTCTCTGAGGTCATTAAAGATCCCATGGCACTTATCGTAAGAGTAGGGGTGTTAACCCCGGTGTCCTGGCTAAATTCCCAATCTGACCCTCAAACCATCATGGTCACCTAATAATCCCCAGTTTACAATTGGCTCATTCATCCCCCTCCTCTCCCCTGTAACTATTCCCCAGGTCGTTGCTGCAAATGAGAACGTGTTCTCAGTCAACTTACCTGGTAAAATAATGGTAAAATAAAATAAATAAAAAAAAGAAGGAGGAGTGTCTCAAGTGGGATATAAAGTTGAAGTCACAAGTTTACATACACTTAGGTCAAATTTTCAACCACTCCATAAATTTCCTGTTAACAAACTATAGTTTTGGCAAGTAGGTTAGGACATCTACTTTGTGCATGACACAAGTCATTTTTCCAACAATTGTTTACAGACAGATTATTTCACTTACAATTCACTGTATAATAATTCCAGTGGGTCAGAAGTTTACATACACTAAGTTGACTGTGCCTTTTAAACAGCTTGGAAAATTCCAGAAACTTATGTCATGGCTTTAGAAGCTTCTGATAGGCTAATTGACATAATTTGAGTCAATTGGAGGTGTACCTGTGGATGTATTTCAAGGCCTACCTTGAAACTCAGTGCCTCTTTGCTTGACATCATGGGAAAATCAAAATAAATCAGCCAGGACATCAGAAAAAACAATTGTAGACCTCCACAAGTCTGGTTCATCCTTGAGAGCAATTTCCAAACACCTGAAGGTACCATGTTCATCTGTGCAAACAATAGTACGCAAGTATAAACACCATGGGACCACGCAGCCGTCGTACCGCTGAGGAAGGAGACACGTTCTGTCTCCTATAGATGAATATACTTTGGTGCGAAAAGTGCAAATCAATCCCAGAACAACAGCAAAGGACCTTGTGAATATGCTGGAGGAATCAGGTACAAAAGTATCTATATCCACAGTAAAACAAGTCCTATATTGACATAACCTGAAAGGCCACTCAGCAAGGAAGAAGCCACTGCTCCAAAACCGCCATTAAAAAGCCAGACTACGGTTTACAACTGCCCATGGGGACAAAGATCGTACTTTTAGGAGAAATGTCCTCTGGTCTGATAAAACAAAAAAATAACTGTTTGTCCATAATGACCATTGTTATGTTTGGAGGAAAAGTGGGGAGGTTTGCAACCCGAAGAACACCTTCCCTGTCAGGACCCGGTGAGAGAAACAGTCACTAATAGTTGGCAGAACCCAGAAGATGAGGCAGACTCAGCAGTACTAGAGATAATGATTTAATAAAAGGACAAGATCTTCAGGCAAAGAATTTAAATCCACCACGTCCAAAATAAAGCCAAGAGGCACAAAATGGATATCCTCCAAAATACAAAGAAACTCCACAAAGTGGTAAAAACAGCAGGGAAAAACAAACCTCAAAAGACTACTCAAAAATACACAAGAACTAAACCAGAGAACCTCTGGAAAATCCAATAAGAGAAATATATGTTTCACACAAAAAGGCTGGGGCTGGGTGCTAACATACAAACACTGAGCAAAGAACTGAGGAACACACAGGGTTTAAATACAAACAAGGGAACGACACACAGGTGCAAACAATAATAGAGCAAGGAAAAAACAAAAGGTTCAAAAAAGGTGCAATGGGGACATCTAGTGACAAAAACCAGAACAGTCCTGGCCAAAACCTGACATTCCCAACCATGAAGCACGGGGGTGGCAGCATCATGTTGTGGGGGTGCTTTGCTGCAGGAGGGACTGGTGCACTGCACAAAATAGATGGAATCATGAGGCTGGAAAATTGTGGATTTATTGAAGCAACATCTCATGACATCAGACAGGAAGTTAAAGCTTGGTCGCAAATGCGTCTTCCAAATGAACAATGACCATATACTTCCAAAGTTGTGGCAAAATGGCTTAAGGACAACAAATTCAAGGTATTGGAGTGGCCATCACAAGCCCTGACCTCAATCCTATAGAAAATGTGTGGGCAGAACTGAAAAAGCGTGTGCGACCAAGGAGGCCTACAAACCTGACTCAGTTACACCATCTCTGTCAGGAGGAATGGGCCAAAATTAACCCAACTTATTGTGGGAAGCTTGTGGGCGGCTTCCCAAAACGTTTGACCCAAGTTAAACAATTTAAAAGGCAATGCTACCAAATACTAATTGAGTGTATGTAAACTTCTGACACAGAGAGAATGTGATGAAAGAAATAAAAGCTGAAAGAAATCATTCTCTCTACTATTATTCTGACATTTTACATTCTTAAAATAAAGTGGTGATCCTAACTGACCTAAAACACAGAATTTTTACAAGGATTAAATGTCAAGAATTGTGAAACTGAGTTTAAATGTATTTGGCTAAGGTGGATGTAAACTTCCGACTTCAACTATATGTACCGACATTTGCGATCGTGACACACGGCGCTGCATGATTTACAACTGCCCCGTTGACGGGACGCCTAACCCTAAGAAGTTTTTAAGGAGACTACCTAAGACCACTGCAACATAGTTATTTTAAAGTGTGGGATGAAGTTTATGCCAGACTTAGTCTACCTTTAACCTCTCTCTTGCTCATTTCAAAGTCCATATGTCCATGACCCGATTCCTATAAATCATGTCAAAGTATTGTAAATTCATATTAACCCCTCCTACATTTAATCCTAGTATATATCCATATATATAAACGTGTGAGTCGCTGCCGCTGGCGGCAGGAGCTTTTGCAAGGGCTTGTTGAGTTAGATCTTGCGCGAGAAGGCAGAGCGGCTTGACGCTAATTGATGAATTTCACAATGAATGTACAAGGAAAATCTGTTTTTCTCGACCAGAGGTGACTAAATTAACGTTCAGGTTTATTGATCATCGTTATTGAAATTGTAATCCAGTAGAATTTCGAAACATGAGCATGAAAATAGGTAATAGTACACATTAATCATCATTATACTAATTCACAGTAATCCGTTAAAATAATGTTTCAGTCCTTCCTCGGGCGTTAGCAGTGTGGAAAGGGACAGCAAAAAAAGGACACGAGTGTGTTCCTATGAGGGGGAGTGGAGTATATAGGGAGAGAACTAATTTTCTGAAATGTCATTTGTGGGTGTTTGCTGCCATCTATTGGAATTATGTAGCAATTGCAGATCATAAAAATGTTTTAAACAATGGGATCAGACCATCAAAAAGATTCTATAGTTAAGGTCACTGAATAAAGTGTATATCCTTGTCATTGAGGGGGAGTGGAGTATACAGGGAGAGAACTAATTTTCTGAAATGTCATTTGTGGGTGTTTGCTGCCATCTATTGGAATTATGTAGCAATTGCAGATCATAAAAATGTTTTAAACAATGGGATCAGACCATCAAAAAGATTCTATAGTTAAGGTCACTGAATAAAGTGTATATCCTTCCTGAAGTAGTAATTACTCAGAATTGCAAAATATAAAATATTTGCTAGTTCATTTTATTACTTTACAACCATAAAATAACAATTTATAGCATAACAATAAACAATACAACTGACGGGGCATACACATAAACCAAAAACAGTTAATTGAAAAGAAAAAGGGCAGCGTACTAAATTGTCATCAAAAGCAAGGATTTAAAATGTCAAAAATTACACATTGCTGTTTGAACTCTGAGGCTGCCTCATTGTTTCCCTATGGGAAAATTCTACACTGACATGTCTGTCTATTTCACCAAATATCTCACAATGTTATACAGTATTTAATAATGTTCATAGATTTTTTTATTGTAAAGCTCTGGTTAGTTCATAAGGGAACAATTGTCCAAGCAGATGTTTGAGTTTACGAATTCACGGTTTATTAACCCAACTCCAGACAGGATACTGTTTGGCCGTAGCCCAAGACAAATAAATGAAGGATACCCGTATAAAACAACGTGAAGACCAGACGAAAGAGAGGCGGCAGGTAGGCTAGTGGTTAGAGTGTTGATTACTGGATTGAATCCCCGAGCTAACAAAGTCAAAATATGTCGTTCTGCCCCTGAACAAGGCAGTTAACCCACTGTTCATTGGCCGTTATTGTAAATACGAATTTGTTCTTAACTGACTTGCCTAGTTAAATAAAATAAAAATAAAAAACGTGCGATGCGCCACCAACCACAAGGATGCCCGGCACAAGAACATTCCAGGCATTCCCGTGGTTGGCAGTTAGCAGGTTGACTGGCATGTCGGACCCCGCAAACACTGGTAAGTACAACAAAACAGCATAACATACAGCTGTCTGTGCGGGTCGCTACATTATGTAAGGCAGGGCAGCGTACTCTGTTGTCATCAAACGCTAGCCCCAAAAATACTTTCTGCCCTTGGAAACCACTGTAACTTCTAATTTATTTTGGGACTGAGCAAATTTCAGGTCTGCTGGGCGCAAGCTTGAGCATTGGGAAAATGATGCGCAACTTCCAGTGCGCATTTACTGTGAATACTGGGGCTGTATCCGCTTTAAATGACAATTTTAACAGTTGCCATGTAGGCTACTGGGGAAAGGGGAATACCTTGTTAATTGTACAACTAAAATGTGCCTTCCACATTTTACCCAACCCCTCTGAATCAGAGAGCTGCGGGGGGCTGCCGTAATCGACATTCACGTCTTCGGCACACGGGGAACAATGGGTTAACTGCCTTGCTCAGGGGCATAACGACAGATCTGTACCTTGTCAGCTCGGGGATTCAATCCAGCAACCATTCGGTTACTGGCCCAACGCTCTAACCATTAGGCTACTGTGGCTATTTTATAATAATGTAGGCCTACCAGAGTGGCCTACCATCAAAAACATTTGAGAAAATACATCCCCATAACATTTTAACATGGAAATAGCTGTTATATCATTCAGCCTACAGTAGCAGCCAATGTGTGGTGTTCAACGTGGGCCTACATTCCTTGAGACGTTGAAAGAAAACATGCAGGGATTGACGTTAACCTGTTTAACAACTTGTCCTTCTGAAAATGTTGTGTGTGACACAAAAAAACACTTTACAAAATAAAATGCATTATTAGTCCCAAACCATTATTACATAAAGACGTAAAGGCTAATCTGAAGATGGTGCTGGCTAAAACTAAAACTGACGAGTATAGAGATATTGTTATCCACGTCGGCACCAACGACGTTAGGATGAAACAGTCAGAGGTCACCAAGCGCAACATAGCTTCAGCGTATAAATCAGCTAGAAAGATGTGTCGGTATCGAGTAATTGTCTCTGGCCCTCTCCCAGTTAGGGGGAGTGATGAGCTCTACAGCAGAGTCTCACAACTCCATCGCTGGTTGAAAACTGTTTTTTGCCCCTCCCAAAATATAAAATATGTAGATAATTGTCCCTCTTTCTGGGACTCACCCACAACCAGGACAACGCCTCGCCTGCTGAGAAGTGACTGACTCCATCCTAGCTGGAGGGGTGCTCTCATCTGATCTATGAACATAGACGGGGCTCTAACTCATCTAGCTCCCCAATGAGACGCAGGCCAGGCAGCAGGCTGTTAGCCAGCCTGCCAGTTTAGTGGAGTCTGCCACTATCCCACAGTCGGTGTAGTCAGCTCAGCTATCCCCACTGAGACTGCGACTGCCTCAATCTAGGTTGAGCCAAAAATGGCGG
Organism: Salvelinus fontinalis; assembly: GCF_029448725.1. Taxonomy (NCBI): domain Eukaryota; kingdom Metazoa; phylum Chordata; class Actinopteri; order Salmoniformes; family Salmonidae; genus Salvelinus; species Salvelinus fontinalis. Next base: position 56,249,125 of record NC_074668.1, read on the forward strand.
TGTTCGCTTTAGCAATCTCACTGGAATAAAGACCTTCATTCCTGTCATTATTGAAAGAGATTGGGATATCTCACATCTAAAAGTAGTTTTTTTTAAATGTCCGATCTGTCACTTTCAAGGCAGTCATAGTCAATGAACTAATCACTGATCATAATCTTTATGTGATTGGCCTGACTGAAACATGTCTCAAGCCTGATGAATTTACTGTGTTAAATGAGGCCTATCCTCTTGGTTACACTAGCATCCCACAAATGTGGAGATGTTGCTAACATTTATGACAGTAAATAACCCCCCCCCCCAAAATGACTGTGTTTTCATCATTTAAGCTTCTAGTCATGAAATCTATGCAGCCTACTCGATCACTTTTTATAGCTATTGTTTACAGGCCTCCTGGGCCGTATACAGCGTTCCTCACAGAGTTCTCTGAATTCCTATCAGACCTTGTAGTCATGGCAGATAATATTCTAATTTTGGGTGACTTTAATATTCACATGGAAAAGTCAACAGACCCATTCCAAAAGGCTTTCGGAGCCATCATCGACTCAGTGAGTTTTGTCCAACATGTCTCCGGATCTACTCATTGCCACAGACATACCCTTGATCTAGTTTTGTCCAGTGGAATAGATATTGTGGATCTAAATGTTTTTCCTCATAATCCTGGACTATTGGACCACAATTTTATTACGTTTGCAATCGCAACAAATAATCTGCTTAGACCCCAACCAAGGATCATCAAAAGCTGTGCTATAAATTCTCAGACAACCTGAACATTCCTAGATGCCCTTCCAGACTCCTCCAGCTACCCAAGGACATTTTAGCACAAAAGAATCGGTTAACCACCTAATTGAGGATCTTCATTTGTGACCGACTGCCTCAAATCGGTCTTATGTAGAAAATGTGAAATTGTGATTTTTACATTGGATAAATGTAGATACTCAGAGCTACAAAGTTGTACTGCGTTTTTGAGGAACAATGGGAAGTAATTTTGCTTTGAAAGTTGATAAGCTTGTTGTCACGCCCGTTAAATGAAGTGGACCAAGGTGCAGCGTGGTGAGCTTACATTTTCTTTTTTTTAAGTGAATAGACGCCGAGAAAACAATACAAAACAAACCGTGAAGCTTAAGGCTAAGTGCCACAAACAAAGTCAACTTCCCACAAAGACAGGTGGGAAAAAGGGCTACTTAAGTATGGTTCTCAATCAGAGACAACGATAAGACAGCTGTCCCTGATTGAGAACCCTACCCGGCCAAAACATAGAAATACAAATAATAGAACATAGAATACCCACCCCAACTCACACCCTGACCAAACCAAAATAGAGACATAAAAAGGATCTCTAAGGTCAGGGTGTGACACTTGTAAACTAACTTTTGAGAAAATGGCCTTTGAATGTTTTGATACCTAGTGAAGAGCTCTTCTTTATCTACACCCATTCAGCATCGTTCACACCATCTTAAGCTTTAGCCCAACCCATCTCGTTTTGCGTTCACAGCACACACTTGATGCTCTGGCCGATGATTTGTTTACCTCTGGATAACATGAAAACTAACCCGCTCTGCTGACAACAATTTCATTACACTTTTTTGCCGACGTTTACTGACACTGGCTACATTCAACCGGTGTTGTGTTCGTAAATTCATCAGTTATTCTGCGCTCTGGCATACCCCGACTGAATTTAAGAACACACCCAAAATGGTTAGCGTACTTTCATAGTGGAGTCTTTTGTTAAGTCATGTAGCTAGCTAGGTAAACAATGAACCTAGCTAGGTAAACAACGCGTAAGATCATACACATAATGTTAGCTAGCGAGCCAACCAGCTAATGTTAGTTAAACAACAGTGAACATAGTGTCAAATCATGTCATTACTACCCTGCATGAATCTGCTGGTAGTGGTACCTAACCACGTAACGTTAGCTAGGGAGCCAGCCAGCTAATGTCAGCTAGCTAGCTAACAGTACACTTTAGCTTGAAATGAAAGCACTTTCTGCCAAAATTAGAAACATGTAATATCTGAAAATGTAGCTAGCTTGACTATCTTACCCGTATACATCCTCATGCATGATGGACGTGTATTCCTGTCACGGATGCCATGCCATGGTTGCCCTTAGTTTGAAGATGTAGTCCGGAGACAGGTGTTTTCTCAATCTCTTTAGCAATCACTCTAATTCCACTGATTTCAAAACTCGAACCTCCAGAAAGTGGAGATCAACACTTATGCAGCTGCACTACACAATACATTTTTTTTAAAGACGCGTTCGACAGGATTTACCAACAGACTGACAAACTCAGACAGAAGCCCTCTATATGGCAGACCAATCTGAAACTCATCTCTTGGCATGTCCAGCCCACTTATTATCTCAGTCCATCATGGCTAGCGGGAAGGTTCCTGTCTTTCTTTGGCTTGTAATTTAACAACTTTATTCGTATTTACATATGGCATAAAAGTTTTATTAAGGCACATGGAAGTTCACATGTTCGAGAAGGCATTTCTGCCAAAAAAATGCATTTTTATTAAAAAAAAGTTATGTTCGAACAGCTCTTCTCATGTGAAGTCGTCATTTGAGACATATGCCTAGTTTCCTGAAACATGTCATATTTAACCTTGCGTAATACCCTAGATGCAGTCGCACCAACGAATCAATGGAGACACAAGTTTTTTAAAATCCTGTATCTGACACATTCATGAACATAGTCATGGCCTCTAAACTGTCAAGCTGCATACTGCATTCCAACTAAACTACTGAAAGAGCTACTTTCTGTCCTTGGCCCTCCTATGTTGAACATAATACATGGCTCCCTATCTACCAGATGTGTACCAAACTCACTAAGTGGCAGTAATAAAACCTCTCTTGAAAAAGCCAAAGCTTGACCCGGAAAATGCAAAAGAAAATATTTAGAATCTCCCATTCCTCTCAAAACATTTTGAAAAAGCTGTTGCACAGCAACTCAGTGCATTACTGAAGACAAATAATGTATACAAAATACTTCAACCTGGTTTTAGCCCCCATCATAGCACTGAGACTGCACTCATGAAGGTGGTAAATTACCTTTTTAAATGGCGTCAGACCAAGGCTCAGCATCTGTCCTCGTGCTCCGAGACCTTAGTACTGCTTTTGACACCATTGATCACCGCATTCTTTTGGAGAGATTAGAAACCCTAATTGGTCTACACGGACAAATTCTTGTCCGATTTCGATCTTATCTGTCGGAAAGATCAGTTTGTCTTTAGATGGTTTGTCTGACAAATCAACTGTAAATGTTGGTGTTCCTCAAGGTTCTGTTTTAGGATCACTATTGCTTTCACTATATATTCTACCTCTTGGTAATGTCATGCGGAAACACAATGTCAACTTTCACTGCTTTGTGGACGACACACAGCTGTATATTTCGATGAAACATGGTGAAGTGTTACTCTGGTCCCTGATCTCTCGTTTGACGAACATATCAAGAATATTTCAAGGACAGCTTTTTTCCCATCTCCATAACATTGCAAAAATATGAAGCGTTTTGTAAAAAAAGATGCAGAAAAGCTAATCCATGCTTTTGTCACTTCTAGATTAGACTACTGCAATGCTCTTGTCTCTGGCTACCTGGATAAAGCACTAAATAAACTTCAGTTAGTGCTAAACACGGCTGCTAGAATCCTGACTAGAACGACAAAAAATATATCATATTACTCCAGTGCTAGCCTCTCTACATTGGCTTCCTGTTAAGGCTAGTGCTGATTTCAAGGTTTTACTGCTAATCTACAAAGTATGACATGGGCTTGCTCCTAAGTATCGCTCTGATTTTGGTCCTGCCGTACATAGCTACACGTACGGTACGGTCACAAGACGCAGGCCTCCTCATTGTCCCTAGAATTCTAAGCAAACAGCTCTCCAGGGCTTTCTCCTATAGAGCTCAATTTTTATGGAATGATTTGCCTATCCATGGGAGAGACGCAGACTCGGTCTCAACCTTTAAGTCTTTACTGAAGACTCATCTCTTCAATAGGTCCTATGATTGAGTGTAGTCTGGCCCAGGGGTGCGAAGGTGAACGGCAAGGCACTGGAGCGATGAACTGCCCTTGCTCTCTCTGCCTGGCTGGCTCCCCTCGCTCCACTGGGATTCTCTGCCTCTGACCGTATTACGGGGGCTGAGTCACTGGCTTACTAGTGATCTTCCATACCGTTGTTGTGGAAATTCTTACATAGATCGGGACACTCGAAGTCAATCTTAAATTAATCATTGTTTATTGTCAGCGTGCTGGAGAGGTTCAAACAAACTTAATGTACCATAGTGAACGTCTGTCAGAAGCTCTGCTTGGGCAGTCCCAGCAGTTGTTTTATATACGGCTATACACAGATGAGTTATATTTACTAATATAATTAATTAATCAATCATTACAATTTTGTTTCATAACATGTGACAGACCAATACCTCACGAGGCATCTTCTCTCTAAGCTGAGACCTTGAAACAGATCTTTTGTTCTCAAAACAAGGTCTGGGTGTACTGCCAAATTGCAGCTTCTGATAAGTGAGGATTCAGTCACTTGCATGGACACAGAAATTAGTTATAAGAAAAGCACATGTATAAAATGTCCATCACATCGTCCCTAGGAGGGGTGCGTACTTGAGTGGGTTGAGTCACAGACGTGATCTTCCTGTCCTGTTTTGTGCCCCCTTGGGCTCGTGCGGTAGAATAAATCTTTGTGGGCTATACTCAGCCTTGTCTCAGGGTAGTAAGTTGACATCCCACTAGTGGTGTGTGGGCTGTGCTTTGGAAAAGTGGGTGGGGTTATATCCTGTCTGATTGGCCCTTTCCGGGGGTATCGTTTAACGGGGTTACTGTGTCCCCCGACCTCACCCCTGTCTCAGTCTCCAGTATCTATGCACCGGGGGGTAGGGTCAGTCTGTTATATCTGGTGTAATTCTCCTGTCTTATCTGGTGTCCTGTGTGAATTTAAGTATGCTCCCTCTAATTATCCCTCTCTCCGCTCTAGGATCATGCCCCTGGCCTGATGACTCCTGGCTGTCCTCAGTCCACCTGTTCGTGCTGCTGCTCCAGTTTCAACTGTTCTGCCTGCGGCTAGGGAACCCTGACCTGTTCACCAGACTTGCTACCTTGTCCCAGACCTGCTGTTTTCGTCTCTCGCTGTTTGTCTCACTCACTCACACCTGCTGTCTCAACCTCTGAATGCTCGGCTATGACAAGCCAACTGACATTTACTCCTGAGGTACTGACCTGTTGCACCCTCTACAACCACTGTGATTATTGTTTGACCCTGCTGGTCATCTTTGAACATCTTGAAGAACAATCTGTCCTTTAATGGCCATGGACTCTTATAATCTCCACCCGGCACAGCAAGAAGAGGACTGGCCACCCGTCCAAGCCTGGTTCCTCTCTAGGTTTCTTCCTAGGTTCCTGCCGTTCTAGGAAGTTTCTCCTAGCCACCGTGCTTCTACATCCCTTGTTGTTTGGGTTTTAGGCTGGGTTTCTGTATAGTACTTTGTGACATCTGCTGATGTAAAAAAATATAGTTTTTTTTATTACAGCATCAAACAAAGTTCAGTTCAACGTAAATGACACAGATCCATGGTCTATTTGTATCTATTTGCATCCATGGTCTATATGGTCTATTTGCATATAGGCCTACTGCAGCTCTGATTGTTTATGCAGCACCGGTCTGTGTAGTATTGTGTTGATTCGATCACAATTGCCATGGTAAAGCGAAACGTTGATAGTGTTAACAGGGAAAACTGTAGAACAGTGGTCAACCTTTTCGGAGTCAAGATCACTTTGACTCAAAATGCAACATTAAGCAATTAAAAACAGCACTGTAGCAATGATATTTCTGCAGTAAGCTATAGGCCCAATACATTATCACCGCATATTGGCTTTGCCCTGCTAATGCATTGTTGCTCGGGCCATTTTTGTCAAGTATATTTCAACATGTGAGGTAAGCTATATGATCACACCGGTAATAGATCCATTGTTGTATTACTTGGGAAGCACCGCTGAGTGAGCATCAGTTAAATCATTTGCTTCATTTTTATTTTACTGGGCTGATGGTGCCTGTATCTGATGGTCAGTCTCAGCGGAGGGAGAGAGCAGCAGACTGAGGATATCTCTCTGCTCTCCCTTGCCTCCACTGATACTAACCAAAAAGGGAGACCGTCTTCCAGCTGGTGAAACTCGAGTCGCACCTCATTACTTCTGCCTCATGTTCAAATTCGTGTTGTTACTATGAACAGAGAAAGTGAAATATTCTTTGATATTAAAGCCGCTAACAATAACAACAACGCAAGCCTATAGATACACTTTCCTACTCATTGGTAATGTCTTGCTAATTGCCTATAATTTCCACCTTTTGTCTATTCCATTTGCACAACAGCATGTGCAATTTATTGTCAATCAGTGTTGCTTCCTAAGTGGACAGTTTGATTTCACAGAAGTGTGATTGACTTGGAGTTACATTGTGTTGTTTAAGTGTTCCCTTTATTTTTTTGAGCAGTGTATAACGCTTGTGACCACACAGAAATATTGCACTTGGGGAAAAAAACATATTAAAGTAGAAATAGAACGAAACAAACAGTCATTCTATTTTTGCTCTATTACAGTGGTTGCTACAGACATCGATCACGTGCACAAGGCTACATGTGTGCAAAAATAACATTCACTGAGTTAAAAAAAAAAGTATAATCCCCCTCACATGTGTTACTGTCAAATTCAACACAAAAACAATATCCTTGGGCTACACTGCACATTATTACATTGTACTCTTTCTGCCTGTGGACATCTGTTCTACAATGTGTCAGCAAAAGTGAGAAAGAGGCAAAGTGTGTTGTGTTCCATTCACCTCTATAGTGACATCCAGATTAAGCCAGGCCCAGCTACACTTGATCCCTGAATCCACTTGTTTAACAAGCAACGCACCATTTTCCACTAATTCTCTCATTCTGAAATTAACCACATACTGTAGAAGGAAAACATTAGTTAAAAGATAGTGGTTAGTTTGTTAGCTAGTTAACATTTCACACAGATTGCCAGGTTCCAGTAAGCAACTAAGGCATTATAATTTGACGACCGGTTCCTCAAGTTATATTATTGCGAATTGGTTAGGTTAATAACGTTAATGTTAACTCATCTGATGTTGTAACGTTAGCTAACACGTTAACTGTCTGACTTTATTAGTAAGCTAATTATTTGATTAGATAAGTTGGCTATTGTTGCTCAACATTTCTCTGGTTAGCTAACAGATAATTCGATCCAGCTAGCAAGATACTTAATAATGCTAATACTTATTCAACAACACTTTCTCAATTCAATTCAATTCAATTCAATTTGCTTTATTGGCATGACGTAACAATGTACATATTGCCAAAGCTTATTTACAATATAAAAATGAGAATCAAAATGGTCAACGGGACAACAGTAACAACAATAACTAAGTGTCAAAATAACCATACATTCAACAATAACAATAAACATACAGTAGAGTACATGTGCAGGTTGATTGGTCTGTCAGACACTGTCCCTCAACTTATGGCAGGCAGCAATGTAGTGCGCTGCCAACCCACAGCTCTCTGCGTCCTCCCCCAACAGGACGGGTAGCCTATCCTCATCAGAGAGGTCTTTGAAACCTTGAATAAGAGTTTCAAATTTGGGGAAATGACACTCTCTAATTGTTTTATATTTTTGACATTTTGTCAGGAAATGCAGCTCTGTCTCAAGTTCTGCTGTTGTGCAGTGGTTGCACAGCCTTTCCTCTACAGGGAGCCAGGTTTTCCTGTGTCTACCCTTCTCAATGGCAAGGCTGTGCTCACTGAGCCTGTACTTTGTCAAGGTTTTTCTAAGGTTTTGATCAGTAACCATAGTCAAATAGTTAGCCATGGTGTACTGTCGATTTAGGGCCAGATAGCACTGCATTTTGCTCTGTGCTTGTGCTTGTGTTTCCCAATAAGCAATGTAGTTTTGTTTTGACTGTGTTGTAATTTGGTTTATTCTGATTGATTGGATGTTCTGGTCCTGAGGCTTCAGTGTGTTAGTAGAACAGGTTTGTGAACTCAGCCCCAGGACCAGCTGGATGAGGGGACTCTTTTCTTTGCTCAGCTCTTGGTATTGCAGGGCTTGGTAGTGATATGAGAGGGGGTCACTGTATTTTAGATGTTTCCAAAACTTAATTGCTCTTTTTTGAGTTTTTATTATTAGTGGATATTTGCCTAATTCTGCCCTGCATGCATTGTTTGTAGTTTTCCTCTGGACATGTAGGAGAATCTTACAGAACTCTGCATGCAGGGTTTCAATGGGATGTTTGTCCCATTTCTCCCTCACCTCAAACTTTCCAAATGCCAGTAGATTTTCAGTTACAACTCATGAAGAACGCATCATCACAAGAAGGATCGCCTCTTAGCATTATTATTATTATAATAAAACAAATATACACATTAAAATACAAAAACACAGTTATGGGAAGCACAATTATTTTTATTTTTTTTATCACCCAGAAAACAGTTACATTACTCCCCAATTAATACTTAAAATTGCCTAAACAGCACCAGATCATCATGAGGAAATGTATTTTGAATTTTGTTCCATCAATATGGCATATTAAAAATAAAAGCAGATTTACCTAGCTCGCTGGAAAACCTAGGACAGGGCTTGGGAAAGTCCAGGCCTCATCAAGCTTTGATTTAAGTGCCCTTGAACGGGTTACACTACACAGGCGCACCGGTTTGTGTCAAGAATTTGCTAAGCTATTGGGTCTGTACATGCGAATAGTCATGAATCTGCGATCCCATTGAGTAGTGTAACGTTTAGATCTAGGCCTAGCATGACAAAGAGCTACATTGTGGAACACACTAAGCAACCACATTCCTAGTAGGCCTTGTACGTTGTGAGACATCATGATTGATTCAATTTCCCCGTTTGGTCACAAGAATCAGGTCAGGCGTTATGTGCCTAGTAAGAATTCGTAACTTTCTGTGGACTCAGCAATGAGCTGCGCTGTCTGAGAAAATCGAGCTGCAGTCTTAAAATTAGCATAGTAGGCGTGGCTACCAGGAAGAGGACGCAAATATTACCTATCCTAACAGCAGGAATTTATGCTGGCACACGATGGCGGAAAAGTCATGTTTTGAAATGCGGATTTTTATTTTTAAGATTCCCTCATTACCATACACAGGTGACGTCATCAGTTGTGCTGCAGACTACTAGCGCAAAGTCCTCCAACACATTGCTGGACAATGTAAACACATAACGTTAGTTAGCAGGCGCATAAATAGCTTGTGAAATTGTCTGTGTAGCAGGGATGAGTTTTCGAATAGCATAGGTTTTTGTTTTTCAGTAACGCAAACATGTTCGTATGGCGTATTAAATCGCTATTTTACTAGGCTTGTCCCAAAATTGCTTGTTTTGATTCAGCCCGGTAACGTTATAGTAACAAATCGAGATGGACTACTTGTTACAGGTGAAAATAGGCGCCCTCGTGGGTTTGTTACTCCTGACCGTATTTTTCGGATTTATCCCTGCTCGGATGAAGTGGTTCAGAGAAACCAGTGGGACAGGTACGTTTCAGTAGGTAGCCTACAAGTTACATACTAGCTGGCTAGTATTATGCTGTAACCCCGTGCAATTCCACACTTGGGATGTGTTGAGCAAAAGAGCCAAATGGCTCGTTACGGAAGCGTCCGTTGTTTGGCGTCCTTTCCTCCATCCACCTAAACTATTCGATTTCCCATCAACGAGGCATATCCGATATCTCTAAGAACAATACCTACGATTCGTGTTGAACGCGTCCTTCACTATCACATAAGTGTTTAAAACAGGTTTTGATCCAGTGTATACTATTTCCCGCCTGTGTGGGCTGCCATGTCATTGGAGTCCATTTATAGGTCACATGAGAGTAAACTACCAAGGACTCTCCCGCTTTTACAGACAGGAGTAGGGAGACCTGTATAACGTGTTTTAAACGCATATTCGACAGCAAAGAACTCATTCAACCAGACACATTTCAAGTATTGTTCCTAGATATATTGGATATGCCTCTGTTGATGGCAACGTTATTTTGGTTAAACCGAATAGTTTAGGTTTGGCTGTTCATTGATGTCAGGCTACGGAGCTTCATCAAAATCAAATAACATGTATTTATATAGTCTTTCTTACATCAGCTGATATCTCAAAGTGCTGTACAGAAACCCAGCCTAAAACCCCAAACAGCAAGCAATGCAGGTGTAGAAGCATGGTGACTAGGAAAAACTCCCTAGAAAGGCCAAAACCTAGGAAGAAACCTAGAGAGGAACCAGGCTATGAGAGGTGGCCAGTCCTCTTCTGGCTGTGCCGGGTGGAGATTATAACAGAACATGGCCAAGATGTTAAAATGTTCATAAATTACCAGCATAGTCAAATAATAATAATCACAGTAGTTGTCGAGGGTACAGCAAGTCAGCACCTCAGGAGTAAATGTCAGTTGGCTTTTCATAGCCGATTATTAAGAGTATCTCTACCGCTCCTGCGGTCTCTAGAGAGTTGAAAACAGCAGGTCTGGGACAGGTAGCACGTCCGGTGAACAGGTCAGGGTTCCATAGCCGCAGGCAGAACAGTTAAAACTGAAGCAGCAGCACGGCCAGGTGGACTGGGGACAGCAAGGAGTCATCATGCCAGGTAGTCTTGAGGCATGGTCCTAGGGCTCAGGTCCTCTGAGAGAGAGAAAGAAAGAATTAGAGAGAGAATACTTAAATTCACACAGGACATCAGATAAGATAGGAGAAGCACTCCAGATATAACAAACTGACCCTTTCCCCCCGACACAAACTACTGCAGCATAAATACTGGAGGCTGAGACAGGAGGGGTCAGGAGACACTGTGGCCCCATCCGATGATACCCCCGGACAGAGCCAAACAGGAAGGATATAATCCCACCCACTTTGCCAAAGCACAGCCCCCACACCACTAGAGGTATAACTTCAACCACCAACTTACCATCCTGAGACAAGGCAGAGTATAGCCCACAAAGATCTCCGCCACGGCACAACCCAAGGGGGGGTGCCAACCCAGACAGGAAGATCACATCAGTGACTCAACCCACTCAAGTGACGCACCCCTCCTAGGGACGGCATGAAAGAGCACCAGTAAGCCAGTGACTCAGCCCCTGTAATAGGGTTAGAGGCAGAGAATCTCAGTGGAGCGAGGGGAACCGGCCAGGCAGAGACAGCAAGGGCGGTTCGTTGCTCCAGAGCCTTTTCGTTCACCTTCACTCTCCTGGGCCAGACTACACTCAATCATATGACCCACTGAAGAGACGAGTCTTCAGTAAAGACTTAAAAGTTGAGACCGAGTCTGCGTCTCTCACATGGGTAGGCAGACCATTCCATAAAAATTGAGATCTATAGGAGAAAGCCCTGCCTCCAGCTGTTTGCTTAGAAACTCTAGGGACAATTAGGAGGCCTGCATCTTGTGACTGTAGCGTACGTATAGGTATGTACGGCAGGACCAAATCGGAAAGATAGGTAGGAGCAAGCCCATGTAATGCTTTGTAGGTTAGCAGTAAAACCTTGAAATCAGCCCTTGCCTTAACAGGAAGCCAGTCTAGGGAGGCTAGCACTGGAGTAATATGATCACATTTTTTGGGTCTAGTCTAGTATTTAGCACTAACTGAAGTTTATTTAGTGCTTTTTCTGGGTAGCCGGAAAGTAGAGCATTGCAGTAGTTTAACCTAGAAGTAACAAAAGCATGGATACATTTTTCTGCATCATTTTTGGACAGAAAGTTTCTGATTTTTGCAATGTTACGTAGATGGAAAAAAGCTGTCCTTGAAACAGTCCTGATATGTTCGTCAAAAGAGAGATCAGGGTCCAGAGTAACGCCGAGGTCTTTCACTGTTTTATTTGAGATGACTTTACAACCATCAAGATTAATTGTCAGATTCAACAGAAGATCTCTTTGTTTCTTGGGAAACCTAGAACAAGCATCTCTGTTTTGTCCGAGTTTAAAAGTAGAACGTTTTCAGCCATCCACTTCCTTATGTCTGAAACACAGGCTTCTAGCGAGGGCAATTTTGGGGCTTCACTATTTTTCATTTAATTTTAATTTTTCTTTTTCATTGAAATGTACAGTGTGTCGTCCCGAAAGTTAACATTATGTTTTCGAATGACATCCCCAAGAGTTAAAATATATAGTGAAAACAATAGTGGTCCTAAAACGGAACCTTGAGGAACACCGAAATGTACAGTTGATTTGTCAGAGGACATACCATTCACAGAGACAAACTGATATCTTTTTTTATTTTTATAAATTTTATCCCCTTTTCTCATGTTATCCAATCGCTAGTAATTACTATCTTGTCTCATCGCTACAACTCCCGTACGGGCTCGGGAGAGACGAAGGTCAAAAGACATGCGTCCTCCGAAGCACAACCCAACCAAGCCGCACTGCTTCTTAACACAGCGCGCCTCCAACCCGGAAGCCAGCCGCACCAATGTGTCGGAGGAAACACCGTGCACCTGGCCCCCTTGTTTAGCGCGCACTGCGCCCGGCTCGCCACAGGAGTCGCTGGAGCGCGATGAGACAAGGACATCCCTACCGGCCAAACCCTCCCTAACCCGGACGACACTAGGCCAATTGTGCATCGCCCCACGGACCTCCCGGTCGCGGCCGGCTGCGACAGAGCCTGGGCGCGAACCCAGAGTCTCTGGTGGCGCAGCTATAGACCACTGCACCACCCGGGAGGCCCTACCAGCTGATATCTTTCCGACAGATAAGATCTAAACCAGGCCAGAACTTGTCCGTGTAAACCAATTTGGGTTTCCAATCTCTCCAAAAGAATGTGGTGATCGATGGTATCAGAAACGGCACATCAGAAACGGCACAAATGCAGAGCCTTGGTCTGACGCCATTAAAAGGTCATTTACCACCTTCACAAGTGCAGTCTCAGTGCTATGATGGGGTCTAAAACCAGACTGAAGCATTTCGTATACATTGTTTGTCTTCAGGAAGGCAGTGAGTTACTGCGCAACAGCTTTTTCAAAAAAAATTGAGAGGAATGGAAGATTCGATATAGGCTGATAGTTTTTTATATTTTCTGGGTCAAGGTTTGGCTTTTTCAAGAGGCTTTATTACTGCCACTTTTAGTGAGTTTGGTACACATCCGGTGGATAGAGAGCCATTTATTATGTTCAACATAGGAGGGCCAAGCACAGGAAGCAGCTCTTTCAGTAGTTTAGTTGGAATAGGGTCCAGTTTGCAGCTTGAAGGTTTAGAGGCCATGATTAGTTTCATCATTGTGTCAAGAGATATAGTACTAAAACACTTAAGTGTCTCTCTTGATCCTAGGTCCTGGCAGAGTTGTGCAGACTCAGGACAACTGAGCTTTGGAGGAATATGCAGATTTAAAGAGGAGTCTGTAATTTGCTTTCTAATGATCATTATCTTTTCCTCAAAGAAGTTCATGAATTTATTAATGCTGAAGTGAAAGCCATCCTCACTTAGGGAATGCTGCTTTTTAGTTAGCTTTGCGACAGTATCAAAAATAAATTTCGGATTGTTCTTATTTTCCTCAATTAAGTTGGAAAAATAGGATGATCGAGCAGCAGTGAGGGCTCTTCGATACTGCACGCTACTGTCTTTCCAAGCTAGTCGGAAGACTTCCAGTTTGGTGTGGCGCCATTTCCGTTCCAATTTTCTGGAAGCTTGCTTCAGAGCTTGGGTATTTTCTGTATACCAGGGAGCTAGTTTCTTATGACAAATGTTTTTAGGGGTGCAACTGCATCTAGGGTATTGCGCAAGGTTAAATTGAGTTCCTCAGTTAGGTGGTTAACTGATTTTTGTCCTCTGACGTCCTTGGGTAGGCAGAGGGAGTCTAGAAGGGTATCAAGGAATCTTTGTGTTGTCTGAGAATTTATAGCACGACTTTTGATGCTCCTTGGTTGGGGTCTGAGCAGATTATTTGTTGCGATTGCAAACGTAATAAAATGGTGGTCCGATAGTCCAGGATTATGAGGAAAAACATTAAGATCCACAACATTTATTCCATGGGACAAACTAGGTCCAGAGCATGACTCTGGTAGTGAGAAGGTCCAGAGACATGTTGGACAAAACCCACTGAGTCGATGATGGTTTCGAAAGCCTTTTGGAGAGGGTCTGTGGACTTTTCCATGTGAATATTAAAATCACCAAAAATGTGAACATTATCTGCTATGACTACAAGGTCCGATAGGAATTCAGGGAACTCAGTGAGGAACGCTGTATATGGCCCAGGAAGCCTGTAAACAGTAGCTATAAAAAGTGATTGAGTAGGATGTTTTAGGCGTTTTTTAAAGTCACCATTGGCCTCATGTTGAAATCCCTGAGCGGTTTCCTTCCTCTCCGGCAACTGAGTTAGGAAGGACACCTGTATCTTTGTAGTGACTGGGTGTATTGATACACCACCCAAAGTGTAATTAATAACTTCACCATGCTAAAAGGGATATTCAATATCTGATTTTTATTTAGTTTTTATTATAACTTTTTTTACCCATCTACAAATAGGTGCCCTTTGCGAGGCATTGAATAACCTCCCTGGTCTTTTGTATTTGAAATTCACTGCTCGACTGTGTGCGGTACAGAAATGAGGCAGTCATTCAAAAATCATGTTTAACACTATTATTGCACACTGTGAGTCCGTGCAACTTATTATGACTTGTTAAGCACATTTTTACTCCTGAAGTTATTTATGTAGGCTTGCCATAACAAAGGGGTTGAATACTTATTGACTCAAGACATTTCAGCTTTTTGTTTTTTATGAATTTGTAAAAATTAAACATAATTCCACTTTGACATTATGGGATATTGTCAGTGACACAAAAAATCTCAATTTGATCTATTTTAAATTCAGGCTGCAACAACAAAATGTGGAAAAAGTCATTAAACAGTTGCATTTTTTATCATGCAGAAACACATCGGGTGGTCCTGAGTTTCATCAGCTGTTTTGCCGGAGGCGTCTTCCTGGCTGCCTGTCTGTTGGACATCATCCCAGACTACCTGTCGGACATCAATGCTGAGCTGGACGCACGGAGGGTGGACGTAAGTGCCACACTCCCATCCCCTTTGTAAAATGACAAAAAGCTATATGATTATCCATGGCACAAACCAATGTATTAAGGGATAGTTACAACAGTTATACTTTAGTTCTATTGTATCTGTAAAACATGGGGAAATGTGCTAGTTAGTGCGGAAGTTATTAATCCACAGGCTCATTACCTGGTGATGTGTTAAGGATTTCTTTCATTGTTTTATATATATATATATATATCCCTAATCCTTGGCGTTTATTTAAACAGAACTCTTACTTTTGTTGTTTTCACCTCTATCTCAAACAGACCAGCTTCCCCCTCCCAGAGTTCATCATGGCTGCAGGCTTCTTCACTGTGCTCATCGTGGAGAGGATCGTTCTGAACTGCAGACAAGATGCCATGCAAGGGTCAGACCAGGAGAGAGCACCTCTGATGCAGGCCAACGGGCACAGCCATGGGCACGGGCAGGAGAAAGCCTCGTCCACCGACCTGGAGGGTAGTGCCCACCATGTCCACATGGACCTCCAGGCCCACTCCTCCTTTCGCTCGTTCATGCTCTTTTTCTCGCTCTCCCTGCATTCTGTGTTCGAGGGCCTGGCCATCGGGCTACAGACCACAGACTCAAAGGTAGGTGCTGGAGAGCGAGCTGTACTTAAAATGCACAATAGGTCCATTTGTTTTAGCTTGCCCGGGGAACATATTAAACCATTATCTTGGTCCTAAAAGTGAAATATCTGCCCACCTGTGGCACTGGGTCAGCTAAAACAAATGTACCCATACATTTCAAATGCATGCCAATACTTTCCAAGTGTATCTTCAAATACATTCCAATAATATTCAACTACTTCTTTCTTCAAATGAAAATACAATTTGTATTATTTATACTGAACAGAAATATAAACGCAACATGCAACAATTTCAACGATTTTCCTGATTTACAGTTCATACAAGGACATCAGTCAATTTAAATAAATAAATTAGGCCCTAATCTATGGATTTCACATGACTGGGAATAAAGATACGCATCTGTTGGTCACAGATGCCTTAAAAAAAAGAAGTAGCTGCATGGATCAGGAAACCAGTCAGTATCTGGTGTGACCACCATTTTCCTCATGCAGCGCGACATCTCCTTCGCATAGAGTTTATCAGACTGTTGATTGTGGCCTGTGGAATATTGTCCCTCTTCAATGGCTATGTGAAGTTGCTGGATATTGGCAAGAACTGGAACACGCTGTCGTACATGTCGATCCAAAGCATCCAAAAAATGCTCAATGGGTGACATGTCTTGTGAGTGTACAGGCCGTGGAAGAAGTGGGACATTTTCGGCTTCCAGGAATTGTGTACAGAACCTTGCAACATGGGGCAGTGCATTATCATGCTAAAACATGAGGGGATTGCAGCGTATGACTGGCACGACAATGGGTCTAAGGATCTCGTCACAGTATGCATCTCTGTGCATTCACATTGCCATTGATAAAATGCAATTGTGTTTGTTGTCCGTAGCTTATGGCTGTCCTTACCATAACCCCACCGCTATCCTGGGGCAGTCTGTTCACAACGTTGACATCAGCAAACCGCTCGCCCACACAACGTCATACCAGTGGTCTGTGGTTGTGAGGCTGGTTGGACGCACTGCTGAATTCTGCTCTGGTGGACATTTTAGTGGCCTTTTCTTGTCCCCAGCACAAGGTGCACCTGTGTAATGATCATGCTGTTTAATCAGCTTCTTGATATGCCACTCCTCAGGTTGATAGATTGTCTTGACAAAGGAGAAATGCTCACTAACAGGGATGTAAACAAAATTTGAGAGAAATACACTTTTTGTGCATATGGAACATTTCTGGCATCTTATTTCACCTCATGAAACATAGGACCAACACTTTACATGTTGCGTTTTTATATTTTTGTTCAGCGTATATCTAGCGGTGAGTCTCTGTTGTGCGGCGCACATGAGGTGATCAAATCACATGTATTTATATAGCCCTTCTTACATCAGCTGATATCTCAAAGTGCTGTACAGAAACCCAGCCTAAAACCCCGAACAGCAAGCAATGCAGGTGAATGCATTGAATGCACTTGAATGCAATTCACTACTAAATGTTTGCCATCAAACCTTTTAGAATGGCTTTCTGCCAGACGTCAAAGAGCTCTGGATGAGTTATGCCCTGTGCTTCCTACTAGTGTTTTTCCTCCTCTGTTGTTCACCCCTTTGCTCCATGTACACATGCTGCTATTCCTTCAGAAAAGCCTGCATCAGAACTTTATTCATTTGCACAATTTTTCTTGTTCACTTGTAAATGTCCACACTCACTGAAAATGACATTCGGTAGCTACTAGTTATGCCTGTATAACTTTGATCTGGATTTGCCTGTCTTTGTCATTAGTTATGTTAGTTTGTGATTTAGCTATTAGTTTGTGGAAATTCTGTTAGCATTCTGGTATTAGAGACCCAATGGGCTTTACTTGCATTTAACGCCCCTTTTGGGCTATGCCGGTAATACCGTAAATCAAGGACGTTATGAAAATCTGGATACCACCTAAGTTAAGTAGCTAATATCAGGCCAGGGTGACCGCTAAAGCACATTTATTGCTTTTGTAGTTCAATTAAAACGGAATGATTCTGAACACTCCCAAGTCCCAACTTCGGCAGACAAGTTTCACATTCTTGCTGACGTTTCTAGGCACAAGCATAAACTAGTTCGTTGGGGAGGGCTCATTACGACGACTGACTGAACCGATCCATTTGTCCCCACTCAACTCTGGCTGCGCGACATACGTCATCAATTTTGCGCACCAGGCGTGTCCATAGCCACAGATGATCTATTTATATTGACCAGATACTCAAGTGGCCACTATAACAATGAAAATACATGTCTTCAAATATGGAAGGCAGTTGGAGGAGGCAAGATCAGGTGGGACCATTCTAGCCAATGACACTGCAATTGAACGTTTTTCTCAAAGATGCCAGGATGTCACGTGTCCTACATAAAGTACCAAGTTAAAAGTTTGGACACACCTACTCATTCAAGGGCGTTTCTTTATTTGTACTTTTTTCTACACGGTAGAATAATAGTGAGGACATCATATGAAATAGCACATGGAATCATGTGGAAACCATAAAAGTGTTAAACATCCAAATATATTTTAGATTCTTCAAAGTAGCCACCCTTTGCCTTGATGACAGCTTTGCTTACTCTTGGCATTATCTCAACCAGCTTCACCTGGAATGCTTTTCCAGCATAGTTTTCATGTCTTCACTATTATTCTACAGTGCAGAAAATAGTACAAATAAAGAAACCCGTAAATAAGTAGTTGTCCAAACATTTGACTGGTACTGTATATCAGTGCACTTGTAACAAACTAAGAATTACAAAACTTGTATTTGATCAAATAAGCCTCACGTAGCAAATAAGCCATAACAATTTTTGTTGACTAAAAACTCCTTGCTTGGTGGTTGAAAAAAATGCCACCTGCTGGAGAAACTGATTTTGGGCCTTGCAATTTGCCTCTTTCTCTCTGGTATAGCCTATCCTGAAGTTGGTGGTGTAAACTGGATGCAATCCGGATATTGATGGTCCATGAATCGATTTATGCAAAGGAGGTAGATTATGTTGAAAACAATGGATAGAGATCTTGGATGCAGTCAATTTTCTTTTATATACTATATATACAAAAGTATGGAGACACCCCTTCAATTAGTTGATTCTGCTATTTCAGCCACACATTTTGCTGACGGGTGTATACAATTTAGCACACAGCCATGCAATCTACATAGACAAACATTGGCATACTTGGTATTCACATCTCAAAAAATATTAATTAATTTACCACAATCAATTTCAATAGTGTTATCAAATCAAATGTATTTATATAGCCTTTCTTACATCAGCTGATATCTCAAAGTGCTGTACAGAAACCCAGCCTAAAACCCCAAACAGCAAGCAATGCAGGTGTAGAAGCACGGTGGCTAGGAAAAACTCCCTAGGAAGGCATAAACCTAGGAAGAAACCTAGAGAGGAACCAGGCTATGAGGGGTGGCCAGTCCTCTTCTGGCTGTGCTGGGTGGAGATTATAACAGAACATGGCCAAGATGTTCAAATGTTTATAAATGACCAGCATGGTCAAATAATAATAATCACAGTAGTTGTCGACGGTGCAACAAGTCAGCACCTCAGGAGTAGATGTCAGTTGGCTTTTCATAGCCGATCATTGAGAGTATCTCTACCGCTTCTGCTGTCTCTAGAGATTGAAAACAGCAGGTCTGGGACAGGTAGCACGTCCGGTGAACAGGTCAGGGTTCCATAGCCGCAGGCAGAACAGTTGAAACTGGAGCAGCAGCACGGCCAGGTGGACTGGGGACAGCAAGGAGTCATCATGCCAGGTAGTCCTGAGGCATGGTCCTAGGGCTCAGGTCCTCTGAGAGAGAAAGAAAGAAAGAGAGAATTAGAGAGAGCATACTTAAATTCACACAGGACACCGGATAAGACAGGAGAAGTACTCCAGATATAACACTGACCCTAGCCCCCCGACACATAAACTACTGCAGCATAAATACTGGAGGCTGAGACAGGAGGGGTCAGGAGACACTGTGGCCCCATCCGATGATACCCACAGACAGGGCCAAACAGGCAGGATATAACTCCACCCACTTTGCCAAAGCACAGCCCCCACACCACTAGAGGGATACCTTCAACCACCAACTTACCATCCTGAGACAAGGCCGAGTATAGCCCACAAAGATCGCCGCCATGGCACAACCCAGACAGGAAGATCACGTCAGTGACTCAACCCACTTAAGTGACGCACCCCTCCTAGGGACGGCATTGAAGAGCACCAGTAAGCCAGTGACTCAGCCCCTGAAATAGGGTTAGAGGCAGAGAATCCCAGTGGAGAGAGGGGATCCTATCACAGTTTACTTACTTACTAATGGCACTGCCTAATTCAGACAACTCGTTTTTTAAATCATATGAGCAAAAAATATTTTATTTGGAATGCTAAGCCAGACAAAATTAAATGTGCCTATTTATATAATGAATATGAGTTTGGGGGGCTAAAATTCAATATTAAAGCTTTAAATCTCTCACTAAAAGCGTCATTCATACATAAGTTATACTTAAAACCAAAATGGTTCTCCAGTAGATCGTTAAGAAATGCTCATCCTTTGTTCAAAAATTGCCTTTTTGCCTTTATACAGATTGCAACTTTTAATTTCCGACCTAATTGAAAATAAAATTTTGTTTAAAGTATCGTCTTTTCTTAAACAAGCCATATGACACTGGTTACAATTTTCAGTTTTATCCTCCAGAAAAGATAGAACAAATGTTATGGTTAAACTCAAATATACTGATTAATGAAAAACATTCTTTATGGACATTTTTTTAAATGGTATTATATTTATTAATGAAATTATGAATAGTAACGGAGGAGTTATGTCACATATGCAGCTATCGAAAAAATATGGGAATATCTGCTCAATCCAAATTTACAACTAACTTATTGCAGCACTACCACAAAAATGGAGGAGGCAAGTAGAAAAAGGAAGAAGGTAGGGAACTTGTTTGCCTGCCATATATTAAAGATACAAATTGACTGAAAGGCATAAAAAAAAATACCAGTTTCATTTGAGTACAAAAATGTTGACAGCTGTGCCATACAGGTTGCAGAATAAATGGGAAGAGATTTTCGATGTACCAATTCCATGGCACATGGTTTATGAACTGGTACAAAAAAACTATATTTGATTCAACACTTCGAGTTTTTCAATTTAAATTATTATATTATATAAATTATTATTGTTTGCCACCAACAGAATGCTATATGTATGGGGCATACAACAATCTCAGCTCTGTAGATTTTGTTTCGAAGAGACAGAATCAATAGATCATTTATTCTGGCAGTGCCCCTATGTAGCTTGTTTCTGGTCACAGGTTCAGGAATTGTTTTAAAAAATCACAACATGCACTTAAAATTAACCTTACAAATAGCAGTGTTGGGTGATTTGGAAAGCCATAGTCAGTCAATAAATAACAGAATAATACTCGTACTAAAGGTTTTCATCTTTAGCTCACAATCTGTGGATACTATAGGATGACAAGGGTTCACAAATTATGTAAAACATCACAGCGCAATTGAAACTATATGGCACAAGGAAACCAAACGAGTTTGGTCTATGGTGATAGGTGGGATGGGCTGAGAGTGGTTGGGGTTTGGGATTAAAGAGTTTATGTTTGGTAATGTAATATTGTTATGTGACTGCTTTATTTAAAAGTACCATGTATGCAAAATGTATATGTAGCAGAAAAGCTGTAAAAAAATATATTTGTCCTTCGAAGAGGGGGGTGGTGGAGGGGTTAATAAAAAAATAAACATTGGCAGTAGAATGGCCTTACTGAAGAGCTCAGTGACTTTCAACGTGGCACCGTCATACTGACTTGTCACATTTCTGCCCTACTAGAGCTGCCCCGGTCAACTGTAAGTACTGTTATTGTGAAGTTGAAACGTCTAGGAGCAACACCGGCTCAGCAGCGAAGTGGTAGGCCACACAAGTTCACGGAACGGGAGTGCTGAAGCGCGTAGCACATAGAAATCATCTGTCCTCGGTTGCAACACTCACTACCGAGTTCCAAACTGCTTCTGGAAGCAACGTTAGTACAAGAATTGTTCGTTGGGAGCTTCATAAAATTGGTTTCTATGGTCGAGCAACCATAGAAGCCCAAGATTACCATGCACAATGCCAAGCGTCGGCTGGAGTGGTGTAAAGCTTGCCTCCGTTGGACTCTGGAGCAGTGGAAACGCGTTCTCTGGAGTGATGAATCACGCTTCACCGTCTGACAGATGACTCTGGGTTCGGTGGATGCCAGGAGAACACTACCTGCCCCAATGCATAGTACCAACTATAACGTTTGGTGGAGGAGGAATAATGGTCTGGGAATGTTTTTCATGGTTAGGGCATAGCCCCTTAGTTCCAGTGAAGGGAAATCTTAACACTACAGCATACAATGACACTCTAGATGATTCTGTGCTTTGAACTTTGTGGCGAAAGTTTGGGAGAGGCCCTTTCTTGTTTCAGCATGACAATGCCCCCATGCACAAAGCGAGGTCCATACAGAAATGGTTTGTCGATCGGTCTGGAATAACTTTTCTGGCCTGCACAGCCCTGAGCTCAACCCCATCGACCACCTTTGGGAATGAATTGGAACGCAGAATGCGAACCAGGCTTAATTGCCCAACATCAGTGCCCAACCTCACTAATGCTCTTGTGGCTGAATGGAAGCAAGTCCCCTGCAGCAAAGCCTTCCCAGATGACTGAAGGCTGTTATAGCAGCAAAAGGGGAACCAACTCCATATTAATGCCCATGATTTTGGAATGAGATGTTCAAGCAGGTGTCTTCACACTACATGACAAAAAGTATATCTGTCTAGTTAACTGTTTAGCTATTCCAGCATGTATTTATGTTTTCGTCCCCCAAAATTCCATCGACACAGGGCTGGCTTACCGAACAGGAACCCAGGCCACTGTGGTGGAATATTCTATTCAAGTGAGAGAGACTTTGTCCTTTCTTCAATCAATCATCTTTAATCAATATCGATTAATTATTGCAATGATGAAACCGCCGACCCAACCGTCTTGACTGTTGGACCGAGAGCCTACCCCTTACAGACCATGCTGTTCCTTATTCCTGGTACCAAGATTGCTCAGTCGTAGCTGGTTCAACACTTTGGGTTCATCCTGTGGTCATCTGCCTCTGGTGTTGTCTCCCAGATGCCAAGATAATTAGGAATACTGGGGCCTTTGTTCTGTTCCTCCAGGCTCTCTATCTCGTTGACACCCACCACATCTGATCTATGGAATGCCAGCTGTAGGTTTTTTTAGCACCAAGCCATTACTTAATCGGTTGCCAGCCCAAGCTTCAAAATACTTCCCTCAGTTAACTCCGAAAAGGAGAGAGAGTCCAAAGAACCTTTCTTTATTAAATAAAACAACCATTTGGTGCATAAATATAACAATCTTGTAATCCTGCTACTACACCACATGTGGCCCCCGACGTAGCTAGCAAGCGACCAGCTAGCTATAGCCAGCCTGCTGCTAATCAAAGGTAGATAACTGGTTTATTTGCCCAACATCTACCAAACTATTTCCTAATGTTTCTCAAAATTACTGTAGCTGGCTAATAAATGTTATCATGCTTTGTGATTTGAAGGTGTCGGGGAAATCAACAATGAAGAAAGATCAGGATGGCTGCCAGAGTATGAGATGTTTTATTGACAAAGACAAGCAGAGACATAACAGGCGTCGAAGCAGAAAGACATGACAGAGCGCCCAGGAGAGAACTCTCTAGTACACACGTCAAGTACATTTTCTCAGAGCCTTACTTCCTTGTTCAACTCTGTTTATACCTGGTTGTGTCATAATGTGCCTTGCAGTAATTGATTACAGTAATCAAATTCAACATATCACAACTGCTTGAGTGTAGAGTTTTAATAAACTTGGCTAAGCTTCCAGGTGAAAAACTTAATAATTAATATCAGTATTGTGGACATGTGACTACAGATGCAAGTAGCTTGTTAGCGGCTGGAGTGTACAACCAGGTCTTCTCTCTCGACTTTGGAGGGAAACCCTCCTTAACTTAGACTCAGCAGATTCTTTAAAATATTTTATACGTTTGAGAAACCACCTGCAGGATGACCCCATATTCTATAAGAAAGTATTTCGTTTTTTATAGGACCGTTGGACATCACTGCCCATTTGAGCTTACAAACTAAACCAACATAGGCATGTTTAGATATGTTGACAATGACAAATCATTATGTTTTATTGTTGTATGTCTATTGCAAATCACTATGACTCCGCCTCTGTCTAAACCTTTATTACATTCAATGGCAGCGGGAGCACCTAATTCCCAGCTGGAGCACTTATGACCTCCTTGGCCCGACAGCCAACAGTGATGCACCCGGTTTTAAGCTGTTTTAGTGCACACATGTCACCCTGTCCCCTACAGTAGTACATGATGAACACCACGGGGGAAACAAATCAAATTGGCCAGTCACAGTCATGCTTTTTTGTTCTACCAGATCTGCGATCAGAAAGTTCTAGCTAGTGTATCCCTCTGTCCTTCGAATGTTGTTGGATGTAGATGTCTGATTTATCAGGTCCCAGGCTCCCATGACTGGTATAATAATAATTAATTTGCAAGTTAATTACAATGAGCTTTTTGCTTTAGCACCATCTGTACCTGATAGAGCCGATCTAGTCTCACGTAAGTTGTCTGGCGCGAGAGACTCATTGGGAGGGAGAATAGAGCCAGAGAGGAAGAGATGAAGCTAGAGGTTTCACTTGACAAAATCTATCCAAAATAAGACTAATGCATTTCTATGGGCTTATTTTGGACCTTAGCTTGTCGCCTTTGGGACAACGACTCCCATTGTTAGGGCGGAGACATGAGCATCTCGTCATTGTATACAGATCTCTGCTGGAGCATACCCAAAAGTTCTGACTGAGCGCACATTTGAGGACGGTCCATTTACTTTGTGCTGTTAATATCATAAATGTACTTTTAATCTGTCTGTCTGCATATTTCAAGACATGGCATATGGGGGTGTAGTGAGATTGCCAATGGGCTGGACAATTCTCTTCTAATCAACCATCTTGGCAAAAACGTATACTAAAAACGTGGAAATCAATCAATCCGACATTAACACAATGGAAAAACATAAATGATTTATTTAAATAGTATTGGTGATCGAGGAAAAACAAATTGGAACAATTTTAAGGCCAAGTGGGAAAACAATAATGCAGGCAATGGGGATGGGGGTGTAAACATGCAGGTCTGGGCAGATGAGATGTGTGTGTGTAATTTGTTGTTCGTATAAGTGTCTATCTGGAGTAAACCCAAATGGGCCTCTGGAAAACAGCCCTAATGTTTGAAACAAATATCATTATCTTTTCATCCAGAGTCACATTTATTTATTTTCCAAGCTATAGCTAACAATATTTTACATGAGGTAGGTTTTTAAAGGACCAAAGAGTTTGGTCTGCTTCATGTTTTCATTTTTGCCAATAATATAAAATATAAAATAAATATTGCTGTCTTCACAGCCCTACTCATAATGGGCCCAATTCCGACTTAGGAAATTACGCAAGCTTTTCCTACGCATTTCTCAGTAGTTGCTATTCAGACTTACCTTGAGCAGGTGCATACAGGATTTGCAGGTGTGATTCCTTTGCGCGTGCTGAACAAATGTAATTCAACCGCTGAAAACCCTCCTACTTGCCAACAGATTTTCTCATGGAGTTTTCATTCAATAGGGATTTCAGCACATTAATCTTAAATGATCCCTTTAATTACGATGTACCTTTTTAGTAAGTATTTTGTCCACAGACTCATTCGAAACTATTTAGAGAGAATGGGTTCAGAATATTATGGATCATGAAAGAAAGCTATCTAATATGCATATTTGTGTCCGTTTTAGCACCAATTGGTCAGTAAAATAAATAAAAAATACTCTGATCTTGTAGATTATTTAGGGTTAGGAAAGTATTTATAATTCATAAACTGGTAAAGAGAGCCCTTATGCACGAAAGAAAGAACTGGTTTGACTCATTCTAAAAATTGCCACATTCAGTTCTTCAACCCACGGTAATATTGGACGATTAGTGGTCATATAATTATAATAGGGAGAATAGTGTAAGCTATGCCCTCGTCTCGTGCCTACACTAACCATGAAACTGTGACTATACACAGCCAAGTCTTGCGCCATGCGTTCGGGATCAAACTGTTGCGCTCCGCTTCATAACGATTTAATTAGCCTTCATGTCATTTTTCTTTTATACTATCAACTGTTACTAATGATCCTCAGCAACAACCACATGGCCGTGATGTCGTTTAGAGGAAGCAAATGTCGGTCATCAAAACTATGTAATTAAATGGAACGGTAAAGTAGGCTATACCAACTGAAGAGAACTAAAAGTAAATTGGCAGTTTTACAAAAATATGTGTGGTTGTTAGGCGTACTAATGGTCGATTTTGATCGTGGCTCATATTTAAGATGATAGGAAACAGAGAAACTCGGGATAGCCTATAATTAATACATTCGAGAGGGCCCATCCTTGCAATTTTTAAAAGGCCGTACAATTTCAATTCTGCATAATGTAACAGCAGTTCCTAAACAATACAATGGGAAAGTTGACATGCTTCAGTTTGCTGCCATATGACTGGTTTCACATTCGTCTCCCAACGATTTAGAAGGTAAAATGCATCTGAAACACGTGCCATTTTTAGAATTCCCAAACAAGATACTCATTTACTTAGCTCTCATCAAGTTGTAAATTACAATGCAGGGAGAATGGTGTTATTTCTGTTGGGTGGGGGGGGAAATAAAGTCTATTTCTAACCCGTGCTTTTCATGTGATGTGCTCTTGGACTTTATCTTCACAGACAGTTCTCCTTTTCACTGTATTGTCCTTTGTTGGTATTCAGGGCAGTCTCTTTCCATCACAAAAAGCATAGTGAAGGTTATTGCTGTGCTTAGAAGGAGAAAGCCCCAGGACAACTCATTCCAATCACACGTAGTGTCAGGAGGTTTAGAGTTTCTTGTTCATTTATGCAATGTAGAGAGGCAGAGGGAAGTGAGACATGTATTATTTCCATGCGCTTTCTCTCACATCCTCAGTATAACATCGCTCACACAGCATGCACCATGTCAGCGGATTCTAATGACAAAAGGCTCTGGGATTTTTGACCAAAAGTCAATACACTATAAAGACATGCAAGTTTCTGACACATTGATTGACGTGAGCACTCACTGTGGTAGAAAGAAGAGGAGTGGGAAAGACGGGAATGTCACTTTTTAACTGGTAAAGGGACATTACATTCAAATCAAAAGTTGTCACATGTTCTCAGATCTCAAACATAGTCTGATGTCATGTCCACATCCCATGTAATTGGTTGTGTAGATCCAGCTATAGCCTCAACCCCAAATAAATGGAAAAGAGCAGCACCGGAAATCTGGAAATGATCTTTTTCCCATTTATTTGGGATTGTGGATTATAGAAGGGTGGTATTCATTTGTACACACCGTAGCAAAAATATTTTGCACTATCACAAAAACTAAATATAGCGAAAGCAAAAACAAGTGTTTCTTATTGGACAAATTCAGGTAGATCCCTCCCTGTTTTTGCCCGTTTGTTTCGTAGTGAATACGACCCTGGATCTACAAAACAGATGGCTTGGGATGTGAACTTAATTTGATATTAGACTACTATGAGGTCTGAAAACATCTGCCTACTTTGGAGTATAATGTCCGTTTTAAACCGCTTTCTCTGGTTGATCAAAGACATTATCTGGCTTGAAGTGACAGATCTATGTAGGCTAACCTGTTAATAGACTTTTCAAATAAGTAATTTATATATAATTTATATACCAGTCATTTCTACAGCTTGTGTTGATCTTATACAGCTTTCTTCATCTTGCTGTGATGATGAAAGGATGTAGGAGAGGAATTTAACCTCTAATCTCGTTTTCTCTATCCTATCCAGGTATTAGAGATCTGCATCGCCATTGTGGTCCACAAAAGCATCATCGTGTTCAGCCTGTCGGTGAAGCTGGTCCAGAGCGCGGTCCCACCCATGTGGGTTGCGGCCTACGTGGGCGTCTTCGCCATGATGTCGCCGCTGGGCATCGGAGTGGGCATCGGGGTTATCGAGGCCCAGCTGGCAGCAGGCGCTCTGATCCAGGCCATCCTGGAGGGGCTGGCGGCCGGGACCTTTATTTACATCACCTTCATGGAGATCCTGCCTCACGAGCTGAACTCCCCGGAGAACCAGCTGCTCAAGGTGTTCTTCATCCTGTTGGGCTTCAGCGTCATGGCGGGCCTCACCTTCCTGGGCTGAGAGGATGTCACCGACTGGAGCAACTGACCTAGCAGGAATATGGGTGTGGCTCATATGAATCACGGGACTTGATGTTGTGTCGCCATAAGGGGAGGTGTCTCAGGGAGACGGGAAACATAAAAACGGTCCCGTTTTACTGCAGGGTTGATGCAGGGGAGATTACAGTGCCCGTGTCTGGCTGTGCCCGTGTGCCACTTTTATTTGAGGGTCACAGCTGTTCTTACTCAGTATTTTTGTTTTGGGTGATACTCATTGGTATTTTTTATCCTGCTTTTAGCATAGATTTTAATTTCACAGCCAAGGATGGTAAGACAGTTTTTTAATTTAAGAACTTTTAATGATTTCAAATAGATTATATTTAGTTAAGTAATACTTTTTAATTTGCTTGTTTTAGCACTGGGAAATAATAAGCACACAGAATGTGGCAATATTAGTTGTTTATAAGTGTGGCATACATACCAGTGGTTGTCTTAAAAAAAAAAAAATCTATTCTTTCAACAATCGCTGTTTGTAACCTTTTGCACATAACTGAAGATCACTGAAAAAAGAGCTGTTCATATTGACATCATGATTGCCTGGTCTCTTTGGCAAATGACAGGTGTGGCAAGGAGTGGAACGTTAGCTAAAAAGACTCGTATCCAGACTAACATGATATCTCTTAATAGTCAAATGAATCCGTCACATCAATATCTCATGTATACAGGTTAAAATGTCAATTGCATCATGTGTACACTTTTGGATGTGTGCCCACAGTTAAGTTGTGAGCCTCCACAGTTAAGTTGAAGTATTAAATGTTTAATCGCCATTTGTGGAACGAATTGTTTTCACCTCGGGAACTATACTATGCCTTACAAATAAAGATTGTTTTATTGCCACACAGGGGACAGGTGCAGTGAAATGTGTTTTACAGGGTCAGCCATAGTAGTACGGTGGGTTAAGTGCCTTGCTCAAGGGCACAACAACAGATTTTTCACCTTGTTGGCTAATATAAGACAAATCATTGTGACCAACATGTTAAAGCGAGATTGTTATTTTAACATGTGCTGAAGTTGAACTTCTTAATCTGTGTTTTCCTGACTCGGTTCCTCGTGTTGATAGTTTCCCTACCCCAGCCATGAGTCATGTTTCTGTTGTGTAATCAAAGTTTCAAATTTATAACAGCACTATCTCATGTGGCCCTCGGCTTCCTCTTACTCCTCCATTCTCCTCTCTGACACTGTTGCAGTAAAATAATGATTAAACAAGTTGGCTATGATTTGTTTAAAGTGTGTGTCTGTTGTGTATGCTTTTGCGATATGCACTCTCATCACGATTACTAAGAGAAGCATGATGGGGTTTTATTTTTAGGAGGTGGGTAGGCTGCAAGGGTTGAGATTGTGATGTTCTGCCTGTGACTTGTGTCCTGAAATAACTGTGGATGGTCTGACTGTAATTGGGCCCAATCCTAATATTTTGTCCAATTATAGGCAAAATATCTGAATTGGGCTGTCTGTAAACACAGCCTAAGTGTCCCCAAACCTATGTACTAGATGTAAACTCAACAAAAAAAAGAAACGTCCTCTCACTGTCAACTGCGTTTATTTTCAGCTAACTTAAAGTGTGTAAATATTTGTATGAAAATACGATTCAACAACTGAGACATAAACTGAACAAGTTCCACAGACATGTGACTAACAAAAATGGAATAATGTGTCCCTGAATAAAGGGGGGTCAAAATAAAAAATAACAGTCAGTATCTGGTGTGGCCACCAGATGCATTTTTGTACTGCGGTGCATCTCCTCATGGACTGCACCAGATTGCCAGTTTTTGCTGTGAGATGTTACCCCACTCTTCCACCAAGGCACCTGCAAGATCCCGGACATTTCTGGGGGAAATGGCCCTAGCCCTCACCCTCCGATCCAACAGGTCCCAGACGTGCTCAATGGGATTGAGATCCGGGCTCTTCGCTGGGGGCATTGTCATGCTGGAGGGTCATGTCAGGATGAGCCTGCAGGAAGGGTACGACATGAGGGAGGAGGATGTCTTACCTGTCTTACCTGTAATGCACAGCGTTGAGATTGCCTGCAATGACAACAAGCTCAGTCTGATGATGCTGTGACACACCGCCCCAGACCATGACGGACCTTCCACCTCCAAATCGATCCCGCTCCAGAGTACAGGCCTCAGTGTAACGCTCATTCCTTCGACAATAAACGCGAATCCGACCATCACCCCTGGTGAGGCAAAACCGCGACTCTTCAGTGAAGAGCACTTTTTGGGTTTATTACTGTGCCATTTGTGCCACTAGGTGGGAGTATTGGTTACTGATATCATGTCCACACTGCATCTCCACCTGTTGGCTGTTGACTTGTACTGCAGAAGCAGAGAGCCTGGGCGTCATCATGCCAAGCCTACTCACCCCCAAACATTCCATGACCATAACATTGTCACTTGCTTTCTTCTTAACTGTCTTTGAACGTTTGGTGCCAAAATGGCATCCGTGAAAGTTCCCTACTACTTAAAACAAAGTTGCCTAATTATGTATGGCCTGAGTAGTTTTTCTTCGGATGAATGTAATTTTTATTTAATCTCTGAACTTGACCTCAACCCTTTCCCCCCTGTACATCTCACGTGTCATTGACAGGCCGTCATCAATATTTTTGGAAGATGATTATGGGCCGGTTTACCTGAAAACATTGTATTCACTAAACCCTAAACCTCAACTGAATGATGTGGAAATTGACCAAGTTTGAGGTGACTAAACTGCTTTGAGTCACCCTGGATTGTCATGGTCAAAACATATTGATACAACAGTAGCTAAGATGGGGAGAAGTCTGTCCATAATAAAGCGCTCTTCTGCCTTAACAGCACTATCAACAAGGCATGTCCTACAAGCCCTTGTTTTGTCACATCTGGACTACTGTTCAGTCGTGTGGTAAGGTGCCACAAAGAGAGACTTAGGAAAATTACAATTAGCTCAGAATAGGGCAGCATGGCTACAATTGGCTCAGAACAGGGCAGCACGGCTGGCCCTTAAATGTACACGGAGAGCTAACATTAATGATATGCATGTCAATCTCTCATGCCTCAAAGTGGAGGAGAGATTGACTTCATCACTACTTGTTTTTATAAGCACTGTTGACAAGCTGAACTCACCGAGCTGTCTGTTTAAACTACTAGCACACAGCTCGGACACCCATGCATACCCCACAAGACACGCCACCAGAGGTCTCTTCACAATCCTCAAGTCCAGAACAGACTATGGGAGGCGCACAGTACTACGTAGAGCCATGACCACATGGAACTCTATTCCACATCAGGTAACTGATGCAAGCGGTAGAATCAGATTAAAAAATATATAAAAAATACACCTTGTGGAAGAGTAGCTGCAGCTGCTAATGGGGATCCATAATAATTACAAATCTGTGTCTGGGAAACCAACCCATTGCGTGAACAAACAAAATAGGTCTTAGGCTGTATAGCTCCTGAGAGTATATACAAGCTGCTTAAGACCCTGTGATTAAATGTGTTGGCATTTGGATTATTTCTCTAAATGTATATACTACAATGATAAGGGCTAAAACACCCCAGTCTCTTTCAACCACGAGTATTGAAATTAGCCCCTGGCCTGAACCTGCTCCTTTCTGTTCTCTGTTACAAAGTGGTGGCTGATTCTTTACATGGTTTCTTAATGCATAGTCTGACTTATTGTCTTCATGACATTCCTGGTCCCCTTTACAGTTCTTTTCTCTATACTATACCAGAGGTGAAAACATGTCCAGCCATAGCTGTTCCCGATATCATAGACAGGCACATTGTTGGCCCTACATTTTGTTTGAGGGACAAAAACAGTGACGATTCATGAGGAGCCACTAACGAGGAGAGCTAACACAGAGACAATGGTGATGAGTACAACGGACCTGCCAGGCCTAGAAGAGGTTTCCGAGGGGCCCGGAACCACAGCGTTGTCTCAGCTCAGCAAAGCAGGGCATTTGGTGTGGGATGGCCGCTAACTAACGCCATTCACCCACAGCTCATTAACCCTCCACCTCTTGTTCAGCTTTGGGTCTCTCCACAGAAGAGAGGAGGGTCGAAGAGAAATCTCTCTCTCACACAAACCCACGTTCACACGCACAAGAACACACACATAAACACACACTTTGAAGCAATACCCAGAATGAGCCGTACAATTGTGGCTAAAGAGCCATACATATTTCCCCTCAGATGCCCTCTACTGTACCTGCCCGGCTCTGAGTTTTTAACTAATGGTAGGCGAATGGAGAAACTCATTGTTCATCAATTACAGTTGACCTCTCATCTGGCTAACATCAGTTTAGCTTTGCTGCTATATTGAGTGCTTTTCCAGTGAAGCGGTCATCTTGTTAGCAACATTAGTACCAGGAAAAGGTAAACATGGAGAGTGAAAGTGATTTTTGATTACTGTAGGTATAAATTATGTCACAGCACAAATAGGGATTAACACTCAACCTAAGAAAGGCAAAGCCATAAAAAATAAATGATTGGAATGTACATGCTGTAGTTAAATAATCATGGCGATCTTCCTTCGTGCACCTTTAGTTTGAGTTTGTACTGTATGTTCTGAATGCTAATTCTATGTGCAGCCTTGGTGGTTGAAGTGCAAGATGCAGATGATTAAATTCCAAACCTGCCTGTTTACTAAATGTATCTCAGAGAGAGGACTATTAGCGTTACTCACAGGCAGGGCTGGGCGGTATACCGTATTTTACCACATACCGGTGTTGATGCACGGCCTGGTTTGAGGTTTTACTTTACCTTCTATAACGGTATATGAATGTTTGATTTGTTAAATGTGATACACCGTGTGTAATGTCCATTTTACAGACCTAGCCCTGCCCCCTGTCATTCATTCAAGGAGCGCATGTGTTGTTCCTCAACCATGAGACACTTGCGTTCAGTCTGCATGGTCAATGCAGCACATGCGACAATGTTGATGAAAAATATGCTGTTTTCACTTTGCTTCTTAATATAAATCCACTAGCATTCTAAAATGAATAAACTATTAGTTTGTGTTTCTTACATCTGCAAACAGCTAGTTAGTGTTTTCTTTGCAAGTTAGGTCTAAGTCTTGTTAGCCGCTAATCGCTACTGCTAATCGACAGCTAGATAATACATTAGTCAGAGCAAGCTTAATTAGCTATACAGCATGATAATACCAGTGATGGTGTAGACCTAAATCAGCATGTTGTTTGTGCAACCGTATCTTCTAAATCAAAGAGGAGTATGTGAAGAAAGAATATGTTAGCTTCATGAAGTAGTTAAAGAGAAAACATT
The DNA here is from genome assembly GCF_029448725.1 of Salvelinus fontinalis. Lineage (NCBI taxonomy): Eukaryota > Metazoa > Chordata > Actinopteri > Salmoniformes > Salmonidae > Salvelinus > Salvelinus fontinalis. The sequence goes on from NC_074668.1 coordinate 56,282,335, forward strand.
AAATGTAGCCAAAGATTATAGGGTCCCCTATGAAACACTTATCAACACTTTGGTTCCTGCCCTGTCACAATAACTCCTCCCTGGTATTTTCATTCATTGTCATGTCAAACAATACTGTATTCAAAGTGTATTCAAAGTGTACATTGTATTCTCTGTATTCAAACTATAAAATTTGAATAATAGTTATATTTCCATGATTCCAACTGTTCACCCAAGTCAAATCAAAATTGCAACATTGGGTAAAAAATAAGACCTAGATTGTTTGCCCATATTGTGCAGCCCTACGTCGAAGACCTAGGAATTGTGAAAAACTGAGTTTAATGTTGTTGGCTAAGGTGTATGTAATCTTCTGACTTCAACTGTGTATAATCGGCGGTGTCAGAGGAAAGTCCATAAAATTGTCAGAGCCTCCAGTCACCTAAGTCATAGACTGTTTTCTCTGCTACCGCAGGGCAAGCGGTACCGTAGCGCTAAGTCTAGGACCAAAAGGCTCCTTAACAGCTTCTACCCCCAAGCCAAAAGACTGCTGAACAATTAATCAAATGGCCACCAGACTATTTACATTGACACCCCCCCTCCCCCTTCACCACCATTTGTTTTGTAGCTCCATTCTGTTTCTTTTTTTATCCCGAAAAACACCCCAGTCCTTAACGATTACAAGTATACCCATAAGATGATGCAGCCACCACTATGCTTGAAAATATGGAGAGTGCTTTGGAATATTTGCATTCTGTACAGGCTTCCGTCTTTTCACTTTGGCAATAAGGTTAGTATTGTGGAGTAACTACAATGTTGTTGATCCAACTTGAGGTTTTCTCCGGGGACAGCCATTAAACTCTGTAACTGTTTTGAAGTCACCATTGCCCTCCCTGAGCAGTTTCCTTCCACTCAGTCAACTGTGCTAGGATGGATTCCTGTATCTTTGTAGGGACGAGGTGTATTGATACACCATCTAAAGTATAATTAATAACTTCACTATGCTCAAAGGGATATTCAATGTCTGCTTTTTTAATTTATACTATCTACCAATATGTTCCCTTCTTTGCAAGGCATCGCAAAACGTCTTTGTGGTTGTCCTTTGTGGTTGAATCTGTGTGTGCAATTCACTGCTCTATGTGTGGGGTACAGAGATGAGGTAGTGATAGACTCACCACAAGCGTACTGGACACCCCCGCAGCCCCTGTAAAGTGGAGGGGGCCCATTAGTTTTGCGGGCCCACGCGCCTGTCATCGATGTTTATTTTTCTTATTTAATACATCATTTTGACAGTAACTCTCCAAAAAGTAATTAATCAACCTTTTTTTATTTCCGTTATGTACTAGGAAGCTAAGTGTTTGTGTCTTGGGCTTCAGGAATGTGACTGAAAAGTGAAAAAAGAACAAATAAACTGATTGAAAGTATGAGGGGATATCAGTGAACAAATGCTGTGGTCAAGGCTACGACGGCGCCAGTGCAATGAGTGGAGCTTACTCAGGTGTTCAAAAGTGCATATCGTACCATGAGCCTAATGCTTCTTAGGTAGTTCTTTATGAGTTTTAGTTTAGAAAACGATCTCTTCGCAGAAGCAACAGCTACAGGGATGGTACAAACAGCTTGATAGCCATAGCGACATCAGGGAAACTGGGCAGAAGGGAGTTGTTATTCAAATACAGCAGTTCTGCAACATCCTTAGCCTCTCGTTGCGAGCTCATTCTCCTTAACGGCAGGCCTCAACACGTAACGGAAAGAGACTAACTGTATAGGAAGCTCTGAGGACAGGTCATCTGGATACTGGACAGGCAATAAATGAGCAGATACAAACAGATTATCATCTTTAGCAGAAAATAGTTATTGAGGACGTAAACAAAAAAAGCTGTTAGGGATTTCTTTCATACTGGTGAACTGGCGTTTGAGTTCTATGGTTGCAATATCAACAGTCCCTTAACTCGGGTATACATTGTCATGCATCTTTCAAGAGTAAGTAAAAATGTTGTCTGCCACGATGGACATATAATGCACAATGTCTCAGGAAACACTTCCGGGTTGGCAATACTCAGTATAGAAAACAGTCGGGGCCGCAACCTGGACCTACAGGCCGTTGTGAAAACATTTGCACACAAAAAAGGAGGACTTCAGGACACCAGGGGAGTCTCAATTTGGATTTAATTTCATTTAATTTACCTTGAATATTGCAACCCATTTGTGTAGGTTATTAGCCAGACAAAACCCACTGAGATCAACAAAACCCACTGAGTTCATCAACCAAAACCATCTCTGCAGCACTCCACCAATCAGGCCTTTATGGTAGAGTGGCCAGACGGAAGCCACTCCTCAGTAAAAAGCACATGACAGCCCACTTGGAGATTGCCAAAAGGCACCTAAAGGACTCAGACTATGAGAAACAAGACTCTCTGGTCTGATGAAACCAAGATTGAACTCTTTAGCCAGAATGCCAAGTGCCATGTCGGGAGGAAACCTGGAAACATCCTTACGGTGAAGCATGATGGTGGCAGCATCATGCTGTGTTTTTCAGTGGCAAGGACTGGGAAAGATGAATGGAGCAAAGTACAGAGAGATCCTTGATGAAAACCTCAGACTGGGGTGAAGGTTCACCTTCCAACAGGACAACAACCCTAAGCACACAGCCAAGACAACGCAGGAGTGACTTTGGGACAAGTCTCTGCATGTCCTTGAGTGGCCCAGCCAGAGCCTGGACTTTAACCCGATCGAATATCTCTGGAGAGACCTGAAAATAGCTGTGCAGCAACGCTCCCAATCCTACCTGACAGAACTTGAGAGGATCTGCGGAGAAGAATGGGAGAAACTCCACAAATACAGGTGTGCCAAGCTTCTAGCTCCATACCCAAGAACACTTAAGGCTGTAATCGCTGCCAAAGGTGCTTCAACAAAGTAATGAGTGAAGGGTCTGAAAACGTATGTAAATGTGATATTTAAGTTTTACATTTGCAAAAACAATTTAATCCATTTTAAAATAAGGCTGTAACGTTACAAAATATGGAAAAATTCAAGGGGTCTGAATACTTTCGAATGCACTCTATATACACAACTTTAACTTTGAGTCATTAAGGAAAGTTGAGCATAATAATATTAGTATGTGTCAATATTTAAATGTAAGCAGGTTTCCATCCAACCTTTATATGTGAGTAAAGTATACTGAACAAAAGTATAAATGCATGTAAAATGTTGGTCCCATGTTTCATGAGCTGAAAAAAAATGCACAAAAAGCTTATTTCTCTAAACTTTCATTAATCAGTATTTCTCCTTTGCCAAGATAATCCATTCACCTGACAGGTGTGGCATATCAAAAAGCTGATTTAACAGCATTATCATTACACAGGTGCGTCTTGTGCTAGGGACAATAAAATGGCACTCTAAAATGCACAGTTTTGTCAAACAACACATTGCCACAGAGGTCTCAAGTTTTGAGGGAGCATGCAATTGGCATGCTGGCTGCAGGAATGTCCACCAGAGCTGTTGCCAGAGAATTGAATGTTAGTTTCTCTAACATAAGCCGCTTCCAACGTCGTTTTAGAGTATTTGGCAGTATGTTCAACCGGCCTCACAACCGCAGACCACGTGTAACCACACCAGGCCAGGACCTCTACATCCGGCTTCTTCACCTACAGGATTGTCTGAGACCAGTCACCCGGACAGCTGATGAAACTGTGGATTTGCACAACCGAAGAATTTCTGTACAAACTGTCAGAAACCGTCTCAGGGAAGCTCATCTGTGTGCTCGTCATCCTCACCAGGGTCTTCACCTGACTGCATTTCGGCGTCGTAACATACTTCAGGGGGCAAATGCTCACTTTCGATGGCCACTGGCAGGCTGGAGAAATGTGCTCTTCATAGATTAATTCCGGTGTCAACTGTACCGGGCAGATGGCGTTGGATGGGCAAGCGGTTTGCTGACGTCAACGTTGTGACCAGAGTGCCCCATGGTCGCGGTGGGGTTATGGTATGGACAGGCATAAGCTACGGACAACAAAACAATTGCATTTTGTCAATGGCAATTTGAATGCACAGAGATACCATGACGAGATACTGAGACCCATTGTCGTGCTATTCATTTGCAGCCATCACCTCATGTTTCAGTATGAAAATGCACAGCCCCATGTCGTAAGGATCTGTACACAATTCCTGGAAGCTGAAAATGTCCCATTTCTTCAATGGCCAACATACCCACCAGACATGTCACTCATTGAGCATGTTTGGGATGATCTGGATTGATGTGTACAACAGCGTGTTCCAGTTCCCGCCAATATCCAGCAACTTCGCACAGCCTATGAAGAGGATTGGGACAACATTCCACAGGCCACAATCAACACCCTTATCAAAAACTGAGCTACTTGCAAGTAAAGGCTGCATCATAAAGCAGCTGGGGAATTTGGCGTTTGGCAATGGCCTTCTTTTGGAATGACAGTCGTTTTAGTGAAGGTACGATGCTTTGTGCAAAAAGCTAATCTTCGATGCTTTGTGCAAAAAGCTAAGAATAGGGGTTTACTCTGAGGACATAGGCTCTTCCCGGATAGCGACCTCAAGTGTTCACCTGTACTGTTCTAGCTGGGTGTTCTCCTCCTCTCACTGTTCCTATCCTGTACTCTCTCCCTGCACCTGGCTGTTTCTGTCTGTGATTTTTTCAAATGAATGACATGATTGGGGGAAAACGCCAGAGACGGTTGCTGGCTGCTGTCCCACGCCTCTTTCTTTCATTCCCCTGCCCTTTTCTCCTTTATGTACTGTATCTGTCTCTCAGGTTTCAATTTTCCTTCTACAGTCATCTTCTAAAGTGACACAAACAAAGTTTTTACCTTTTGCATGATCTCTTCTTCTGCTCATACAAATAAAAAATTATATATCAATAAAAAACAAACATCCCCACACCTTCAGTCATAATCCAATCCAAATCACACCCCTACACAGGCTCAGGGGTCTGGGAGGGGTTTCAGCTGTTAATTCCTGAATAACCAAAAACCTTGCATCTTCGACAGATGCACAATCGAGAGCATCCTGTCAGGCTGTATCACCGCCTGGTACGGCAACTGCTCCGCCCACAATCGTAAGGCTCTCCAGAGGGTAGTGAGGTCTGCACAACGCATCACTGGGGGCAAACTACCTGCCCTCCAGGACACCTACAACACCCGATGTCACAGGAAGGCCATAAAGATCATCAAGGACAAACAACCACCCGAGCCACTGCCTGTTCACCCCGCTATCATCCAGAAGGCGAGGTCAGTACAGGTGCATCAAACCAGGGACCGAGAGACTGAAAAACAGCTTCTATCTCAAGGCCATCAGACTGTTAAACAGCCACCACTAACATCGAGTGGCTGATGCCAACATAATGACTCAACTCCAGCTCACTTTAATAATGGAAATTGATGGAAATTGATCAAAAATGTATCACTAGCCACTTTAAACAATGCCACTTAATATAATGTATATGTATATACTGTACTCTATATCATCTACTGCATCTTGCCATCTTTATGTAATACATGTATCACTAGCCACTTTAAACTATGCACTTTTATGTTTACATACCCTACATTACTTATCTCATATGTATACACTGTACTCGATACCATCTACTGCATCTTGCCTATGTCGTTCTGTACCATCACTCATTCATATATCTTTATGTACATATTCTTTATCCCTTTACACTTGTGTGTATAAGGTAGTAGTTGTGGAATTGTTAGGTTAGATTACTCATTGGTTATTACTGCATTGTCGGAACTAGAAGCACAAGCATTTCACTACACTCGCATTAACATCTGCTAACCATGTGTAAGTGACAAATACAATTTGATTTGATTTGAGCTGCAGATACAATTATGTCCAGCTTCTTGGACTTTTGCTCGTTCGGACAGTACAATGAATCACTTGCGCAATAGACTCCACAAAATCCACCTTCTTCACTATCAATGTATCTGTATCCTTCATCTGATGAATGACATTCTGAATCTCAATTGGCTTCTGGGCGTCCACTGCCATATCTTCCTCAGCTCCACTCCCTCATTCAACAATTTCCTGCGCCTCCGTGTAGGAGACCTGCTGTACAGCCCGGATTTGTGCTACTTAAACTCCTCCACCCTAGCAGGACACTCCGGGAATCAGGCAGCCCCAAATTATCACTGCTCTAGGTGAGATCTGCATGGAGGAATGGGCCAAAATACCAGCAACACTGTGTGAAAACCTTGTGAAGACTTACAGAAAACGTTTGACCTCTGTCATTGCCAACAAAGGGTATATAACAAAGTATTGAGATAAACTTTTGTTATTGACCAAATACTTATTTTCCACCATATTTTGCAAATAAATTCATTAAAAATCCTACAATGTGATTTTCTAAATTTCTTTTTCTCATTTTGTCTGTCATAGTTGAAGTGTACCTATGATGAAAATTACAGGCCTCTCTCATCTTTTTAAGTGGGAGAACTTGCACAATTGGTGGCTGACTAAATACTTTTTTGCCCCACTGTATGTTAGAATGTGTAACGGCAGTCGTAATCCTCCTCCTCGGACGAGGAGAGGCGAGACGGATCGGACCAATACGCAGAGTGGTTAGTTTCCATAGTGATTTAATAATTAACAAAAAGCGATACAAAATAACTACCGTGACAGTCCTGTGTGGCGGAACACTGACACAAGAACAAACACCCACAAAACACCCGTGAAACCCCGGCTGCCTTAGTATGATTCTCAATTAGGGACAACGATTGACAGCTGCCTCTGATTGAGAATCATACCAGGCCGAACACAAAACCCCAACATAGAAAATCACACATAGATAGCCCACCCCAACTCACGCCCTGACCAACTAAATAAATACAAGAAAAAGGAAAAACAGGTCAGGAACGTGACAGAATGCTATTCATTGACTACAGCTCAGCGTTCAACACCACAGTGCCCTCAAAGCTTACCAATAAGCTAAGGACCCTGGGACTAAACACCTCCCTTTGCAACTGGATCCTGAACTTCCAGCCGGGCCGCCCCCAGGTGGTAAGGGTAGGTAACAACACATTCGTCACGCCATGGAAGTTCCATCATTACACACTGTAGTTCCACCAATCTGTTTTACAGCCTCTGCATATGATACATCGTGACTAATTCTATATCTCTGATTCTCTCAACCCTCTCTCAGCACCTGGCATCCACCAAATGCAGCACTATGCCCCCCCACACACATTTACAACACTTAACCTTCAAATTGCTCCCACATTCACAGTAATCATGTCCCCCTCCACAGTTGGCACATCTTTTCCTTCCTTTCCGTTGAACAGCTACATGTCCCTGTCTCTGACATTGAAACTAAGGAATCCTATCTGTACTTTTCCAGGCAAAACTTTCTCAGATCTAAGTAGCACTGATAGGCTTTCACTTCTTTGACCCTCTTTCCTACTGATCAACATTTAGGCCTCAATCCCTCTTCCTCCCTTCACATTTTCTTTAATATCATCCATGGACATAGGTATAGGGACCCCAGTGATGACTCCCCACAATCTAGCATAAGCACTAGGGACATGGCTTTTAATCTTCCTGTAAAGGGGTGCGTAACTGGTGGCAGGGAAGTCAGACGCAGGAGAGCAGAACTAGGTAGTAGCCGGAGCAGTTTAATCCAAAAACCAACGGCATAAAAATACAACAGAATATGGGTACAAAAACCCTGACACGCACCAGTAACAGGTGCACAAGCACTTACAACAAACAATTCCACACAAAGACATGGGGGGGGGGGGAACAGAGGGTTAAATACACAACAAATAATGAGGGAAATGGAAACCAGGTGTGTAGGAAAACAAGACAAAACACATGGAAGACGAAAAGTGGATCGACGATGGCTAGAAGACCGGTGACTCCGACCGCCGCACGCCGCCCGGACAAGGAGAGGAAACGACTTTGGTGGAAGTCGTACACTTCCTCCCATTAGGCTTTTCCATTTTCAGAATATTTTCTTGCTGAGCCTATCTACCACAAAATATTAACAACCTACCATTCTTCAATGAACCAAAATAATTTGACTTCACCTACCTCTTTCTCCACAGCATTAGTTAGTTGGATAGGGTGTAAATGAGGCCCTGCTGTCTCATCAAACACCATCATCACTTTCCACTCCAACACATTATTACTCTTGCTTCCTACCTTGGCTCTCTTTATGCTTTCTGCTTTCTTTACTAGAAGCTCCACTGCTTTCTGTATCATGATCTCTCTTCTTCCTATGTCTTTCCACTACCGACAATTCCGGTCCTTGACCCTTATCCTCCCGCTCCATATCATCAGAACTGACACCCATATTGTTCACATTCCAGCACAGCTGTTGCTTCACCATCTTTTTCATCCATTTACTCCATTTCATCCATTTACTCCATTTCATCCCCACTACTCACCGCCATTTCCGGCTCTCCCCTCTACCTTTGACGTTGACCGTCTCCACACTCCTCCCTACTAACTCAACAAGCCAAGTTGGTCGGGTCTCTCCCCCCTTCCACCATCTCCCTCGAAGGCGTGTTTTCCCTTTGTGTAATCTCAACTGTGAAGATGCAGAGCATGGATTGTAACAATTGCATAAAATGTACCATACAGCAACGTGATGATGCAAGCAGTGTGCAGTGGTGTTACTCCCCAACCCTGCTGAGTGCTTATGGTTAATGTGAATGAGGCTTCAGGGATTTTACAGCAGAGGCATAACAAGGAATCCTTTCGATGAATGCTCTGTCCTCACAGGCCCTGAGTCTGTCTAGGGATGTGATTTGAACTGTGACTGAAGGAGTGGGATGGTTTTGGATTGATATATATATATATATTTTTTTATGATTGAATACTTCAAAATGGAGATTGCCTCAATGACACTGCCCATGCCGCTTTAATGGCATAGATATTAGTGCCGTGTTCAAAACAACAGTGAACTCTGAGAAAGAGGTCAAAACATGATGTCAGTGATCTTCAGGTCCGAGCTCTAGAAAGAGGCCTGAGTTTCCGACTTGGAACTCTGAGTTGGATGACTGTCAAATACATTTTTCCCAGTCAGAGATCGTTTTTACTGAGTTCCCAGTTGTTTTGAACGCACTGAAGTCTGAGATTTCTGAGTTCCGAGCTCCCAGTTGTTTTGAACTTGGCAAAATAAGACTATTTAAAAAAAATACATATATATATTATTATAACATTTCAAATTACAATATAATAACAAAAAAACAGGACATCACTACATGTATATTTTCTCTGAAGAAACGTAAAATAACATTAAAAATGTTTTAAAAAATCACAAGAATTTACTTTCTAAAGTTAAAGTACCTCAAAATAAAATAAAGGCCACGGGTTTCAGTTGTACAAAGCTATGACAGAGTTGTAAGAATACAGTATTTTTGGTTGTTGTTATTGACAAATTCTAGAGATTTTATAAAATATTGGATTTCAAGTAAAAATGTATTGCATTTGGGGACAAAATTTTCGGCAAAAGATGAGTCCTCTGTCTAGCTCTATGAGAGCTGCGTCACTCCCTAAGCAGGAAGTGGGATATTGGGAGAGCCGGAAGAGAGCTCGCCAAAAGGAATATTCCATCACACCCCGAGGACTGTCAAGAGGTGCAGTCATTTCACATCTCAAATATATTTTTGACAGCAGGGAATTTTCAAAGTAAGTAATTGAGATAAACATATAAGTATCTCTAACTACTACGCGCTCGAGCGCTTTGCAGGATGGAATGCAGGATGAATTTTAAAAAAAACTGTTCGAGATTGAACCTAGTGCCTGTGGCTAAATCATTTTCGAGACAAGGCAGAGCTAGCTAACTGGAACAGGAAGTGCTATTACTATTTTATGTTTAGTAGCTAGAATCTAGCTACGCTTGTTCTTCATTTGTGTCATTTTCTAATGGAAATATCTCGTTCCCTGTACCGTCATTTTTGATTCCACTGTTCAACCATTGCAAATTCAAATATGTCGCAAGGTTTGGTAAAGATCGACAATCAAGCAAATGCTAATAATGTAGCTACTTTACAAGCCATGTCCATGTTATTTGTTTGTGATCTCTCACATGTGTCTTTGACAAGGCAGCACATTTGAATGGCTGTTGCTGATGCATTGTCCCTGTACAGTAGTCCAGTTACAGAACGCGGAAATACTAGTTAATTACATTGTGAATATACAGCTGCCCGATTTTTTTTTTTTTCTTCTTCTTTCTTCTAGCTAACCAATTGTCTTGCATTTGTATCATGAACGTAGCTTTTCGAACTAAACGCCCAATTTACAGTCATGGCCAAAAGTTTTGAGAATGACACAAATATTAATTTCCACCCAGTTTGCTGCTTCAGTGTCTTTAGATATTTTTGTCAGATGTTACTATTGACTACTGAAGTATAATTACAAGCATTTCATAAGTGTCCAAGGCTTTTATTGACAATTACATAAAGTTGATGCAAAGAGTCAATATTGCAGTGTTGATCCTTCTTTTTCAAGACCTCTGCAATCCGCCCTGGCATGCTGTCAATTAACTTCTGGGCCACATCCTGACTGATGGCAGCCCATTCTTGCATAATCAATGCTTGGAGTTTGTCAGAATTTGTAGGTTTTTTTTGTCCACCTGCCTCTTGAGGATTGAACACAAGTTCTCAATGAGATTAAGGTCTGGGGAGTTTCCTGGCCATGGACCCAAAATATCGATGTTTTGTTTCCCTAGCCACTTAGTTATCACTTTTGCCTTATGGCAAGGTGCTCCATCATGCTGGAAAAGGCATTGTTCGTCACCAAACTGTTCCTGGATGGTTGTGGGATGTGTTGGTAACATTTTTTATTCATGGCTGTGTTCTTAGGCAGAATTGTGAGTGAGCCCACTCCCTTGGCTGAGAAGCAACCCCACACATGAATGGTCTCAGGATGCTTTGCTGTTGGCATGACACAGGGCTGATGGTAGCGCTCACCTTGTCTTCTAAGGACAAGCTTTTTTCCGGATGCCCCAAACAATTGGAAAGGGGATTCATCAGAGAAAAGGACTTTACCCCAGTCCTCAGCAGTCCAATCCCTGTACCTTTTGCAGAATATCAGTCTGTCCCTGATGTTTTTCCTGGAGAGAAGTGGCTTCTTTGCTGCCCTTCTTGACACTAGGCCATCCTCCAAAAGTCTTCACCTCACTGTGCGTGCAGATGCACTCACACCTGCCTGCTGCCATTCCTGAGCAAGCTCTGTACTGGTGGTGCCCCGATCCCGCAGCTGAATCAACTTTAGGAGAAGGTGCTGGTGCTTGCTGGACTTTCTTGTGCGCCCTGAAGCCTTCTTCACAACAATTGACCCGCTCTCCTTGAAGTTCTTGATGATCACAGATGCCAGTCTTGTGCTGAGTTAGGTCTTAGTTAATAGTGGCCTTTCTCGCTGAGACTTGGGTGTTGGATATTGGCCAAAGGCAACCTCAATAAAGCCCCATCCCAGCATTTGAAAAACATCTTACTGGTTGATTATTATTAGGTTTTTCAATTGTCTGCTGATGTTTTCTGACATTCAGATGTGTTTCAGGTCCTATCAAATTCATAGGAAGATTAGAATATTGGTATACCAACACAATGTTAGAAACTAACAGCTCACGGGAAAGTTGGGGCGATCATTTCCGGCTGTCATATTATCGGACATAAGTTGCTAAGTGTGTGTATGTTTGAGCGTGCGAGCCAGTATAACCAGTGTATTCTCCCCAGATGTGGAAGGCAGCAGCAGGTCAGTCCGTCACTGTGGCAGTGGATGACGGAGGTGACGACTGGGAGACAGACCCAGACTTTGAGGTAAATCAACCATGGTAATGAAGTCCGGTTTCAGTCCGGAGCAACGGATGTTTTTCACCTGTTTCTGCCATTTCATTTTTATTAACACCTCACCATCTCCTCTCCTTACCCTGTGCCCACTAAATCTCTTTCTTTGACTATTCCTCTTCCTCTCCATATTCCTCTGCCTCCACTCTATCACCATTTATACCTTACTCTTTCCCTCCCTCTTTCCTCTCCTTCCCGCTGACCCCTTGCTCCCGTGCTAACAGAATGACGTTTCGGAGAAGGAGCAGCGGTGGGGGGCCAAGACGGTGGAAGGCTCCGGTCACCAGGAACACATTAAGTGAGTACTACTGCTGCCTTTATCATCCTTATCATCAACAACAGTTTTCATAATCAGCATCAGTACCATTTCAAACATGATCATTTCAACTTCATTGTAATCATGATCTTCACATTGTCTACCTGTCGATGATTATACATCTTTGGTAATTTTATTATTAAGTTAACTTAAAAAAAAGCTTATTTTTGTTTTAGGGTGTCAGTGAACCACAGTGGAGCACACAGTCATTCTTACCCCATTATTTCTCTCCTACCCCCCCATCTTTTCCCTCCTACCCCCTCTTCAGTATCCACAAGCTGCGTGAGAACGTGTCGTCGGAGCACAGTGACCTTAGGCAGAAGGAGCAGGCCGCCATGCCCAAAGCCTCGGACGGCTATGGGGGCAAGTTTGGGGTGCAGCAGGACCGCATGGACAAGGTGAATGGTGACCATAGTAATAGAATTACTAGAACGGAGAATGCCCCTCAGACCACAGCAATTTGATTCTATTTTTATTTTGGTGACCACATCTGTAGAAAAGCTTCTCTCCAATGATTCAAAGCCCAGAACCAACAGCTGATCACTATTACAACAGTCTCCAGAGGGAGCGCGGGAACATTATTTTGGAACGGAATTAATTTAACCTGATTGGCATAACATTGGCAATTGCATTTTGTCTTCTACTGATATGTTAACTTTTACACACACACACACACAAATGTTGCCGTGCGTTGACTGTGATTTGTGGCAAAAGGAGCTGAGCTAATCATTGCTGTTTGAGTCTTGTTGTTATCCACAATGCTTTAGCCCTCTCTATCTATCTCTCTCTCTCTGTTTGTGTGCACTGTTTAACTGTTTGTGTGTGCATGTATGTGTGTGTGAACAGTGGGTGACTGTGAGCAGGCAGGGGGCCGTTTGACCCCCCCCCTCTCACTCTGCCTGTACACTGGTCAGTGTGTTGTGAATGTTATGACCCATCACTGTTTACCCTACTCTGTCTGTGAGTGACTCAGCTGTCAACACCTGATCAAACCACTGCATACCCTGCAGTCAGCCTCACACTGTTTGCATTTGTTCACCCCTCTCTCCTTCTGTCCATCTCTCTGTCTCTCTTTCTCTCTCTCAAGTCTGCGGTGGGCCATGAATACCAGAGTAAGCTGTCCAAGCACTGCTCTCAGACAGACACATCCAAAGGCTTCGGGGGGAAGTTTGGAGTGCAGGGCGACCGCGTCGACAAGGTACGCTCATCACGGTCACATTGGGCTCTCATGGTCAGGTCACATGGTCAGGAAAAAACTCCTGACCCTACTCATGACCACACAGCAATTTCAGGTCCGAATGCTAACTTAACAATAATAGAATTTGAGTTAGTGCCTATTGAGATGAGAATACTTGAATAGCATGAAAAGATACTGCATGATGGTGCTGAGAAATGCTGCATTCTCCTTTGGCTGGTTACTTTGTTAACTTCAACATGGAGATCTCTCCCTTTTCAGTCCGCCGTCGGGTTTGACTATGCCGGGAAGACTGAGAAACACGCGTCGCAGAAAGGTGATTTTACACGTGTTGTTTGTCCGTTTTAACAGACCAAGTTGGAACGGTTCAATGTTTTGTAACTCTGGGTAGAAGTTGCACAATTAGCTCTGATCTAAGATCAGCTCACGATCCTTAGTCCCCACAAGTCCTAACTGTATCCATCAGGGGGTAAAAGGCCAAACTGACCTGAGCATTCTGAATACAACCTAGTTGTTTAGACACTTCACATAGTTCAGAACTCTCTGCTCTGTAAACCATCTGGATGTAATAGTATCTGGCCCAGCCAGACCTTTATGGTATAAGGATGGGTGTGAGTGGCATCCGATGCTGTGTGAGTGAGTATGTTCTTGGCTCTCAGTGCTCCCCACTCCAGCTGCACTCCTGTGATTCCATGCTGTGACCACTATTGTTCCTCACCCCACTTTAGTTGATAGCGCTATGTGCTCAATTCCAAATGAACCCCTAGCTCCTACTGCCTAAGGCACTTGATCTAAAATGACTACATGCGTGTAAGCAAGATGACAACAGCTCCACCTTGCCCTCTGATAGGCTTTACCCATATTGCTCACACCTATTCTATTAAACACTCTGATTCTGAATTTTACACCAGACCTACTGTAGTGCCTAGATGGTATGGGCTAGGGGTTGATTTTGGTTTGAGCATTCATCACTGCAGCCACCACTCCCTGCTTCTTTCTTGACCTTTGACCACTCCCCCTGCTTTGATGTGCAGACTACTCCACAGGGTTTGGGGGGAAATATGGGGTGCAGGCAGACCGCGTGGACAAGACGGCAATGGGCTTTGAATACCAGGGCAAAACGGAGAAACACGACTCCCAGAAAGGTTTGTTTAGCGAGTAATACACACACCATTTGTGCATGGACACACCCACACATAACTTTAGCCGTTTTGTGCACGAATGTAAGTTCCAGAAAGGTTTGTGTAGCATACAATTAGTGCACACACACACACACACACTGAGGGCAAAACAGGGAAATACAGTCTGTCCTGGTGTCTTGCACACATATCCACACACTGTTTATAAAGGCAAAACCTGCTACAGAGGATGTATCATTGCCTTGCTGTACCCCCCCTACCCACGCAAACACCCGCCCACGCTCTGTGTGTTTGTGTCAAGGCCAGGCACGTTGATGACTGAGCTTCTTTTTTTTTTTTTTACTCCTTGGTTACATTATTTTACAGCAGTGGTCAGCAACCCTGGGCCTGGAGAGCTACAGGATCGTTCCAACAATTCAGTGTGTTTTTGATTTCACCTCATTTTAACATTGTCATGAAGAACACATGTTAAACTTAATAACAAATACGTTTTCCCATCTATATTAAGTGTCAAATAAAGTACCAGGGTTGACCGCAACAGGGTTGACCGCAATAGGGTTGCAGGGGTTGACCGCAACAGGTTTGAAGCTTGTTATGTGCAACGGGGAGGGGCAATTGATTGCAGGTTTCACTAATATAAATTAAATTGTTAAAAGATTTCTGGCCTGTCAGTGTAACAGGGTTGACGTGACTATTGGATGTTTAGTGTTTCGTTAAAAAAAAGTATAGTTTCACCATATTAAAACGAGAGTTCTGTTCATGTAATGGCGTTAACCTTAAAATGAGGGACAGACAGGCGTACAGTACCAGTCAAAAGTTTGGACACACCTACTCATTCCAGGGTTTTTCTTATTTTTTACTATTTTCTACATTGTAGAATAATACATCAAAACTATGAAATAACACATGGAATCATGTAGTAACCAAGAAACTATAAAGCAAATCAAAATATAATTTCAAATGAGATTATTAAAAGTAGCCACCGTTTGCCTTGATGACAGCTTTGCACACTCTTGGCATTCTCTCAACCAGCTTCATGAGGAATGCTTCTCCAACATTCTTGAAGGAGTTCTCACATGCTGAGCACTTAATGGCTGCTTTTCCTTCACTCTGCGGTCCAACTCATCCCAAACCATCTCAATTGGGTTGAGGTCGGGTGATTGTGGAGGCCACGTCATCTGATACAGCACTCCATCACTCTCCTTCTTGGTCAAATATCCCTTACACAGCCTGGATGTGTGTTTTGGGTCATTGTCCTGTTGAAAAACAAATGATAGTCCCACTAAGCGCAAACCAGATGGGATGGTGTATCGCTGCAGAATGCTTTGGTAGCCATCCTGGTTGTGTGCCTTGAATTCTAAATAAATCACAGACAGTGTCAACAGCAAAGCACCTCCACACCTACTCCATGCTTCACGGTGGGAACCACATATGGAGATCATCCGTTCACCTACTCTGCGTCTTACAAAGACACGGCGGTTGGAACCAAAAATCTCACATTTGGACTCATCTTCCAAAGGACCAATTTCCACCGGTCTAATGTCCATTACTCGTGTTTCTTGGCCCAATCAAGTCTATTTTTTCTTTTTGGTGTTCTTTAGTGGTGGTTTCTTTGCAGCAATTTGACCTGAACAGTTGGTGTGTCTGTTACTTGAACTCTGAAGCATTTATTTGGTCTGCAATTTCTGAGGCTGGTAACTCTAATGAACTTATCCTCTGCAGCAGAGGTAACTCTGGGTCTTCCTTTCCTGTGGTGGTCCTCATGAGAGCCAGTTTCATCATAGCGCTTGATGGTTTTTGCGACTGCGCTTGAGGAAACCTTCCAAGTTCTTTTGAAGAATCTCAAATATAAAATATATTTAGATTTGTTTAACACTATGTTTTTGGTTAGTACATGATTCCATATGTGTTATTTCATAGTTTTGATGTCTTCACTAATATTCTACAATGTAGAAAATAAGGAAAAGCACTGGAATGATTAGGTGTGTCCAAACTTTTGACTGGTACTGTACATTAATGACTAATCACATGAATTAAATAATCTTCAGAAATGACTTTGTCAAAGCAACAAAATGACGAGGACTTTACATTGATGGTGACACTTTGGTACATTTTTGTTTTATTTTAAGTGGGTTTAAATCTTCCTAGAAGTGACAGGGTTGACAGTGGGACATATCAAAAGGCTGAATTTGGTGTTTTTAGCAAGCCTTTATTCATGTAAAAAAATTTTTAATTGAAACCTTTATTAATATAAAATATTATTTAATTGTCCATGTGGTCTATTTTAAAGGGCGCTTCATTTAATATAACAGGCTTTTAAAATGCAATACTTGTGCACAATTTCTACTTAAAAGGCACTTTTATTTTATGTAAAAACCTGACAGGATGTGCAGGCTTTAGTTTCCAGCCCAGTTCTGACACAACTAATTCGGCTTAAGGTTTTTATGATAAGTTGTTTAGTGCTGGGCTGGAACAAATACCTGCACATCCTGTAGTTCTCCACAACCAGGGTTGAAGCCCACTGGTGTACAGTGTTGCAGTGATCTTGCTAAATATTAGGCTGCCAAATTCATGGCTTTGTTGTGCTTTAGCTTGATCAGCTGCTGTGCAGTTCCAGCTAAACATGGTTTTTGGACTGTATGTCAGTGACTAACACTTGCCTGTGTATATAGGATATAGAATGGGTATCCAGATGATACCTTGACTGAACTCTGAATTGTCTGCCTTGGGAGAAGCCCAGCTATCCCCCCCCCCCCCCCCCCCCCCCCCCCCTATGATTAACTATATCTGCTATACTCCCAAACATTTTCCCGGGTATCACCAGATTACACCAAAGGTTTTGGCGGGAAGTTCGGAGTGGAGACGGACAAGGTGGACAAGAGCGCCATGGGCTTTGAATACCAGGGCAAAACAGAGAAGCACGAGTCTCAGAAAGGTGTGTCCCCCTTTGTCACCCATATACTAGGCTTGGGCGGTATCCAGATTGTCATACCTTGTGCCATATCAGGATATTCAGTAATGCCAGCAATGAACACAAGGAGCACTGTTTTCAAACCCCACTGATACTCTGTAATCCGAAAGGTTAGAAATGCTAACAAGTACATGTAAAATCCCATAGAGAATGCTAACTACATGCTAACAAGCACATTGTGAACTTTGACCTAAACTATACAACTAACAAAAAAATGCTACTCACAGTTTGCTGCACCCACAACACAAATATTAGACAGCAAGGCTCTTGATCCAGGAGGTGATTCTCTGCTATTACCAAGTGACTGCTTGATTTTGGAGGAAGTTAGCCAGATAGCTAAATTATCACATTCAATGCACAACTGCAGAGCATTTAGCACATTTTAGACAGTTAACTTAATAGTTATAAAAATGTCTAGCTGGCAAACATTTAGTTATGAATTCCATACTGTAATTAAATCACCTGGAGCATGCTGCACAACAGTGAGTGACTCACAAGGCTCTGATCTTGTTGTTCTGTGCTTATAAACAAACACCACGTGACTTCAGGACTACCGGTAAGCTTCATAATGAAAAATGATTTGACAGATGAAATGAAGAATGTGATCAATCAAATGTATTTATAAAGCCCTTTTTACATCAGCCGATATCACAAAGTGATCTTTGTCTCCTAGCATATTGCACAAGTTGACCGCCGGTATTAAAGTAGCTACAAATGTTCATAATATATTAAAACACAAATAGATTCAATGATATTGAAAAACCATCCTGTGGCTTTTTACAAATACCCCGGTACACGTTATGTATGGTGTACCTCCCGAAGCCTTAAGCACACCCACATACACAGGCACAATAGGGGGAAAAAGTGGGTAACAAGTGGGTTGAGGCAAGACAGTGTGGGGTCGTAGATATCTGACAAGTATGTACTACACCCCCTTCAGCTCTGATCAGACTTGTTTCTCTCTCTCCTACAGTGCCTCAAATACCAAAATATCCTACTAGCTAAATGGTTCTGCTTGTAGGATCTTGTTTTCAAGGCCTGGAAACATGTTGCCTTATCATTAGTTTTTCCTCCCTGATTACGCAATCTCAGGCTGAGGGTATCAGCTGGTATCAGAGGGAGGGAAAGGTGACCTTCCATTGTTACCCATACTGCACCAAGGCAGTGTTTACAGCTCAGGTGTTGATAACACAATGGTTGAGATGGTGGCTCTGACATGTGTCCTAGAGGGCGTACACAGTAGCCATTTTGTAGTGTAGAATTGTATCAAATATGTTATCTGGTATTTTACTGTATGCCAATCAGCCATTGGAATTGTCCAATTTGGGCCTACCTACTTTGCACTTTAGTATCCATGCTAATATTCTCTGTGCCCTTGATAGATTACGTGAAGGGCTTTGGTGGCAAGTTTGGTGTGCAGACGGACAGACAGGACAAGTCAGCCGTGGGATGGGACCACCAGGAGAAA
Source organism: Salvelinus fontinalis (assembly GCF_029448725.1). NCBI lineage: Eukaryota > Metazoa > Chordata > Actinopteri > Salmoniformes > Salmonidae > Salvelinus > Salvelinus fontinalis. The sequence goes on from NC_074668.1 coordinate 56,301,219, forward strand.
CTGCAGCTCCACGAGTCGCAGAAAGGTACCGGTGTTTGACCCGTGTTTACATGCATTTTATTCCACCTAGCCTTAGTAGCAGGAAAACGAACACAGGAATTGTGTACACATCCTAACCCACCTAACGCTCACTTTTTACTATGGTGGTCATTTTGTGGTTTTACTATTGAGTCAATGAGGTTAAAGTACTTCCTTTGTCTGGTGGCATGGCATCTGCCACAGGCTTATATTAGAGGAAGTGAGAACAGATGGAGCTAGACATAAGGAGGACTGATCAGGCTGGATTTACTGGATGTGCATAGCACCTTGGTTCTTTTGGTTTAAGTTGTTGACAAAGTTTTTCATTTGCTGTGTGTATTATGTACTGTAATTCTGTATGTTTCTATTCTGTATGTTTGTGCTTTTATATACTGTATGTAGTAACGCAGTATCGCAATGTGTGTGCTCATACGTCTTTGTGTGTGTTAGGCCTGAGTGCGGAAGGACCCGTGTGTGTGATATATATATCACACACACACAGTTGAAGTCGGAAGTTTACGTACATCTTAGCCAAATACATTTAAACTCAGTTTTTCACAATTCCTGACATGACCTGTCTTTGGTCAGTTAATCCTGGTAAAAATGACCTGTCTTTGGTCAGTTAATCCTGGTAAAAATGACCTGTCTTTGGTCAGTTAGGATCACCACTTTATTTTAAGAATGTGAAATTTCAGAATAAAATTAGAGTGATTTATTTCAGCTTTTATTTCTTTCATCACATTCCCAGTGGGTCAGAAGTTTACACACGCTCAATTAGTATTTGATAGCATTGCCTTTAAATTGTTTAACTTGGGTCAAATGTTTCTGGTAGCCTTCCACAAGCTTCCCACAATATGTTGGGTGAATTTTGTCCCATTCCTCCTGACAGAGCTGGTGTAACTGAGTCAGGTTTGTAGGCCTCTTTGCTCGCACACGCTTTTTCAGTTCTGTCCCCAAATTTTCTATAGGATTGAGGTCCGGGCTTTGTGATGGCCACTCCAATACCTTGACTTTGTTGTCTTTAAGCCGTTTTGCCACAGCTTTGGAAGTATGCTTGGGGTTATTGTCCATTTGGAAGACCCATTTGCGACCAAGCTTTAACTTCCTATCTGATGTCTTGAGATATTGCTTCAATATATCCACATAATTTTCCTTTCCTCATGATGCCATCTATTTTGTGATGTGCCCCAGTCCCTCCTGCAGCAAAGCACCCCCACAACATGATGCCGCCACCCCTGTGCTTCACGGTTGGGATGGTGTTCTTCAGCTTGCAAGCCTCCCCCTTTTTCCTCCAAACATATTGATGGTCATTATGGCCAAATAGTTCTATTTTTGTTTTATCAGACCAGATGACATTTCTCCAAAAAGTATGATCTTTGTCCCCATGTGCAGTTGCAAACCGTAGTCTGGCTTTTTTATGGCGGTTTTGAAGCTGTGGCTTCTTCCTTGCTGAGCGGCCTTTCAGGTTATGTCAATATAGGACTCGTTTTACTGTGGATATAGATACTTTTGTACCTGTTTCCTCCAGCATCTTCACAAGGTCCTTTGCTACTGTTCTGGGATTGATTTGCACTTTTTGCACCAAAGTACGTTAATCTCTAGGGGACAGAACGCGTCTCCTTCCTGAGTGGTATGACGGCTGCGTGTTCCCATGGTGTTTATACTTGCGTACTATTGTTTGTACAGATGAACGTGGTACCTTCAGGCCTTTGGAAATTGCTCCAAAGGATGAACCAGGCTTGTGGAGGTCTACAATTTTATTTCTGAGGTCTTGGCTGATTTTCCCATGATGTCAAGCAAAGAGGCACTGAGTTTGAAGGTAGGCCTTGAAATACATCCACAGGTACACCTCCAATTGTCCCAAATTATGTCAATTAGCCTATCAGAAGCTTCTAGAGCCATGACATACTTTTCTGGAATTTTCCAAGTTGTTTAAAGGCACAGTCAATTTAGTGTATGTAAACTTCTGACCCACTGGAATTGTGATGCGGTGAAATAATCTGTCTGTAAACAATTGTTGGGAAAATGACTTGTTGTGCACAAAGTAGATGTCCTAACCGACTTGCCAAAACTATAGTTTGTTAACAAGAAATTTGTGGTGTGTTTGAAAAACGAGTTTTAATGACTCCAACCTAAGTGTATGTAAACTTCCGACTTCAACTATATATGTGTGTGTGTATGTATATGTATATATATTATGTATATATGTGTGTGTGTGTGTGTGTGTGTGTGTGTGTGTGTGTATTTTATTTCACCTTTATTTAACTAGGTAGGCCATTTACAACTGTGACCTGGCCAAGATGAAGCAAAGCAGTGCGACACAAACAACACAGAGTTACACATGGAATAAACAAATGTACAGTCAATAACACTATAGAAAAAGTCTATATGCAAATGGCGTGAGGAGGTAAGGCAATAAATAGGCCATAGTAGCGAAGTAATTACAACTTAGCAAATTAACACTCGATTGAAAGATGAGGAGATGATGATGTGCAAGTAGAAATACTGGTGTGCAAAAAAAGTAAATTAAAAACAATATGGGGAGGAGATAGTTAGATTGGATGGGCTATTTACAGATAGACTGTGTACAGCTACAGTGATCGGTAAGCTGCTCAGATAGCTGATGCTTAAAGTTAGTGAGGGAGATATAAGTCTCCAACTTCAGCGATTTTTGCAATTCGTCCCAGTCATTGGCAGCAGAGAACTGGAAGGAAATGCGGCCAAAGAGGTTGGCTTTGGGGATGACCAGTGAAATATACCTGCTTGAGCGCGTGCTACGTGTGGGTGTTGTTATGGTGACCAGTGAGCTGAGATAAGGTGGAGCTTTACCTAGCAAAGACTTATAGATGACCTGGAGCCAGTGGGTCTGGCGACGAATATGTAGCAAGGGCCAGCCGACGAGAGCATATAGGTCTCAGTGGTGGTTGGTATATGGGGCTTTGGTGACAAAACGGATGGCACTGTGATAGACTGCATTCTATTTGCTGAGTAGAGTGTTGGAGGCTATTTTGTTAATGACATCGGTGAAGTCGAGGATTGGTAGGATAGTCCATTTTATGAGGGTATGTTTGGCGGTGTGAGTGAAGGAGGCTTTGTTGCAAAATAGGAAGCCGACTCTTAATTTTGGATTGGAGATGTTTAATATGAGTCTGGAAGGAGAGTTTAGTCTAACCAGACACCTAGGTATTTGTAGTTATCCACATATTCTAACTCAGAACCGTCCAGAGTAGTGATGCTGATCGGGCGGGCGGGTGTGGGCAGCGATCGGTTGAAAAGCATGCATTTAGTTTTGCTAGCATTTAGGAGCAGTTGGAGGCCACGGAAGGAGTGTCGTATGGCATTGAAGCTCGTTTGGAGGTTTGTTAAGTGTTCAAAGAAGGGCCATATGTATACAGAATGGTATCGTCTGCGTAGAGGTGGATCAGGGAGTCACCCGCAGCAAGAGCGACATCGTTGATGTATACAGAGGAAAGAGTCGGCCCGAGAATTGAACCCTGTGGTACCACCATAGAGACTGACAGAGGTCCGAACAACAGACCCTCCGATTTGACAACCTGAACTCTGTCTGCAAAGTAGTTGGTAAACCAGGCAAGGCAGTATATTTGAGAAGCCAAGGCTGTTGAGTCTGCCGATAAGAATACGGTGATTGACAGAATTGAAAGCCATGTCGATGAAGACGGCTGCACAGTACTGTCTTTTATCGATGGCGGATATGATATCGTTTACTGGAGTGTCATCCCCTTTGAAGAGGGGGATGCCGCGGCAGCTGTCCAATCTTTAGGGATCTCGGACGATAAGAGAGGTTGAACAGACTGGTAATTGACTGGTAATTGATGTTGTAACAATGGCGGTGGATAATTGTAGAAGGAGAGGGTCCAGATTGTCTAGCCCAGCTGATTTGTACGGGTCCAGGTTTTGCAGCTCTTTCAGAACATCATCTATCTGGATTTGGGTGAAGGAGAAGCTGGGGAGGCTTGGGCAAGTAGCTGCGGGGGGTGCGGAGCTGTTGGCCGGGGTTGGGGTTGCCAGGAGGAAAGCATGGCCAGCCGTAGAGAAGTGCTTATTGAAATTCTCGATTTATCGTGGATTTATCAGTGGTGACAGTGTTTCCTAGCCTCAGTGCAGTGGGCAGCTGGGAGGAGGTGCTTTTATTCTCCATGGACTTTAGTGTCCCAAAACTTTTTGGAGTTAGAACTACAGGATGCAAATTTCTGTTTAAAAACGCTTTCTGTTTCTGTTTGCTTTCCTAATTGACTTTGTGTATTGGTTCCCGACTTCCCTGAAAAGTTGCATATTGCGGGGACTATTTGATGCTAGTGGAGTCCGCCACAGTATGTTTTTGTGCTGGTCGAGGGCAGTCAGGTCTGGAATGAACCAAGGGATATATCTGTTTATTAGTTCTACATTTTTTGAAAGGGGCATGCTTATTCAAGATTGGGGTCTATAACAGGCGGCAACAGTGAGAGACTTATTTCTGGAGAGATTCGTTTTTTAAATTGAAAGCTCGAACTGTTTGGGCATAGACCTGGAAAGTATGACAGAACTTTGCAGGCTATCTCTGCAGTATATTGCAACTCCTCCCCCTTGATGGAAAATGTTGTATTTGGGGATGGAATTTCCTAAACCAGGATTCAAACACGGCAAGGACATCAGGGTTGGCGGAGTGTGCTAGAGCAATGAGTAAAACAAACTTAGGGAGGAGGCTTCTGATGTTAACATGCATGAAACTAAGGCTTTTACGGTTACAGAAGTCAACAAATGAGAGCGCCTGGGGACACGCATGGCCCGAGTTGACCTCCACATCACCCGAGGAACAGAGGAGGAGTAGGATGAGGGTACGGCTAAAGGCTATCAAAACTGGTCCTCTAGTGCTTTCGGGACAGAGAATAAAAGGAGCAGATTTCTGGGCGTGGTGGGATAGATTTAGGGCATAATGTCAAGACGGGTATGGTAGGGTGCGGGTACAGTGGAGGTTACCCTAGGCATTGAGTGACGATAAGAGAGGTTGCATCTCTGGACGCACTAGTTATGCTGGGTGAGGTCACCGCATGTGTGGGAGGTGGGACAAAAGAGGTCTCTGAGGCATGTTGAGGGGGACTAGGGTCTCCGCAGTGAACTAAAACAATGATAACTATCCTAGACAACAGTATACAATGCATATTGACAGAGAGATAATAAAGCAATCACAGGTGTTGATTGGGAGAGCTAGCTAAGACAACAGGTAAGACAACAACAGCTAATCAGCTAAGACGGCAACAACAGGTAAAATGGTGATGAATGAGCAGAGGGTCAGTTAACTACACACAGGGCCTGAGTTCGAGGCTGTGGCCGACAGATAAACAAAATGGAGTACTGTGATTCATGAACAGTCCAGCAGGCATCAGCTATGTAGTCAAGTGATCATAGGGTCCAGTGAACAGCAATAGATTAAACAGGGAAACCGCTAGGTAGTCATTACTACGCTAGCAAGCGGGAGACACAGCGTTAAAAAAAAGTTAGCAGGCCGGGACTAGTAGAAGCGTCTGCTCCGACGTCCGGCAAAGGCCGGTTGAGGGCACAGCGGATGGAATTACGTCGGCAGACCAGTCGTGATGGAACGGCGGGGCTCCGTGTTGACGGCAAAATAGGTATTGTAGCTGGATACATTTTGTTTGCTAGCCGGGAGATGCCGGGAGATGGGACAAGGGCGTTAGCCACTATAGCCACTCGGTAGCAGCTAGCTAGCAGCGATGATCCAATGCAAATGTCCTGAGCTTACGGCAAGAATCCGGTGGTGTAGTGGATTCTAGTCGTGTTAGTGAAGAGTACGGGAGGCATCAGCTGTGTAGCCGAGTGATCATAGGGTCCACTGAGCAGGCCGGGAGATTGGCCTGGCACAAGGCTAGCTTCAGGGCTGGGCCACTCGGTGGAAGCTAGCTAGCTGCGATGATCTGGAGTAATGGTCTAGGGCTTACGGCAGGAATCCGGTGTTGTCGTGGAGAAAAACCGTCCGATATGCTCAGGGTTGATAACACGCTGAGCAGACTGGCAGGCTGGCAAGTATTATCCAGGCTAAAAGCGGCTGATGTCTGTGCTAAAGGTAAAGGCCGCTAGCAGTGGCTAACAATGACTAAATAGCTAGTTGCTAATTGGCTAGCTATTGGCTGGCTAATTGGCTGGCTATTAGGTCTAAAAATAGCAGATCCGTATCACATTGGGTGAGGCGGGTTGCCGGAAGGTATATTTTAATTAAAAAAAATAGAAAAATAGATTTGAAATATATATACAATAAAGACGAAAAATACAACATTTAAACAGGAGAACGACAAACATCTGCACTGCTACGCCATCTTGGATCTGCTGTTTGTGTGTGTGTGTGTTTATATATATGTATCTGTGTGTGTGTATATTGTGTATGTGTGTGTGTATATATATGTGTGTGTGTATATATATGTTTGTCTATTGTTTCAGACTATAAGCGTGGGTTCGGAGGGCAGTATGGGGTAGAGGTGGAGAAACAAGACCAATGTGCCCTGGGTTATGAGCACAAGGAGAGGCTGGCCAAGCACGAGTCTCAGCAAGGCACAGAACACACCATCCCTCGTTTTCTTTCCAAAGTTTATTCTCCTCCCTTTTGCCCTAGCACTGTTTTGGAATGTCTAAAGCGCCTTTGCCCTTTACCCATCCTAGTCCCCCTTCAACACATCACCCCTACTGTACAAACCTACCCCCAGGGCCGGACGATATTGACAAAATAGAAATTAATCACCAATTGCAATAATATACAGTACCAGTTTGGACCTACTCGTTCAGGGTTTTTCTTTATTTTTTTATTATTTTTTTCTACATTGTAGAATAATAGTGTAGACAACAAAACTATGAAATGACACGCATGGAATCATGTAGTAACCAAAAAACTGTTAAACAAATCAAAATCTATTTTATATTTGAGATTATTCAAAGTAGCCACCCTTTGCCTTGACAGCTTTGCACACTTTTGGCATTCTCTCAACCAGCGTCATGAGGTAGTCACCTGGAATGCATTTCAATTAACAGGTGTTCCTTGTTAAAAGTAAATTTGTGGATTTCTTCCCCCTTAATGCTTTTGAGCCAATCAGTTGTGTTGTGATAAGGTAGGGGTGATATACAGAATATGGCCCTATTTGGTAAAAGACCAAGTCCATATTATGGCAAGAATAGCTCAAATAAGCAAAGAGAAACGACAGTCCATCATTACTTTGAGACATGAAGGTCAGTCAATGCGCAAAATTTCAAGAACTTTGAACATTTCTTCAAGTCCAGTCGCAAAAACCATCAAGCGCTGACTCTCATGAGGACCTCCACAGGAAAGGAAGCCCCAGAGTTACCACTGCTGCAGAGGATAAGTTCATTAGAGTTACCGATCTCCGGAATGGCAGCCCAAATAAATGCTTCACAGAGTTCAAGTAACAGATACATCTCAACATCAACTTTTCAGAGGAGACTGCGTGAATCAGGCCTTCATGGTTTAATTGCTGCAAAGAAACCACTACTAAAGGACACCAATAATAAGAAGAGACTTGCTTGTGCCAAGAAACACGAGCAAAGGTCATTATACCGGGGGAAATCTGTCCTTTGGTCTGATGAGTCCAAATTTTAGATTTTTGGTTCCAACCACCGTGTCTTTGTGAGCCGCAGCGTAGGTGAACGGATGATCTCCATATGTGGTTCCCACCGTGAAGCATGGAGTAGGTGGTGTGGGGGTGCTTTGCTGGTGACAGTGTCTGTGATTTATTTAGAATTCAACGCATTCTGCAGCGATATGCCATCCCATCTGGTTTGTGCTTAGTGGGACTATTATTTGTTTTTCAGCAGGACAATGACCCAACACACCTCCAAGCTGTGCAAGGGCCATTTGACCAAGAAAGAGAGCGATGGAGTGCTGCATCAGATAACCTGGCCTCAACCCAACCACAATCGCCCGACCTCAACCCAATTGAGATGGTTTGGGATGAGTTGGACCGTGAAGGAAGGAAAATCAGCCAACGAGTGCTCAGCGTATGTTGGAACTCCTTCACTAGCATTTCGCTACACACGTGGTTAGCAGATGTTATTGCGAGTATGTGACCAATAACATTTGATTTAGATTTGAAGTCTGTTGGAAAGCATTCCTCATGAAGTTGGTTGAGAGAATGCGAAGTGTGAAAAGCTGTTTGTTTTATTTCATAGTTTTGACGTCTTCACTATTATTCTACAATGTAGAAAATTGTAAAAATAAAGAAAAACCCTTAAATGATTGTCAACTTTTTTTCACTGGTACTGTACATAGACTGACAGACATACATATACACGTACATAGTTAAACACACACTACTTGACCTAAAGTATGAGGACACCTTGTCGAATATCAATTTTCCAAAATCATGGGCATTAATATGGAGTTGGTCCCCCCCATTTTGCTGCTATAACAGCCTCTACACTTCTGGGAAGGATTTCCACAATATGTTGGAACATTGCTGCTGGGATTTGCTTCCGTGTTGCCACGAGAGCACTAGTTAGGTCGGGCATTAATGTTGGGTGATTAGGCCTAGTTTGCAGTCGGCATTCCAATTCATCCCAAAAGTGTTCAATGGGGTTGAGGTCCGGGGTCTGTGCAGGCCAGTCAAGGTCTTCCACACCGATCTCGTCAAACCATTTCTAAATGGACCTCATTTTGTGCACGGGGGCATTGTCATGCTGGAACGGCCATGGACCTTCCCCAAATTGTTGCCGCAAAGTTGAAGCACGGAATTGTCTATAATGTCATTTGTATGCTGTACCGTAAGATTTCCCTTCACTGGAACTAAGGGGCCTAGCCCGAACCATGAAAAACAGCCCCAGACCATTGTTGTTCCTCCACCAAACGTTACAGTTGGAACTATGCATTGGGGCATGTAGCGTTTTCCTGGCATCCGCCAAACCCAGATTCTTCTGTCAGACTGTCATATGGTGAAGCGTGATTCATCACTCCAGAGAACGTGTTTCCACTGATCCAAAATCCAATGACGGCGAGCTTTACACCACGACAGCCGACGGTTGGCATTGCGCATGGTGATTTTAGGCTTATGTGGGCTGCTCGGCCATGAAAACCCATTTCATGAAGCTCCAGATGAACAGTTCTTATGCTGACGTTGCTTCCAGAGGCAGTTTGGAACTCTGAAATTTGATAAACTGACTTGTTGGGAAGGTGGCATCCTATGACTGTGCCACATTGAAAGTCACTGAGCTCTTCAGTAAGTCCATTCTGTGGACAATATTTGTCTATGGAGATTGCACGACTGTGTGCTTGATTTTATACAGTTGTCAGCAACGAGTGTGGCTGAAATAGCTGAATCAACTAATTTGAAGGGGTGTCCACATACTTTTGTATATCAATAGATAGAACATAAACGTGTAGGATCCTAGGATATAATTAGTATTATAAATGCATATAAATACATTCCTTTTGGACATTCCTATTGTATGGTAACATAACCCCTATTCAGAAATATTAACATAAACCCAAGTAGGCAACAATGGCTAAAGATTTTGGCAGAAGAGAGGTAGTGTGCACTGATAGTATAGTATTTTGGCAAAATACTATCAGTGCACTGTTTCGCGATACCAACAAATACACAATGTATCGCCCAGCCCTACCCTTCCTCCATTCTAAGCTTTTTAAAATTTTATTTTATCCTCTTTTCACAGGTCTGCATGCCATGCTCTTCATTCCTTTTGTACTATATCCCTTTCTTAAATTTAAGCGATGGTTCCCTAAAAAAACAAACACTTTACAGGTGAACTATCACTTGAATCTGTGAATTAAAGGCATACTAACTATTTATTCTCCGCTGTTTACAGACTACTCCCATGGGTTTGGAGGGAAGTTTGGCATCCAGAAGGACAGAATGGATAAGGTACGTTGTCTCTATACCTAATATCTGAAGACTGGGGATTTCCCATCTATTGTGTGTAGTTACTCTCCTCCCTCTCGTTTGAATGGCAGAGTGCAGGTAACTTTGAGGATGTGGAGAAACCAAAACCTGCCTACCAGAGGACCAAGCCTGTGGAAACTGGTAAGTAACCACCAAAGCAGTGTGTGTGTGTGAATATGTGTGATATGTTTGTCAAGATCATTGCAGAATATGAACTTGAACCACTTGTTTGATTATGATCTGCCCTCCCTGTGTCATCCCTCCCTAGCCGGCAGCAGCACGGGCAGCATCAAGGCCCGCTTCGAGAACATCGCCAAGCAGAATGAGGAGGAGGACAAGAAGCGGGCGGAGGAGGAGAGAACCCGCCGCCAGGCCAAGGAGAAGCAGGAGCAAGAGGAGGCGCGGCGCAAGATAGAGGAGACAGCCAAGGCTAAGCCTGCCTCCCCGGCTTCTGAGACCATCCCTACCATTAGCCCTACCCCTCATGCCCAGCAAGCCTCACCTTCGTGTGCACCTGCAGCCACCGACCCAGTTTACCAGGTGAATGACAACCGGTTCCACCAATCACTACACTCCCACAAATGCCTGTTTGCTTAACATGCCAACATGCGCATCACTAGTAGTTAGTTTGCTGAGTAGTTAGTAGTTAGTTTGCTGAGTAAAATATGGATGAGTACATCCTTCAAAAATGGATGACTCAGTCCTTCTTGCAGTTAAGTGACATTGGCGTGAACAAGGATGGTCTGATTTATTCCAATGCTGCAGTCCTCTTCTCGCTTTTACTTTGTGACTTTGACTTTCCTTCCTTCCTTACCATGCTTTCTGTGCTATTTTCATAGAGGAAGAAAAATAAGGTAAAGTCCCAAAAAGTCATAGTTAAGGAGGAATTTGAATTGACTCAGGGGTTAGGAGCTGTTATCTGACTGTGTGTCTCCCTCTGCTGGCTGTGTCAGGACATTGGTGTGTACGAGGATCCTGCAGCAGAGGAGAATGGGGAAGAGCTGTACGAGGCGGAGCCCACCTCCCGGCCCTCTGCCGAGCAGACGTACGAGGAGCCTCCCGCTCAGGAGGAGGCACTCTACCAGATTCCTGACGAGACAGGAGGTGAGAGTGAACGAGAGGGGAGGAGTAGGACATGCCATATGCTGAGTCACTGTGAACTCCATTTCTAACTTGGCTCTCTCTCGTAAAAAAGCCTAATGATGAGCTTCTACCTTTACTGTTTTCACCTGTCAAGTCTTTCCAATCAGTGCAAATTAATTTCTGGACTCCCCATCCCGTATCCGGGATATTTGTCATCAAAAACCCTGACTAGCATAGCGCGAACGGTATATAATAAAATATAATTTCATGAAATCACAAGTGCAATATTGCAAAACATAGCTTAGCCTTTTGTTAATCCATCTGTCGTCTCAGATTTTGAAATTATGCTTTACAGCGCAAGCAATACTTGCATTTGTGTAAATGTATCGATCGCTCGACAAAACAATAAGAACAGCTAGCGTCAGGTAACTTGGTCACAAAAATCAGAAAAACAATCAGATTAATCGTTTACCTTTGATCTTCGGATGGTTTCACTCACGAGACTCCCAGTTAGACAGCAAATGTTATTTTTGTTCCATAAAGATATTTTTTATATCCAAATACCTCCGTTTGTTTGCTGCGTCATGCCCAGGAATCCACCGGAAAAAGCGTTCGCGACAACGCCGGAAAAAATTCCAAATTATATCCATAATGTCCACATAAACATGTCAAATGTTGTTTTTGATCCAACTTCAGGGTGTTTTTCAAATATCTATTCGATAATAAATCAACCGGGACAGTTGGCTTTTCACTAGGACTGAGAGAAACAATGGCTGCCTTTCACATTTGCGCAAAAATCACTCGGAGAGCCCCCACCTATCCACTTACGCAATGTGTCCTTTCACGCTCATTCTTCAAAATAAAAGCCTGAAACTATGTCTAAAGGCTGTTGACACCTTAAGGAAGACATAGAAAAAGAAGTCTTATTGATATCACTTTCTATGGGCAATAGAAAGGCATTGGAACAGAGAGGTCTCAAAAACATGGTCACTTCTTGGTTGGATCTTTCTCGGGTTTTCGCATGCAATATCAGTTCTGTTTAACTCACAGACAACATTTTTACAGTTTTGGAAACTTCAGAGTGTTTTCTATCCTAATCTGACTATTTTATGCATATTCTAGTTTCGGGGGCTGAGAAATAGGCAGTTTCAAATGGGTACGCCTTTTTAGCCAAAAGTGAAAACTGCGCCCCCTAGTTAGAAGAGGTTTTAAGGGGAGATGATGCGAAAAGGACATCATTTTAAGCGATTGAGCCATTGGGAGATTCTTGATTGGATTCGCTCAGTTTCTTGCGTCCTCTCCTCGATTACCTTTGACCTGAGGAGGGGAAGAGAGGAAACGTGGAAACAAATGCATGAAATGACTCTCCTTCTACAGAAGTGCGTATTCAGGCAAATTACATTTACAGAGGAGGAGTCCCAAAATATGTGTAAGGTAGTAAAAACAGAGCTAGTGCCAGACATTTTATTGACAAACCGATTACTAGAGTATTTTTTTATGGTGTGCATGCGTTCATCCTACGTGAAAACAACAGCAGATTCAAAGAGGGTGTGGTGGATTACAACACTTTTCCCGATAGGATGCACTTAAGTATCCTCGGCTGGAAAAGGCTATCAAGGAGAGGCGCATACTCCTCTGTTCAACTATTAATGAATTGACACTCCTACATATGGCAACCACTTATCGGTTTCTGGGTCACGAGGGAGAGGAGGAGTCAAGGAGAGGACCGAATTTTCCCTAATTGACAATCTCCCCTTGTGTTTTGTCTTTTCCCTGCAGACGCCCAGACATATGAGTACGGTGAGGACTTGGGGTTAACCGCAGTGGCCCTGTATGACTACCAAGCAGGTGAGTGGAGGCAAGCCCTCTGTCTATACTTTGATCATCACATCTATCAAAGCCCAATTTTTTTTTTAAATCAATATCTCATAATTACCCCAATAATACAATGAATCGGACACATTCATGATATACACAAACCCTTTTGACATTCTTTATAATATGAGGGCATTGGAATGTAAAGTCGACTGATATGGAATGTTTGCCTTCCAGCTGGTGAAGACGAGATCTCTTTCGACCCTGATGACATCATCACTAACATTGAGATGATTGACGAGGGCTGGTGGAGGGGTGTGTGCCGGGGTGCCTACGGCCTCTTCCCAGCCAATTACGTTGAGGTACGGCAATGAGGCCGCCCACTACACCAAACAGTCTCTCTCCCCATCCCTCCATCTCTTCTGATTCCTCTCTTTTTCTCGCGCTCTGTCATTCTGTTGATCACGGTGCTTCTTTCAAGTGTGCTCGACATTCTCAGGTCTTTCAGCTGTCCCTGTCTTTCTTCCTTTCTCTCGCTCCTCTCCTTGGGAGGAGGCTTCAGCCTGATAAAGGACTCAGAATAAAAGAAGATTCACGGACAAACACTCACCCTGCTACGCAATCGAGAGAGATAGAGTGAGCGGGTGAGCCCTGCTATGACAGAAAGGCCTTTCATGGTAAAGCAAGTCATCAGAAAAACACTACTCCCATTATAATGGCTCGTTATATTCTTGGTTTCCTATAAGATGCCAGGCACTCTTGCTGCTTTGCCCCACTTGCACCAGTTAGTTGATTTACTTTAAATTGAAATGTTCCCTCTTTGACATGTATTCAATCTTCCACGGTATCGATTGAGACCTGGCTGCTACAGTATCACTCGCAGTATAGATATTAACATCACCAAAGACGGAGATCACAGAGGTGACGTAGAAATGAACCCCATGCTTTATGTGCACATAGTGACGTTGTGGTCCTCTTTTTAAGAAGGCTTAAAGTAACTTTTAGACCAAGTTTGGAACTAGCATGATGACAAAACACTGGAAATGTATTATGTTTTGATAAAAAAAAAAAAAAATGCCACTTCTAGAAGTGGTTTGACGTTGATTGGTGTGCTAGCACTTTGGTTCAGTTTGGTAATAGTACAGACCAGTAGTGAGTTGATTGGTGTGTAGCTGGTTCGGAGAGAACTCTGAGCTGCGGCGATTTCTTTCTCTTTTGGAACACTCTTGTTTGCTTTAGTCAGCGGAGATCAGATAACACTAAGAAACCGACTAGGGATGTTTTTTGCGGATGTGTTATTGAAAACAGTAAGTTTGCTTAGGGTCACCCACATTTTTGGTGTAACGCCTGCATTTGCTTAATCAAGGGGCAAATCCGATCACCGTAGATGTCGTGAACCTCTGCTGCTGCTTCTAGTCTCCTCATTTTCTCATTGTCATGAAAGAAGACACCAGAAAGCAGTAGAAGAAAATAAATCATGTAGTCGTCTTTCTTTTTAATCACCCGCCCATAGCCCTGCGGTAGATCATGTCAGATAGGATGCTGAAAGTAAATGATGTACAGAATTTTTATGATGCTCTGAGAAATATATTGATTAGAAGAAAAAAAAAATCTGTTTTTCAAACCTCTGCCCTCGCTGCGTGTTCGATGTAGACAAGACCTGTATGTTTTGTCACGTGCGTGACGTCACGCTGCCTGTGACAGGAGTCTGTCACGTGTTCTATGTCATGTCTGTAGCGTGTTCATGTACTGTATGTGGGACTTGGTATATTATTATGTCTGGGGCCACATTGACATCTGTATCAAGACCAACATGTACTGTTGACTGAGTGACTGCAGAGTGATATTTATCTATAGGTGGCTGGCTATAAGTACGAAAATAATATTCTGTAACAATATTGGGCTATAAGGGGGATTTTGACTGTGATTGTTTCTAAAACGCAGAGTGATTATTTTAACCGATGACAATCTCACCCCAAAGTCACTGCGATCTAATGCAGTAGTGTAGCTTCAGTAGGTGTGTGGGTGAGTGGGGATGGGATCTCATCAAATAAATTCTTTTGGGGTTTTATAATAATAGTGACCTTTTATATTTTGTTTCTTTTGATCTGTTCTTCTGCTTGCTCAAGTCACCACATTACCTGTTTGTTCTCTTTTTTTGTAAGTAAATAGTTTAAATAAACAATGTATGGATAGTATTTTGGTTACTTCGCTTCGTCTTTACATCTACATCCTGAAATGAACAGCTTCTGTATAACACATCCTCAACCTTATGAAGGTGCGTAATGGGCTTTGCAGACATGGTTCCCTTGCGCGCGCTGAATAAATGTAATTCAACCACTGAAACCCTCCCACTTGTGGAGTTTTCATTCAATAGGGTTTTCAGTACATTTATCTTAAGCCATTCCTTTAAATACAGTGTACCTTTTATTTATTTTTTAATTACATTTTGGAAACACTTAATGGAATATATCGAGAGAATGGGTTTAGAATATTAGAGATCAATGAATGAAAGCCATCTGAATATATGCATATTTGTCTCTTCCAGTACCAATTGGTAGATTTCACAATACTCTGATCTTGTATATTTATTTTAGGGTTAGGAAAGTATTTATGAATCATAAAAAGGTTTGGAGAGCCTTTTATGCATTAAAGAAAAGTGGTTTGATTCTTTCTGAAAATTACCACATTCAGTTCTTTAACCCAGACACTTAGGTTGTAGTCATTAAAACTAGTTTTTCAACCACTCCACAGATTTCTTGTTAACAAACTATAGTTTTGGCAAGTCGGTTAGGACATCTACTTTGTGCATGACAAGTAATTTTCCCAACAATTGTTTACAGACAGATTATTTCACTGTATCACAATTCCAGTGGGTCAGAAGTTTACATAGACTAAGTTGACTGTACCTTTAAACAGCTTGGAAAATTACAGAAAATGATGTCATGGCTTTAGAAGCTTCTTATAGGCTAATTGGCATCATTTGAGTCAATTAGAGGTGTACCTGTGGATATATTTCAAGGCCTACCTTCAAACTCTGCCTCTTTGCTTGACATCATGGGAAAATCAAAAGAAATCAGCCAAGACCTCAAAAAAAGTCTGGTTCATCCTTGGGAGCAGTTTCCAAATGCCTGAAGGTACCACGTTCATTTGTACAAACAATAGTACGCAAGTATAAACACCATGTGACCATGCAGCCGTCATACCGCTCAGGAAGGAGACGTGTTGTGCCTCCTAGAGATTAACGTACTTTGGTGCGAAAAGTGCAAATCAATCAGAACAACAGCAAAGGACCTTGTGAAGATGCTGGAGGAAACGGGTACAAAAGTATCTGTATCCACAGTAAAACGAGTCCCATATCGACATAACCTGAAAGGCCACTCAGCAAGGAAGAAGCCACTGCTCCAAAAACTCTGTTCGAAATCAATTATGAAGTTAGTCATTGCAACCGAAATGCCTCTAGTAACACTGTCAAAGTTTGAAAAAGTTTCTCTCTGACCACCTGTTACGCAAGTGCAGCAAGGAGCCAAGGTAAGTTGCTAGCAAGCATTGTTTTTATAAGATAAGTTTAATCAATTTTCACATAATCACTAGTTAACTTCACATGGTTGATGATATTACTAGTTTATCTAGCTTGTCCTGTGTTGCATATAATCAATGCGGTGCCTGTTAATTTATCATCGAATCACAGCCTACTTCGCCAAACGGGTGATGATTTAACAAGCACATTCGTGAAAAAAGCACCGTCTTTGCACCAATGTGTACCTAACCATAAACATCAATGCGTTTCTTAAAATCAATACACAAGTATATATATTTTTTAAACTGCGTATTTAGTTAATATTGCCTGCTAACATGAATTTATTTTAACTAGGGAAATTGTGTCACTTCTCTTGCGTTCTGTTCAAGCAGAGTCAGGGTATATGCAGCAGTTTGGGCCGCCTGGCTCATTGCGAACTGTGTGAAGACCATTCCTAACAAATACCGTAATTAATTTGCCAGGATTTTACATAATTATGACATAACATTGAAGGTTGTGCAATGTAACAGCGATATTTAGACTTAGGGATGCCACCCGTTAGATAAAATATGGAGTGGTTCCGTATTTCACTGAAAGAATAAACGTTTTGTTTTCAAAATGGTAGTTTCCGGATTTGACCATACTAATGACCTAAGGCTCGTATTTCTGTGTTTTATTATATTATAATTAAGTCTATGATTTGATTTTTGATAGAGCAGTCTGACTGAGCGGTGGTAGGCAACAGCAGGCTCGTCAGCATTCTTTCATACAGCACTTTCCTGCGTTTGCCAGCAGCTCTTCGCTGTGCTTCAAGCATTGCGCTGTTTATGACTTCAAGCCTATCAACTCCCAAGATTAGGCTGGCAATACTACAGTGCCTATAAAAACATACAATAGTCAAAGGTATATGAAATACAAATGGTATAGAGAGAAATAGTCCTACAATTCCTATAATAACTACAACCAGGTGTCGCCCATCTTCCCCATTATCCCCAGTGTATTTATACCTGTGTTCTCTGTTTGTCTGTTGCCAGTTTTGTTTGGTCAAGCCTACCTGTATTTTTCTTGTGCTCATGTCTTTCTCTAGTTCCTGTTTTCTAGTTTCCCCAGTTTTTACCATTCTGCCTGCCCTGACCCTGAGCCTGCTTGCCGTTCTGTACCTTGTCACACCACCCTGGATTACTGACATCTGCCTGCCCTGAGCCTGCCTGCCATTCTGTACCTTTCGGACTCTGCTCTGGATTACTGACCTCTGCCTGCCCTTGACCTGTCTGGGTCTTCTCCTGAGTCTTGACAGTACGAACTGGCCATGACGGACCCAGCAGACTCGGACCAGAGCCACAATGCCGTCTCCTCCTAAAGAGACACCATTGGAAGGCATGAGGATTTGCTTCATGGTCTTACGGGGGGTTCCAGACCTTGGCTGAACACCATGACTGCGGGTTGAACACATTGCTGGAGAAATTCCGCGGGTTGTCTGTCAGGCAGTCTACCATGACGGTAACCTCTTGCCCCCTCAGTAACACTTCCCGGTTTCCCGAGTATCCCGCTTATCTACCCCGGAACGCTTCGCTGGAGAGTCGGGAACCTGTCAGGCGTTACTCGCGCAGTGTTTTCTCATCATCGAGCTGCAGCCCTCCTCCTTCCTCGCCTGGGCTACGACCGCGTGGGAACAACAGTCGGCAGTATGCTTCAGTCTGGAGGAGTTTGTGGCGGAGGTGAAGAAGGTCTGGATTCTCCATTGTCCTGGAGAGAGGCTGCCCGGAAGTTACTCCAGCTTCAGCAAGACTCCCGCAGTGTGGCAGACTATGGGGTGGATTTCCGCACGTTGGCAGCTGAAAGTGTCTGGAAAACGGAATCGCTGTTTGACACCTTCCTGCACAGATTATCGGAGGAAGTGAAGGACGAGCTAGAAGCCCGGGACATACCGACGGATCTCGACTCGCTCATTGCCATGACCATCTGGATCGATGGGCGGCTACGGGAGAGGAGGTCCAATTCCACATCGCCTCCAAGGCATACCCGAAGTCCCCGACGTCTCCGTGGCCGAGAGGACCTGAGGCTACCCGAGTTCCCTTGAGAGTCTCCGAAGTCTGCCGATTCACCTCTTCCCGAGCCGATGCAACTAGGCAGAGGTAGGCTGTCCCCAGCCGAAAGTCTACTCCGGCTTCACACAAAGAGTTGCCTGTATTGCGGAACTACTGGTCATTTTCTGTCCTCCTGTCCACTAAAGACCAAGCTCACCGGTAGGGATGAGTACTCTGGTGAGCCATACAGAGAACTTTTCCTCTTCCCTTACTCGCACCCCTTTCCATGCCATCCTGCTGTTGGGGAACCAGTCAAAATCGCTCTGTTTACTCATCGACTCTGGGGCAGATGAGAGTTTTATGAACGCTACCCTGTCATCCGCGCTGGGCATCCCCACTCAGCCACTCTCCATTCCCATGGATGTTAGAGAGCTGGACGGGCTCTCTATAGGCCGGGTCGCCCACAATACCCCTCCCATCAACCCACGAGTGTCAGGGAACCACAACGAGGCAATCCAATTCATGCTAATTAAGTCTTCTCAGGTTCCCGTGGTATTGGGATTCTCTTGGCTCCAGCAACACAATCCCTCGACTGGACTGCTGGTGCCATCATGGGCTGGAGCCCGTTCTGCCACGCCTATTGCCTAAAGTCAACGCAGCCTTCCCAGGGACATCTTCCTGTGGGCTGGGAAGTTGCCCCGGACCTCTCCGCCATTCCTGCTGAGTAACAGGACCTCTGGGAGGTGTTCAGTAAGGCCCGAGCCACATCACTTCCACATTTCATCATGAGAAAAATAATAATTTCATAAACAAAATGTGTATCTACAGGTCCATGTTTGCCTACTACATTTGTGCTGCTTTGTCTACCCATTGAAATGCTATATAGTGTTTGTGAGTACTGTTATCAGAGGTTGTTTTAATAGCAACAACAGAAAATTGTTTCCGAATGTCAGTCTTTAGGTATTATGGTATTTCTGTTCTCTTTTTTTCAGTGTTGTGTGAATGTGGAAGTGTAAGGGGTGTTCAGGATTGATGTCAAGTAGGTCCCAACTTTTGCATCACCACAAGTTAAAGCACTAAAGCACCCACATTACAGCCGTACTGTCCTATACCCATGTACATGCATTGACTGTCCATATGAATTTAAGGCCTGGAATGCCTTAATTGTGCACTAAAGTCCACTCAATAGAGGTTACTAAAAATCTGATTGAGAAGTGTTCCTTCACTGTATGTGGAGGATGGAAAACCAGTTAGAAATACAAACTGGGAAACTACCGCACTCGCCTGAGAAGACTGGGATGTCCAGAGGTGACGATAAACTCCTTGAAGCACAAACCTGCAGGGAAGTCAAGTGCAGCCTATGGTGTTAAAAAGCCAAAGAGAGCAGAAGTGAACTTTTCCCCCACATATCCCTCAGGAGAAACAGAAGAGAGCCTCGAGGACATGCGGGAAAGCTCCACTGTCCGATGTGAAGAAATATGGACAACAAAGAGACAGTGAAGTTCAAAATGGGGAAGATGTTTGCATACAGGAGACATGAAGTTGTCCGTGACGCACCCATGGTAGAGGACTTCACGGCAAGATGGCATGCGCTCTTTGAAATCATTGAGGTAAGTTACTATTGGGTATGTTATCTGGGATTTGTTGGTGAAGGTAGAAGATTATTTTCCGTCAGCTTGCGACAAAAGTGAGACTTATTCAGAGTCATTACCATTTGTGCTGACTGCCTAGTTATTTCTCTCCCTATAGGGAACCCTCTAGTTTGCTGCTTGTGTGATCATCTCCAGTATATTTTTCTTTCTGCATTTTTTAAAATCTAATTTGTTTAATTACTATTTTCAGGTCAATCCTGAGTTGAAGAGAATCACCACAACCCCACTCCAGTCCAAATGTATTTCTCAACTTGGTATACACTCCGATAACCACCTGAAGTTGTTCCAAAGAGGAGGACAGCTGGGAAGAAGACTCGCGTCAATCATTGCACCTATGGCTGATGTAATAATTCCTTATGCTTCAAAAGACACATTTATATGTGGTTCTACGCCAAACGTTGACTTCAAATTAAACAAATCCTTCTTCTCTTTTCTTAGAATAGCAAACTAGATGTCGGACGAGAGTGCATCATAAAGGGAGTGTGTGTGTATATATGGGTGATGACCCAGAAAACCTTGTTCGGGAGTATGTGGTATGTTAATAGATTGAAGTGTTTCCTTCCTTCCTTTTTCTTTTTCTTCCTCTCCTGTTCCGTGTCACCATCATATTCTATCACTAGCTATTTTATTACTGTGTCATCTCCTCTGTCTTCTATCTTATTTCATTGGCTGCGGTTAGATGCACTTTCTAATTTTTTTTTAGATTCAGAATTGTATTATTCAGATTATAGACTCCATTTTTTTTTGTTGCATGAATGCTGAATACAGTGATCAAATTGACTATGTCTCAAATGTAATCTGAAAAGAATGGAAATCTTTGTTAGATCCACTTTTAATTTTAGCCTTGTAATAGGCGGTGTTCAAATATTACCAGCAATTCTTGATTTAGTTGACTTTATGTCTGTATCATGCTCTTGTGCTTCATGAGCTATACTTTTTGCAATCTAGAGTCCCTAACTGTAAACACATCATTGATGTATGATTGACACGTTTTGCCTTTTGTGTCTTGTTCAGGGCATGGATGAAGAGTCCACCAAGGCAGCCATTGAGGACATTACTGTGGGGATCTACATTATCAAAGACCGTGCCGCGAATGAGGAACCAGAGGACACTGGGTTTGTCCTCGAAGGTGTCAAGGTGCTGCAGGATCTAAGCGACGTAGCATTTGCTGTTGCAATGCTGTTCAGCCTCATGTATGCCATGAACCTCAGTTACACTACTGAGCTCCGCTATCACCTTTTGAAGTCTTTCGTGAAGTTTTTTGGAACTGAATGGGGACAAACTTTCTAACAAAGCTGTTACATTTAAAAACAGGCTGTTTCAGTCAGCTGTTTTGTGTGTTGTTTCAGACTGTGTACGTTGTGTTTCACACACTGTTTGACTTATGTTGAACTTGTTAGATTGTTCACAAAAACTCAAAACAGAATGAGCATGTCCAAAGATGGAGCTATCGTGATTTTGTTAGATGTTTTGGTGTTTTGAGTAGGTCAGTTTTATTTGAGTGACTTTTCGTCAAAAGAATGAACATGCACACATACCTACCTCATTCTTTGTCTGTTACTCCTTATGAAAGATTACCTCATTTTGTAACAAATGCATTAGAGAGAGTGCCCAATCAATGTTAGTACAACTCTTTAAAAAAAATATATGGATATATAACCTAGGGCACTGTGATTTAGACCTGTGCAATTCATTGAACACAGAATGTCAGTGAATGGACATTTGTCGTTCCAAAGAGCTGAACCGTTACAAAAAATACAGTATAATTTTTTGAAACACCTGCCTTTTGCCTTCATTGTCACTGATGCAAATGGTCTCTTGCTCCTTGGTTCCACATATTTAGCATGTACTTTTGTATTTCCCTATTCATTTGTGTAAATACAAACACTAAGGTAGAAAATGGCAGCATTTCATCTTGTGCTTACATGAATAATTATGTAGAACCTTGTCCATCATATAAATTATGGACAAAGTTCTACATAATTATGAGTAATATCATCAATAAAATAATGTTAATTATTAAGTAGTGATCAGGTTTAGGGAACATGATCAAATCCATTTGAAGCTACACATTTAATTGAAATAAAATTAGATTAACCAAATCATGTTAAATTGATTATATTCCATTACAATGCATTTACCCAAACAAATTATATTTGCTTGACAAAAAGAAAACAAGTAAACTGAAAAATAAAAAATTGTGCTCATCTAACATGTTTCAGTTATGTGGAACCGATGTACACATTTTAATTAAGTAAATTCAAAGCAATATATTTTTTTTCAGTGTTAGCCTTCAGCTACTATATATAGCACAACGAAATACATCTTAAAACATGCTATTCTGTTATTTTGTCTTAGTATCATGTTTTTTTTTTAATGATCGTCCTAAGTAAAATATTAATGCATTTGTTTGTGATTGTGTATATTAAACTGATTTATTAGACTGGCGGCTATTGGTAGACTACTCGTTGAGTCCTGGCTATTCTATTGTTAATATGCATAGCATACATCAGACCTTTATGGTGTTTTGTGGATGAAATGCTTAGGAAGTGTTTGTCTTTTATGATAATTATCTTAATGTAGGCCTACTGTTACAGTGGGTTCAAGGGATCGGTGGGTTCAAGGCTTTTATTGAAATGACATGGAGCTGTAGGACTCTGAGTCCTGTTTACTGTAGCTGTCTTAACATACAGTAACTTACATATTGGCCTAAAGGACTACTTCAATATATATCAATCACTCATGCATTTGTGCATGTCATCCCCCCAGTGGTAGAAATATTATTGAATTTGATTTTATTTATTTTCAAAACTGTTTCAAAATGCATGTTTATTAGGCTACTGTGCAGTGTGCCAAATACCAACAGGACAATGAGATGTTTACTGTAGCCTACATTTTCTGTATGCTTCATTTCTTAGATAAGGGAGGGCAGGCCATGTCCAGACTTTCTCCACCACCTCAAGTACTCATTAACTCTGTCTTTAATGCTTCTTCAGGTTGCATCACTCATGGACAGAAACTTCTCAGACACAGTATTCATGATGAATACTCTGAGGTTCACTGGTAAGCCAAATTTGCCTCGGGTTCCATCTCAGTTGGTATTCTGCGTCCACTCGGGGTATCACTCATGGTGAGCAGTTCGTCAAGTTCTGATGTCAGAAGAGGAATGGAAATGCCAGGGTGAACCGACGACCCGACGAACCCGCCGCGATTGTTGCCTCTGCCTGTCGGAGGTGGATCTCCAGAGCTCACAAATCAATGTAGTGCTCCATTACAGCATAACACATCCCATAACTACACACACACACAAACTCACATGATGTGCCAATGTATAAACTTAGATGATTTGGTTCATCCACTTCGATGAGTGGGAGAGTGGAAATCTTCACTCTGTTGGTTGAATTTACACTGCAGGACTGTGGGGAACTCAGGAAGGGTGAATATTGTGGGCCAGTTTTGTGTTGGCAACTAGCTAGCTCATTTGAGTTAGCCTGCACTGTAGCTAGTTAGCTAATAATACATCGTTTAAAAAAAATAATTTAAGAATGTATTTACTTACTTGAATAGGTTCTTCCAGCAATTGTGGACAATTGGAAACAGCGCAGCAAAGTGGGTTTGTCACCAGAGTGTTTTATAGGATATTACTATTTAACTATGTAGCCATTTAATAACCAGACATTCATGCAAACTTGCTATGCTAAATTTTTGATGCACAATCGAACATGCTGTTATATGCTGCCAGCACGGCCACAAGTGAGTCACAATGGGCGGCCTAAGCGACACACGGCTAGCTATCTAGCCAACTTCACATACTGTATAGATAGGTAGCTGGTGATATTTAATTCACTTAGCTAGCTATTTTGATGTATTTATCACTGTAAAAAACAAACTCCAAATTCATTTGTAGGTAGCTAGCTAACAGCCATGGAGGAGGGTGAAAGTATAGCAGCCCCAACTGTCAAAGTGAGAGAGTAGGCTATTCTGGATAGGGCAGGTACTTTTGTGTAGTTCCTGTCCCTGGAAGTGAGGACAGAGATAATAGTAACATATTTATTCAGTGCGGTGTAATTTGACTATTATGAAGTCTGTTTCTTGTGAAGTTTTCTGTCCTCAGATAAAGAGAGCTATGAATGCCTGTCTATATATGAAGAGCAGTGGTTCTCAGTCCTGGTCCTGGGGACTCAAAGGCATCTTCACAAGGTCCTTTGCTGTTGTTCTGTGATTGATTTGCACTTTTAGCACCAAAGTACGTTCATCTCTAGGAGAGAGAATGCGTCTCCTTCCTGAGCAGTATGACGGCTGCATGGTCCCATGGTGTTTATACTTGTGTACTATTGTTTGTACAGATGAACGTGGTACCTTCAGGTGTTTGGAAAATGCTCCCAAGGATGAATCAGACATGTGGAGGTCTACAATTTGTTTCTTGAGGTCTTGGCTCATGTCTTTTTGATTTTCCCATGATGTCAAGCAAAGAGACACTGAGTTTGAAGGTAGGCCTTGAAATACATCCACAGGACACCTCTAATTGAATCAAATGATGCCAATTAGCCTATCAGAAGCTTCTAAAGCCATGACATCATTTTCTGGAATTTTCCAAGCTGTTTAAAGTCACAGTCAACTTAGTGTATGTAAACTTCTGACCCACTGGAATTGTGAAACAGTGAATTATAAGTGAAATAATCTGTCGGTAAACAATTGTTGGAAAAATGACTTGTGTCATGCACAAAGTAGATGTCCTAACCGACTTGCCAAAACTGTAGTTTGTTAACAAGAAGTTTGTGGAGTGATTGAAAAAGGAGTTTTAATGACTCCAACCTAAGTGTATGCAAACTTCCGACTTCAACTGGTCATTCACACACTACGGACTCCGAAATTGCTCTCCCTAATATTTCTATATTTCTTAATTCCATTACTTTTAGCTTTTTTTGCTTTGTGTGTTTTGTTGTGTATTGTTAGATATTACTGCACTGTTGGAACTAGGAACACAAGCATTTCACTACACCCACAATAACATCTTCAAAATATGTTTATTCAACCAATACAATTTGATTTGATTTTGATTGAAAGTTGGGGGAATTATTAGGGAATTAAGTAAAGGTCAGTATATGGGCATATCTTTTGACAGACACACCGCCACACCGTCATGTATTCGATCTCCAAACCAAAACGAATAGCAGGTGTATAGCACCCGATTCTCATGCTTAAGTTCAAGGTGAGAATACGCATAGAGAGAAAAGCACATAAAAAAGGAATTACATTCCATTTACACGCGCTTAGCTTGGGTCGGAATCGGGCCCTTGTGGCATTGTAGGCAATGTTTGCGCAAACAGTAGTGTAGTTTATATCAACATGTTGGCAGTATCAGTCTATTGGACGCCCAGTTTGCCAACAACTATTGAAAAATTGTGCTAGTGTTTAAGAATATTTGAAGATAAATACACAACGCAGAGGACTAAAGGTCAAGAGGACTAAAGGCCAAGAGGACTAAAGGTCAATAGAGTACTAAAGGTCAATGGAAATAGTTTTTTTCTGTAATAGGGGATTAATGATCAATGGGTCAGAGACATGGTAGGAATTTCAGTCCGGGACTCATAGCTACATGGCAAGTTCTCATTGGTCCAAATTGTTTATTGAGCATGAAATAGGATACTTGTATTTTGAATATTGGCCCAGTTTTATTGCAATGAATTGTAATTAGTCAACCACAGGCTAGGGTTGGGTTATAAAACTACATCCTGTCCCTTTGTTCTGTGGAGAGAATCACTGAGGACAGGGGAGAATGAACATCTACCTCTCAGCATAACATCTATGATTTGTCCTCTTTGAATAAACCAATTTTTCTCCCCCTGATTTGCTTTGGGGTCTGTGTTACTGAAGAGTAAAATCAACTGCTAACAAGTGCAACTGAGTTGAATTGGTTGACCTCGCTTGCAATGCCACCACCCGTGCCATCAAATCGCTAGCTTTTCGGTGGCTTAGCTGGCTAAGGCAGTTGTCGACAGGGTGTTCTACGTGAGAGTGTGTTCACGTGTAGTAGTAAGGGCTCGTGAGGAAGGAAGCTACAGTATACTGTCAGCGGCAGCGTGACCCCCATTACAGTGATGTCATGACTGGGATACATTGTTGTTGATTTGGGAGGTGGCGCTCTTTTTCATGGTCCTTCGAGACGGTTTCAAAGAAGCAAGACGCTTGAAACACAAAAATAGGCACATCAGGAATTAAATTAATACAACCATAGTGCAATGTTATATTTATTTCTTACAGTAACTTTTGGTTGCCATACAAGAAGTATTGAGGATTTTGGGGGGGAAGGAAGAGTGCAGTTACAAAGAACTTCTCTTTCTTTTTAATTTTGATAATTAGATAGTCGACTCTAAGTATGCGGAATTACAACATATGGAACATGAACACAAATATACACAAAAGAGCCGGAAACGTCTTCGTAATTATGTAGAATAAAAAATAAATTCAAAATTCAACCAAAAGAGAAAATAACAAAAGTATCAAAATAGTTGCCGATGGGTAAGTAAAGGACTGTGTTGTGATGGTAGTGATGATAGTGAGCCATGCCAGTCCTTATGTAGCATAGCCTTATAGTCACACAGTGATGGTTTGTATAGCTTCTTAATACCACTACTCAGTTCTATGATGATTCTGCAAATAAATTAGCTTAGTGATATGTTTTTTTTATTCCATGAAGTCAACAGTCACAACTAGTCTTTTTTTGTACATGTCTATGTAAGTTGAGCATAAAAGTGTCATCGGGACAGTTTTCGATCCAGTGGACTATGAGCTTATGTATACATTTAAAGCGTTTCAGTCATTTATACACACATTATACACAGACTAAGTGAATGGAATTGTCAAAAATTACAATATTCAAGATAGGCAGGTGATGGCCAGAGGATAGTATATAAAATACATTTTGATTGGACAAATGTCTTCTGTCCACTCCATCTATCAGTGTTCATAACATCAACAGGTGATGATATATCATGATAGTTCATCTTAAGACTGGGAAAAACCACAACCAAGGAGATCCATTCAGTAAAAATATTGCTTCTTAGTTTCCTCATAAATCTGATAATATCAATTTCTATTAATTAATATATATATATATATATATTTTAAAAACTTTTTGGCAAACCACACTTCAGAGTTGAACATTTTTCTCCAAATGTCTTTTAGAAAAATTCCATATAATTCTATATAATCATAAAAAATACTGTGCTTTTTTTCCTATGTCACTCTTTTGTTGTTTCTTTTAAAATAATGAATGGATTATAGCAGCGTTATAACTCCTGCAAGTCCTCTCTTTCTGTTAGCCTGGTATTCCCTTTTTTTTAATCATAATTTTATCTTCCTTTCATCATCATACAGTTACACACAGGGACAGAGAGAAAGGAATCTCACCAAGGTAGCATTATTTTGGGGTCCAACAGGAGACCCTAAATTGCAGACAATCCAAACAATCACGGTTATGTTCATAGAACATCCCCGGGAACTGATAGAATCATGGATATGTCTCAAATGATCATACATACTGTTCACTTTTTAGTGATATGTTATAATATATATAGGTCATCTGGGTACAGTAGAATACATGGCTTCCACACTTCTCTTTGCAGTGCATTATGGAGTAGTTCTAATCTAGTTCAGAGGCAGAAAGGCCAGAAATGGGGCACTGTGTAGAGAATAATGCTCTATTTGAGGCACTATCCAAACACAAAACAGGGATAAAGTGACAAGGGAATAAGTTCTGAGGGTGGATGCAATGGTCATATTCTTTCATAGAAATTCTTTCTCGAAATATTATACATATAATTTTTCTATAGATGTACTCTTTTCTTGAAATCATTCCTTTGTACACATTCAAAGCAATAAATATATTCCATTTACTTAAAATCAATGCCACCAAACACTTCCTGGGTACTCACCTATCAGCAATTCTCACATTAACATATAAGTAATGGTGTTTCATGAAAAGGGATGGAGACAATTGATTGGCTGTCAGATGAGAGCTCTGATTAAAAGATAAGCTTGTTCTACCTGCTCATTGGTGTGAGAGCTTATCACTGGTGTTGAGAAAATGACTCACTAACACTTTACTTGAAGCCTGTAGTAATAATACGTTATAACTTTTTATAAGCAAGCCTTCTAAAATGGTTATTCCTGCACGCTTAAGTAAAGTGTTACTGAGGACTCTCACACTCATTCTCAAATGAACAGGGACCAAATGCATCATCTAAAGCCTGCTCGGTCAGTGCTACTGTGTCACATCTCTTTTCTTCCCTCTGGAAACACCAGGTAGGATTAACACCTCTTCTTGTGCGCCGCCCTATGGGACTCCATGCAGCCTGGATTCAAATGGTGTGCCTTAGACCGCTGCGCCACATTTTTGAGTTTTGAGTGAATTAATATTATTATATTATTCTTGGCCCCTGCACTACACAGTATACTGTAGGTGAGCTGTCTAACAACGAGCACACAGTCAACCACAGTGTCCTACGTTAACAGAGATCACAAAGTAACGTCCGTTTTGCTCTCATCCTTTCAAAATGGGCGTCTTCAAATTCTCGCCGAGAATCATTATGTCAACCAAAGAAAATACATCCCTCACCTTTACCACAGCAGCACACACTGATATTAATATGAAAACAATGTTTGATTTGTGAAAGGAATCACTCAATGATTAGAAGTGATTAAATATGGCTGAACAAAGAGGAGAGATGGCGATATTATGGCAGAAAAATGTGTGTTCCCCAAGTTGTTGTGATAGGTGGATTATTTCTGTTATAGGCCTGAAGGGAGATTGGTTGGTTGGGCGGTAGGGTGTAGGGGGGTTGCATCCCACTCCTGTCGGGGTCGCTGTCAAGTGTGTGGAAGACGATGACAACACACATGATGCCAACACTTAGGGCTAGATTCTATCAGATTCATGCCATCCTGTTGTTGTTGTTTTTGCAATGTCGGAGGTGGAACTGTGTTAGAGCTGTCAAATCCACAAGCGGCTCCCAGAATTATACCTAAAACGGACATGGCCATTGGCTGCACGGAGTCGCATTAAGATAAATCCCATGGAGCCCTGTTTACACGTTCGAACACTGGAATGTGAGATGCAATATACACCTTGATTAGACTGACAGAATCTAGGCCTCGCACTCTCACTCATGTCTTTCTAAAACACGTTTCACAAACCTCCCACAGCGCGCGCACACACACATACATCACAAACATGTCTCTGACAAAATGCAAATACACACACCTTCCAGTGAACAGGGATGTGAAGGGGACAGTGGTGCCTGCTACAGTGGAGCCCTTCCAGCCATGCATTAGAGTGACTAACACATCATCATGATTCTCTCTCTCAGGAAAAGGCCATCGTCGGATCTGTGTGTGTGTATGTGTGTATGTGTGTGTGTGTGTGTGTGTGTATTTGCTTGCAGCGAGTGATATGGTTAAGGATTCAGCTAAACATTTCTGCAAAGGTTCTCGTTTCTAATGTTTTTCAAATGTCTGTTTTTCAAATGCCTCTACAACATCAGATCCACCCATAAACATAACCCACGGTTTGACTCTAGTGAAGAAATATTCTCTGAAGAAACCCTAGCAAAGATAGAAAAGGAGCGCCAACCAGCTCAGCTGGTTTCAAACACCCGCACTGGGGGAGCTTGAAAAAGGATTGAGTATTCCAATACTGATTTCTATCAGTATTTCAAAGTGTTTGAGGGTTACGTTTCAAGAGTATTCCAAAGTGTGGTCTTTTGTATCATGAGCATCCCTAAAAAGATGCAGGATTTTTTCCCACTCTTTCTCCATTCTCGATTCGGGAACGCCGCCTTTCTCCAGGCTATTCCCAGCAGTTCCTCCAGGTTTCCGACATCCCCTGATACCTCGGGAAGCAGAATGGGAGCGATCAAACACAAACACGCCACAGAGGCGAGGCAGGAAGGGAGTAGTCAGAGGCCCGATTCCTAAATCGTCCCAGACTTTCCAAGACTGAGAAGGAGAACAGGTAGGAGAGAGAGCGTTCCAGATAAATCCACACCCCCTGGCTTTATCTGTCCTGCAGCATTTTGAGGGCCCTCTCGATGTTCATGCGGTGGCCCACCCGCGTCACCCCCAGGTCAATCAGATCTTCTTTCTGCAGCGAAGGCAGGTGGGCGCCCTCGATCTCGTTGTCCAGGAAGGCGTCTTTATGCTCCGACAGATTCAGGCTGTCCAGCCAGTCGGCCACGTCCAGCTTGCTCCACAGCTCCACGGGCTTGGAGGCAAAGGACTTGCCCGAGGTGGCTATGGCCTGCATTAGGGTGAGCGGCGAGGGGGAGCGCGAGCCACCGCACGAGGACCCTCCACCAAGGCTACCGCCCATGCTGCCGAAGCCTCTCACACTCTCCATGGGCAAGGTGGGCAGGCCGAAAAGGTCGCTAAGGCTGGGTGAGGAAGAGTGGGTTAAAGAGGAGGGGCAGGGGGGCGAGGAGAGGGACGAGGTGTCTGGTGGGCTGCAGAGGTGAGGGGGCAGACTGGAAGGAGGGGTGCAGGAGGAGGGGGGCAGGCTGAAAGACACGCTGGAGTTCCGCTGGCTTCCTGTGGCTGGAGAGCTGGAGAGAGAGAGAGGAAGAGAAAATAGAGAGGGAGAAAAGAGAGATCATGAGAATCTAACATATGTATGGCACAGTGATGATCTATGCTATAGAGTGGCTGTACCAAACTATTCCAGACCACAATGATCAGAACATAGCAACCAAAGAAGACCATGGCAACCTAGAGAAACTTGGCCAGATAGAAACCTCCGCCAAGAAGCAGACTCCTCCCCCTCCACATGTGACTCACATCCCCCCACTACAGCATACGTGTGTGGTTGTGTGTGTGTTCAGACCTGGCTAGTGTTTGCTGACTCTGACGTGTGGCAAACCTGCTGAGTCTTGAAGTGGAAGTGGGGTTCACCTAGAGCTTTCTAAATAAACACGAAGTTCATGAACATTCAGTATCTTACTGATCTAAGCACAGAATTCTACTGAAATACTTGAAAGAGCCACTAGGGTGCAGTGTTGTGAGTGGATTTTTACCTAAACCTTACTTTACTAATATTTTACAGTCCACTATTTGACAAGTAGGCTATCCATATTTAGCATTTTTCAAACACCTGAAAAAGCTTTTTCCCCCTGCAATCTAGAGCCATAATCATTATGCTTAATTTTGTGTAAAAAATATGTTTTATTTTTCTGCATATTTAAGCATACCTCTTGAGCTGTCTGTATACTCCTGATGCATTTTTTAAAATAAACTAATCTTCTTTGCATCTCTGCTCAAATCTGGGTTAAAGATTTAAAGGAATGTGAGTCTTATTCAGTATATTTAGTAATTGCTTGCTTTTCTAAAGTTTATCAACCTTGTCAGCAGGCATGCGAGCTAAGAAAGACAAGCTAGCTACTCTAACTTGATCAAAAGCCTGAAATGGCTTCTTGGTAGCTAGTTACAGTGCATTCGGAAAGTATTCAGACCTCTTGACTTTTTCCACATTTTGTTACGTTTCAGCCTTATTCTAAAATGGACTAAATAGTCCCCCCCCCCCCCTCCTACATACAATACACCATAATGACAAAGCAAAAACAGGTTTTTAGAAATTGTCCAAGTGTATAAAAAACCCTGAAATATAACATTTACATAAGTATTCAGCACCTTTGGCAGCAATTATAGCCTTGAGTCTTCTTGGGTATGACGCTACAAGCTTGGCACACCTGTATTTGGGGATTTTCTCCCATTCTTCTCTGCAGATCCTCTCAAACTCTGTCAGGTTGGATGGGGAGCGTCGCTGCACAGCTATTTTCAGGTCACTCCGGAGATGTTAGATCGGGTTCAAGTCTGGGCTCTGGCTGGGCTACTCAAGGACATTCAGAGACTTGTCCCAAATCCACTGCTGTGTTGTCTTGGCTGTGTGCTTAGGGCCATTGTCCTGTTGGAAGGTGAACCTTCACCCCAGTGTAAGGTCCTGAGCACTCTGGAGCAGGTTTTCATCAAAGATCTTTCTGTACTTTGCTCCATTCATCTTTCCTCAATACTGACTAGTCTCCCAGTCCCTGCCACTGAAAACATCCTCACAGCATGAGGCTGCCACCAAGCTTCACCGTAGGGATGGTGCCAGGTTTCCTCCAGACGTGACGCTTGGCATATAGGCCAAAGAGTTCAATCTTGGTTTCATGAGACCAGAGAATTTTGTTTCTCATGGTCTGAGTCATTTAGGTGCCATTTAGCAAACTCCAAGTGGGCTGTCTTCTGCATTTTACTGAGGAGTGGCTTCCATCTGGCTACTCTACCAGGCCTGATTGGTGGAGTGCTGCAGAGATGGTTGTCCTTCTGGAAGGTTCTCCCATCTCCACAGAGAACCTCTGGAGCTTTTTCAGAGAGACCATTTGGTTCTTGGTCACTCCCATACTCCCCTGCTTCCCTGGCCAGTCTGTGCTGGTAATCTTGTCGAATGCAGCTTTTTTTAATGTATCGTATAGTGGAGCTGCATAAATTTATTTATTTATTTATTTCACCTTTATTTAACCAGGTAGGCAAATTGAGAACACGTTCTCATTTACAATTGCGACCTGGCCAAGATAAAGCAAAGCAGTTCGACACATACAACAACACATAGTTACACATGGAGTAAAACAAACATACAGTCAATAATACAGTGAAAAATAAGTCTATATACAATATGAGCAAGTGAGGTGAGATAAGGGAGGTGAAGGCAAACAAAATATATATATAAATAAATAAAAATATAAAAAGGCCATGGTGGCGAAGTAAATACAATATAGCAAGTAAAAAATAACACTGGAATGGTTGGTTTGCAGTGAATGAAGGTGCAAAGTAGAGATAGAAATAATGGGGTGCAAAGGAGCAGAATAAATAAATACAGTAGGTAAAGAGGTAGTTGTTTGGGCTAAATTATAGATGGGCTATGTACAGGTGCAGTAATCTATGAGCTGCTCTGACAGCTGGTGCTTAAAGCTAGTGAGGGAGATAAGTGTTTCCAGTTTCAGAGATTTTTGTAGTTCGTTCCAGTAATTGGCAGCAGAGAACTGGAAGGAGAGGCGGCCAAAGGAAGAATTGGTTTTGGGGGTGACCAGAGAGATATACCTGCTGGAGCGCGTGCTACAGGTGGGCGTTGCTATGGTGACCAGCGAGCTGAGATAAGGGGGGACTTTACCTAGCAGGGTCTTGTAGATGACCTGGAGCCAGTGGGTTTGGCGACGAGTGTGAAGCGAGGGCCAGCCAACGAGAGCGTACAGGTCGCAGTGGTGGGTAGCATATGGGTCTTTGGTGACAAAACGGATGGCACTGTGATAGACTGCATCCAATTTATTGAGTAGGGTTTTGGAGGCTATTTTGTAAATGACATCACCGAAGTCGAGGATTGGTAGGATGGTCAGTTTTACAAGGGTATGTTTGGCAGCATGAGTGAAGGATGCTTTGTTGCGGAATAGGAAGCCGATTCTAGATTTAACTTTGGATTGGAGATGCTTGATGTGAGTCTGGAAGGAGAGTTTACAGTCTAACCAGACACCTAGGTATTTGTAGTTGTCCACATATTCTAAGTCAGAGCCGTCCAGAGTAGTGATGCTGGACAGGCAGGCAGGTGCAGGCAGCGATCGGTTGAAGAGCATGCATTTAGTTTTACTTGTATTTAAGAGCAATTGGAGGCCACGGAAGGAGAGTTGTATGGCATTGAAGCTCGCCTGGAGGGTTGTTAACACAGTGTCAAGAGAAGGGCCAGAAGTATACAGAATAGTGTCGTCTGCGTAGAGGTGGATCAGAGACTCACCAGCAGCAAGAGCGACATCATTGATGTATACAGAGAAGAGAGTTGGTCCAAGAATTGAACCCTGTGGCACCCCCATAGAGACTGCCAGAGGTCCGGACAACAGACCCTCCGATTTGACACACTGAACTCGATCAGAGAAGTAGTTGGCGAGGCAATCATTAGAGAAACCAAGGCTGTCGAGTCTGCCGATGAGGATGTGGTGATTGACAGAGTCAAAAGCCTTGGCCAGGTCAATGAATATGGCTGCACAGTACTGTTTCCTATCGATAGCGGTTAAGATATCGTTTATGACTTTGAGCGTGGCTGAGGTGCACCCATGACCAGCTCTGAAACCAGATTGCATAGCGGAGAAGGTATGGTGGGATTCGAGATGGTCGGTAATCTGTTTGTTGACTTGGCTTTCAAAGACCTTAGAAAGGCAGGGTAGGATAGATATAGGTCTGTAGCAGTTTGGGTCTAGAGTATCTCCCCCTTTGAAGAGGGGGATAACCGCAGCTGCTTTCCAATCTTTGGGAATCTCAGACGACACGAAAGAGAGGTTGAAAAGGCTGGTAATAGGGGTGGCAACAATTTCAGCAGATAGTTTTAGAAAGAAAGGGTCCAGATTATCTAGCCCGGCTGATTTGTAAGGGTCCAGATTTTGCAGCTCTTTCAGAACATCAGCTGACTGTATTTGGGAGAAAGAGAAATGGGGAAGGCTTGGGCGAGTAGCAGAGGGGAGGGCAGTGCTGTTGACCGGGGTAGGGGTAGCCAGGTGGAAAGCATGGCCAGCCGTAGAAAAATGCTTATTGAAATTCTCAATTATAATGGATTTGTCGGTGGTGACAGTATTTCCTATCTTCAGTGCAGTTGGAAGCTGGGAGGAGGTGTTCTTATTCTCCATGGACTTTACAGTGTCCCAGAACTTTTTTGAGTTTGTGTTGCAGGAAGCAAATTTCTGCTTGAAAAAGCTAGCCTTGGCTTTTCTAACTGCCTGTGTATACTGGTTTCTAGCTTCCCTGAAAAGTTGCATATCACGGGGGCTGTTCGATGCTAATGCAGAACGCCATAGGATGTTTTTCTGTTGGTTAAGGGCAGTCAGGTCAGGAGAGAACCAAGGGCTATATCTGTTCCTGGTTCTAAATTTCTTGAATGGGGCATGCTTATTCAAGATGGTGAGGAAGGCATTTAAAAAAAATATCCAGGCATCCTCTACTGACGGGATGAGATCAATATCCTTCCAGGATACCTCGGCCAGGTCGATTAGAAAGGCCTGCTCGCTGAAGTGTTTCAGGGAGCGTTTGACAGTGATGAGTGGAGGTCGTTTGATCGCTGACCTATTACGGATACAGGCAATGAGGCAGTGATCGCTGAGATCTTGGTTGAAAACAGCAGAGGTGTATTTGGAGGGCAAGTTGGTTAGGATGATGTCTATGAGGGTACCCGTGTTTACGGAATTGGGGTGATACCTGGTAGGTTCATTGATAATTTGTGTGAGATTGAGGGCATCAAGCTTAGATTGTAGGATGGCTGGGGTGTTAAGCATGTTCCAATTTAGGTCGGCTAGCAGCACAAGCTCTGAAGATAGATGGGGGGCAATCAGTTCACATATGGTGTCCAGAGCACAGCTGGGGGCAGAGGGTGGTCTATAGCAGGCGGCAACAGTGAGAGACTTGTTTTTAGAGAGGTGGATTTTTAAAAGTAGGAGTTCAAATTGTTTCGGAACAGACCTGGATAGTAAAACAGAACTCTGCAGGCAACCCTTGCAGTAGATTGCAACACCGCCCCCTTTGGCCGTTCTATCTTGTCTGAAAATCTTGTAGTTAGGGATGAAAATGTCAGAATTTTTGGTGGTCTTCCTAAGCCAGGATTCAGACACGGCTAAAACATCTGGGTTGGCAGAGTGTGCTAAAGCAGTGAACAAAACAAACTTAGGGAGGAGGCTTCTAATGTTAACATGCATGAAACCAAGGCTATTACGGTTACAGAAGTCATCAAAAGAGAGCGCCTGGGGAATAGGAGTGGAGCTAGGTACTGCAGGGCCTGGATTCACCTCTACATCACCAGAGGAACAGAGGAGGAGTAGGATAAGGGTACGGCTAAAAGCTATGAGAATTGGTCGTTTAGAACGTCTAGAACAGAGAGTAAAAGGAAGTTTCTGGGGGCGATAAAATAGCTTCAAGGAATAATGTACAGACAAAGGTATGGTAGGATGTGAATACAGTGGAGGTAAACCTAGGTAATGGGTGATGATGAGAGAGATATAGTCTCTAGAAACATCATTGAAACCAGGTGATGTCATCGCATATGTGGGTGGTGGAACTGAGAGGTTGGATATATAGTGAGCAGGGCTAGAGGCTCTACAGTGAAATAAGCCAATAAACACTAACCAGAACAGCAATGGACAAGGCATATTTACATGAAGGAGAGGCATGCTTAATCGAGTGATCATAAGGGTCCAGTGAGTAGAGGTTGGTTGGGGTCACGGCGATCCAGACAGCTGGCCGGGTAGCTGGCTATCGGTAGCAAGATAACATAGGATGGAGGTCTGTTTTTTTTGTTGTTTTTTTTGTCACCTCGTTCGTTTCCGTCGGTAGATTAGTGGGGTTCCGTGTGGTAGAGGGGATCGATCCAATTGGCAAAATAGATAGTGACCCAGGAAAAAAGAAAGAAAAAAAAAAATTGTCCGGTAAATTTATTTAGATAGCAGCCGATAAGACAGCTAATAATTAGCAGATGGGTATTCAGAAACGTCGCAATGGAAAAGCCTGTTGAAACCACCTCGGACAATTACGTCGGCAGACCAGTCGTGATGGATCGGCGGGGCTCCGTGTCGGCAATAAAGGGTCCAGTCCAATTGGCAAAAGAGGTATTGTAGCCCAAGAATTCGCTGGTAGGCCTCTTCGGCAAGCCGGCAGATGGGCCTAGCTCGAGGCTAGCTCAAGGCTAACTGGTGCTTGTTTCGGGACAGAGGTATTAGCCAGTAGTAGCCACTTGGTTGCAGCTAGCTAGCGACGATGATCCGGTGTAATTGTCCAGAGCTTGCGTCAGGAATCCGGTGATGTGGTAGAGAAAAAGCAGTCCTATATTCTCTGGGTTGATATCGCGCCTGCAGACTGGCAGGTATTGGCCCGAGCTGAAGCTGGCTGGTGTCCGAGTTAAGGGTGAAGACCGCAGCAGTGGCTAACTGACTACTAGCTAGTTATCTGGCTAGCTTCTGATTGGGGTTACGGTTCTAAAGTATAAAAAAATAGCAGATCCGTACCACATTGGGTGAGGCGGTTTGCGGGAATGTATATTCAGTTCCAAGATGGAAAGTGAAATTAAAATATATACGAAATGTATACAAAAAATACGAGGACTATTTACGCGGGACAAGACGGGACAAGACAAACACACGTCCGACTGCTACGCCATCTTGGAGCACATGCCGCCATAAATATTGATCTCCACTTTCTGGAGGATCGAGTTTTGAAATCAGTGGAATTAGAGTATGATAGCTAAAGAGATCTCCGGATTACATCTTTCATACTAAGGGCAACCATTCAATTTTTAAAAAATTTAACCTTTATTTAACTAGGCAAGTCAGTTAAAAACAAATTCGTAATTACAATAACGGCCTACCAAAAGGCAAAAGGCCTCCTGCGGGGACAAAACACAGATCCCGACAAGAGAGACAACACAAAACTACATAAGGAGAGACCTAAGACAATAACATAGCATGGCAGCACACATGACAACACAGTACGGTAGCAACACAACAACAACATGGTAGCAACACAACATGGCAGCATCACAACATGGTAGAAGCATAAAACAGGGTACAAACATTATTGGGCACGGACAACAGCACAAAGGGCAAGAAGGTAGAGACAACAATACATCACGCAAATCAACCACAACAGTCAGTAAGTGTCCATGATTGAGTCTTTGAATGAAGAGATTGAGATAAAACTGTCCAGTTTGAGTGTTTGTTGCAGCTCATTCCAGTCGCTAGCTGCAGTGAACTGAAAAAACGAGCGACCCAGGGAGGTGTGTGCTTTGGGGACCTTTAACAGAATGTGACTGGCAGAACGGGTGTTGTATGTGGAGGATGAGGGCTGCAGCAGATATCTCAGATAGGGGGAGTGAGGCCTAAGAGGGTTTTATAAATAAGCATCAACCAGTGGGTCTTGCGACGTGTATACAGAGATGACCAGTTTACAGAAGAGTATAGAGTGCAGTGATGTGTCCTATAAGGTGCATTGGTGCCAAATCAGATGGCAGAATGGTAAAGAACATCAAGCCGCTCGAGAGCACCCTTACCTGACGATCTATAAATTATGTCTTCCGTAATCTAGCATGGTTAGGATGGTCATCTGAATCAGGGCTAGTTTGGCAGCTGGGGTGAAAGAGGAGTGATTACGATAGAGAAAACCAAGTCTAGATTTAACTTTAGCCTGGAGCTTTGATATGTGCTGAGAGAAAGACAGTGTACCGTCTAGCCATAATCCCAAGTATTTGTATGAGGTGACTACCTCAAGCTCTAAACCCTTAGAGTTAGTAATCACACCTGTGGGGTGGGGGGCATCTTTTTACCAAACCACATAACATTTGTTTTGGAGGTGTTCAGAACAAGGTTAAGGGCAGAGAAATCTTGTTGGACACTAAAAAAGATTTGTTGTAGAGCGTTCAACACAAAATCCGGGGAGGGGCCAACTGAGTATAAGGCTGTATCATCTGCATATAAATGATTGAGAGAGCTTCCTACTGCCTGAGCTATGTTGTTGATGTAAATTCAGAAGAGTGTGGGGCCTAGGATCGAGCCCTGGGGTACACCCTTGGTGACAGGCAGTGGCTGAGACAGCAGATGTTCTGACTTTATACACTGCACTCTTTGAGAGAGCTGGTTAGCAAACCAGGCCAAAGACCCCTCAGAGACACCAATACTCTTTAGCCGGCTCAGGAGAATGGAATGGAATGGTCTTCCATATCAAAAGCTTTGGCCAAGTCAACAAAACTAGCAGCACACCATTGCTTAGAATCAAGGGCAATGGTGACATCATTGAGGACCTTTAAGGTTGCAGTGACACATTCATAACCTGAGTGGAAACCGGATTGCATACCAGAGAGAATACTATAGACATCAAGAAAGCCAGTCAGTTGATTATTGACAAGTTTTTCCAACACTTTTGATAAACAGGGCAAAATAGAAATAGGCCTATAAATCAAATCAAAGTTTATTTGTCACGTGCGCCGAATACAACAGGTGTAGGTAGACCTTACAGTGAAATGCTTACTTACAGGCTCTAACCAATGGTGCAAAAAAAAGGTATTAGGTGAACAATAGGTAAGTAAAGAAATAAAAACAACATTAAAAAGACAGTTAAAAACAGTAGTGAGGCTATCTACAGTAGCAAGGCTATAAAAGTAGCGAGGCTATATACAGACACCGGTTAGTCAGGCTGATTGAGTTAGTATGTACATGTAGATATGGTTAAAGTGACTATGCATATATGATGAACAGAGAGTAGCAGTAGCGTAAAGAGGGGTTGGCGGGTGGTGGGTGGCGGGACACAATGCAGATAGCCCGGTTAGCCAATGTGCGGGAGCACTGGTTGGTCGGGCCTATTGAGGTAGTATGTACGTAAAAGAGGGGTCGGGGGGGGGGGGGGGCGGGGGGGGGAGGCACACAATGCAAATAGTCCGGGTAGCCATTTGATTAGGAGTCTTATGGCTTGGGGGTAAAAACTGTTGAGAAGCCTTTTTGTCCTAGACTTGGCACTCCGGTACCGCTTGCCATGCTATAGTAGAGAGAACAGTCTATGACTGGGGTCGCCTGGGTCTTTGACAATTTTTAGGGCCTTCCTCTGACACCGCCTGGTGATGTACTGGGCCATACGCACTACCCTCTGTAGTACTTTTCGGTCGGAGGCCGAGCAATTGTCGTACCAGGCAGTGATGCAACCAGTCAGGATGCTCTCGATGTTGCAGCTGTAGAACCTTTTGAGGATCTCAGGACCCATGCCAAATCTATAACAGTTAGGATCAGCTTGATCTCAACCCTTTAAATAAAGGACGAAACGTGGTTGCCTTCCAAGCAATGGGAACCTCCCCAGAGAGGAGAGACAGGTTAAAAACTTCAGACATAGGCTTGGCGATTATAGGGGCAGCAACATTAAAGAAGAAAGGGTCTAAACCATCTGATCCAGATGTTTTTTTGGGGTCAAGTTTAAGGAGCTCCTTTAGCACCTCGGACTCAGTGACCACCTGCAGGTAGAAACTTTGCAGCGGGGCAGGGGAAAAAGAGGGAGGAGCATCGGGGCTAGTCTCGTTAGCAGGGGTGGTAGATGAGGAAATGTTTGACGGGCAAGGAGGCATGGCTGAGACAAATAGGAATCTGACTTAATGAAGTGGTGATTTAAAAAGCTCAGCCATGTACTTCTTGTCAGTAACAACCACATCATCAATTTTAAAGGACAGGGGCAGCTGTGAGGAGGAAGGTTTATTCTCCAGGTCTTTAACCGTTTTCCAGAACTTCTTGGGGTTAGACCCACAGAGAGAGAACTACTCCTTAAAGTAACTAACTTTGGCCTTCCAGATAGCCTGAGTGCACTTATTTATCATTTGCCTGAACAAGAGTCAGTCAGGCTGAGTATGCGTGTGCCGAGCCTTTCGTCAAATGCAATTCTTGAGGTGGAGTAACTCTTCTGAACCTGTTTCTAAATTCAAATTTTCTTTATGGGGGGTGTTCGTTAATAACAATATCACTGAAAATATCAAAAAAGAAGGTCCAAGCGTCTTTGACACAGGGGATCAAGCTGATTCTATACCAATTTACAGAGGCCAGATCATGAAGGAAGGCTTTCTCATTAAAGATTTTTAGCAAACGTCTATGACAAATCAGTACAGGTCGTTTCACTGAGCAGCCATTATGAACACAGGCTGTAAAACAGTGATCACAAAGGTCATTACAGAAAACACTAGACTGATAACTATCAGGATTATTTGTGAGGACAACGTCGAGGAGAGTAGCCTTGGGGTCATACCTTGAGGGATTGGTAATAATCTGAGAAATATTTAGGGAGTCCCATTGCTTTAGGACTTGGTCAGGTGGTTTAAGCATGTTGCAGTTAAGGTCACCTAGCAGGACAAATTCAGACTTAGTGTAAGGGGCCAGGAGAGTAATTATGGCAGGTAGGGTACAGGCTGGTGCTGATGAAGGACGATAACACCCAGCAACAGTCAAAAAATGCTTGGTTTAATGCTTAATACCATAAAATCTATTTGTTTGGGGACAGACTTTGTTGAGACAACCGAGCACTGAAGGTGATCCTTGGTAAAGATTGCCACTCCCACCCATTCCGAAGATCTGTCTTACCAAAAAAGGTTTAAACCAGAGAGGTTAACATCAGTATTCAAAACACCCTTTCTTAAAACCACGTCTCAGTAATGACCAATCTGGATTGGAGCTGTGAACCCAGACTTTCAATTGATCCATTGCAGGTAATAAGCTTCTAGTGTTAACGTGCAGAACACCCAGGCTTTTACGAGAGCAGAAATCAGTGAAACAGATATCAGAGCACAAGTCAGAATTGGGGCTAGCAACAGCAGATGGGCTAGGGTGTACATGCACATGTCCAGATATCATCAACATTAATACAATCAAGGCACGGCAGAGGACAGGGAGAGCTCTGCAGTGATGATTTATGACAGTTGAATGTGCATTAGATGGAAACAAGATCATATTATACAGCAATTTCATCAGGTAACATGAATACAAAGTCAGCGAGAGGTGGTTAGAATAGGATGGGAGGCCAAAAGTCAGTGTAACCAATAGATAGTCAGAATCCCGGGTGTGGAAACAAACATAGTCTGTCCCACGGTTGGGTAAACAAGAAAGTTCATAGTCAACAAAGCATGCAGGATTCATGAGGCAAATAGCAAAATGCACAAGAAAAAAAATAACAACTTGGGGCTAGCCATTGTAAGTTCGGAGTCATTCGCCCCAACAGTGCCTATGTGCTGGAGGTGAGTGAAAGCTCGGGAGAGTGGGTGATGGGGGTACCTGAACCAGACAGGGGGAGACGACCAGGGCAGGCGGTGAACAGATCGCCAGGTGGAATCCAAGCAGCAGTGCAGGAGTAGGTGTCACACCCACTAGGGAGAAGCTTATATTTCTGGAAGCAGATTTCTTGGTGAAAACACCAGTGGATGGTCTCTGAACAGCAGGAGTGGGCTTCAAGGCCTCTGGATTTGGGTGAGGTAGCCTGCCATTGGTTGGGCTCAAAGTCCTCGACACCTCTCACTTCACACCTCCGTGCTAATTGAAGTTGTATATGGTCTGTCTGGTCTGTCTCAGTTCCAGGTTGGATGGTGTATTAATCCTTCCAGGTAATTTTGTCCAAAATTAGCTTGTTGGTTTGGAGTTTTGATCTGTAGTGAATGCTATGCTGTGGAGGGTAGCATCCTGTATATGTCCCTGCTGAAAAATCCAAGTTTATCTGACTCCAAATCTATCTTTTTGTAAAAACATGTTGAAAATGTGAGAGCTCACATGCAGCTGTGGCTTGGCATCCGTGGCAAGGAGATGCGGCCATCATGCATGATGATGTATACGGGTAAGATAGTCTAGCTAGCTACATTTTCAGATATTGCACGTTTCTAATTTTGACAGGAAGTGGTTTCATTTCAAGCTAAATTGTTCTGTTAGCTAGCTAGCTGATGTTAGCTGGCTGGCTCCCTAGCTAACGTTACGTGTAGGATGTTATTATTCGTATCCCAGAGCTGTTTTCTTGGCTAGTTAGAGCCTAATGTTAGCTAGCTAACATTGAACTTGGTTGGCTAGATACCACTACCTGCAGATTCATGCAAGGCGTAGTAACATCATGAGTTGGCACATTGTTCATTGTTGTTTAACTAGCTAACGTTAGCTGGCCGGCTCGCTAGCTAACGTTACGTGACGTGTATGATCTTACACATTGTTTACCCAGCTAGGTTCATTGTTACCTAGCTAGCTAGCTACATGTCTTACGCTAAAGTGTATTGTTATCTAGCTGAATATGCCATATTGCAGAAAAACTGATTCATTTACGAATGCACAACACCCGTTGAATATGGCCGGTGTTA
Source organism: Salvelinus fontinalis (assembly GCF_029448725.1). NCBI lineage: Eukaryota > Metazoa > Chordata > Actinopteri > Salmoniformes > Salmonidae > Salvelinus > Salvelinus fontinalis. The sequence goes on from NC_074668.1 coordinate 56,344,148, forward strand.
GTAAACATCGGCAAAAAAGCGCAATGAAATTGTTGCCAGCAGAGCTGGTTAGGCTGTTTTCATGTTATTCAGAGGTAAACAAATCATCAGCCAGAGCATCAAGTGTGCGCTCTGAACGCTCCTAGAGCGAAACGAGATGGATCGGGCTAAAGCTTAAGAGGGTATAAACGATGCTAAATGGGTGTAGACAAAGAAGAGCTCTTCACCAGTTACCAAAACATTCAAATGCCATTTTCTCAAAAGTGAGTTTACAAGCTTATCAACTTTCAAAGCAGAATTACTTTCCGATTGTTCCTCAAAAATGCAGTGAATGATATACCATTTTTTAGCTCTGTTTCTCTACTTTTATCCAATGTAAAAAACACAATTTCAAATTTTGCTACACAATACCGATTTGAGCCGGTCGTTCACATATGGACTGGTGTGTGCCTTTCCAAATCAATTGAATTTACCACAGGTGGAGTTCAATAAAGTTGTAGAAACATCTCAAGGATGAACAATGGAAACAGGATGCACCTGCGCTAAATTTCGAGTCTCACGGCAAAATGTCTGAATACTTATGTAAATAAGGTATTTTTTATATACATATACACTAACGTTCAAAAGTTTGTCACTTAGAAATGTCGTTGTTTGAGAACGATTAATTTGATTGTTTTTCAGATTTTTGTGACCAAGTTACCTGACGCTAGCTGTTCTTATTGTTTTGTCGAGCGATCGATACATTTACACAAATGCAAGTATTGCTTGCGCTGTAAAGCATCATTTCAAAATCTGAGACAACAGATGGATTAACAAAAGGCTAAACTGTGTTTTGCAATATTGCACTTGTGATTTCATGAAATTAGATTATATACCTGTGGCGCTAGGCTAGGCTATGCTAGTCAGCGTTTCTGATGACAATTATCCCGGATCCGGGATGGGTGGTTCAGAAAGGTTAATGGCCAATACTTAGCATCCTCAATTCAGGGTTTATATACATCATTGGTAAAAAAAACTTTGTCATTTGGACGTGGCGTTCAAAATTTAAACAGTGAACAGTATTTGACTGGGGAATTCATTTAAATTTAAATAACCATAGATCACATGTGATTTTCACCATTGCATATTTCAGCTGGCATTCCCTCTAAGGTTCACAATACAGTATTTGTATTTATTAGGGAACCCCATTAGCTGCTGTCAAGGCAGCAGCTACTCTTCTTCCTTGGGTCAAAACATATTAACATATTAACAAAGGATAAAACAGTACATCATATAACATTATTACACCATCTACAATACAAAATGTATAATACCACCATACGACAATATTACAATGTACGTGTGCTAGCGCTTGTGTGTGTATGCGTGTGTCTGTACCTGTGTGTGTGTGTATCTTCACAGTACCCGCTGTTCCATAATGTGTATTTTTATCTGTTTATTAAATCTGATTCTACTGCTTGCATGTGTTACCTGATGTGGAATAGAGTTCCCTGTATTCATGGCTCTATGTAGAATTATGCTACTCACAGAGTCTGTTCTGGACTTGGGGACTGTGAAGAGACCTCTGGTGGAATGTCTTGTGGGGTATGAGTGGGTGTCAGAGCTGTGTGCTAGTAGTTTAAATAAACAGCTCGGTGCATTCAGCTTGTCAACACTTCTCACAAAAACAAGGAGTGATGAAGTCAATCTATCCTCCACTTAGAGCCATGAGAGATTTACATGCATATTATTAATGTAAGCGCTCTGTGTACATTTAAGGGTCAGCTGTGCTGCCCTGTTCTGAGCCAATTGTAATTTCCCTAAGTCCCTCTTTGTGGCACCTGACCTATAGCAGGGGGTGTAAAGGCATAACACGTGTTTTTCCAGCAGCAGACTATGATCGATAATTTCAAAAGACGCACTGAAGTCTAACAAAACAGTAACAGTGACAGACTCTGTTTAAGAGAAGAACGCAGATAACCAGAAAACACACACACACACACTTCATTGCAAGTAGAAAAAAAAACTCAGCGTGCACAGAGACCAGAGGGAAGCTTGCAGCATTAAGTCCACAGAGCATGTCCTAATGTGATTCACTCTTTATCTCTGAGTATGTGCGTGTGTGGCCGCGTTTAGAGAGTACATCTATGTGCATGCGTTCACACAAACATGTCTTTTGCTAGTTGAACTGTACATAGAACAACAATGCAACATATCGAGGAAGAGGATTATACAGTATTTGAGGTCAGCTCAGCTGGGAATAATCATTATGAAGTGATTATTACTGTCATATCCAGCAGTTAATTCCAGAAGAATACCATTTGACCATCTGGCTTCAGCATCACAGTATCCTCGACTCACAAAAATATATACCTAACACAAACATACAGTGGGCTTGACACTCAGCACTAGAGGGACGGAAGACAGAACCTAGATCTGGTTTGCAATCTAATGTAAATATACATTTTTTAGGAACAGTGTAGTGTGTAGTGTACATATCAGCCCCCCACAGACCACAGAGATTTGTGCAGCACCAGATGGAGTGGTGCGATGAGTGATGGATCAATGGGGAGATGGATGAAGAGGCGTATGGAGTGAGAGCAGGGACACACAGGGCAAACCCATCACCTCCCCCAAAAACACACACAACTATGCTCCATTCCATTCAGATTAACACCCTAATTCAATTCCACCTCTAAACCTCCTTCGGTGGTTCCATACTGATCGGGCTCTGAAGGCCTGCAATGCCTGCTAATTCGTCGACTAATATGTATAGAAGTCATTAAATACAGTGGCAAGAAAATGTATGTGAACCCTTTGGAATAACCTGTATTTCTGCATAAATTGGTCATAACATTTGATCTGATCTTCATCTAAATCACAACAATAGACAAACACAGTCTGTTTAAACTAATAACGCACAAACAATTATGCGTTTTCATGTCTTTATTGAACACAACGTGTAAACGTTCACATTGCAGGGTGGGAAAAGTACGTGATCCCTTGGATTTAATAACTGGTTGACCCTCCTTTGGCAGCAATAACCTCAACCAAATGTTTTCTGTAGTTTTCTGCACAACAGTTTGTCCATTTGTCCAAAATGTATGCAGAAATCCAGGTAATTACAAAGGGTTCACATACTTTCTCTTGCCACTGTATACTGTAATTACACTCCTAAGTATGGACAAAACCAGAAGACAGAGCAGCCCTTGATGCCCGGGTTGGTTGTCCCTTCTTTCCCTCGTACTATATGGATAAACCTGAGGGAAGTTAGGGAGGGGAAGTGAAGCACACAAGGGTGTTATTTGTCCCAAATGGAATTGGGCCAATGTGAAAGCACTCAGTCCCCCCTCTGGACCTGTAGCACTTTGCACCATGGGTAAAACTTACAGCTTGTTTTTTCAGCACCAGCTTTTCCACAGGAAGTCATCGTGATGGAGTGAGAGATGGAGTGAAACAGAGGACACATGAAAAGATGACAACAAAACACATGGAGAGACACACACACAAAAAGGGGGAAAAAGTAGAACAGAAAATCTGACAAAATGTAGTGAAGAAAGAACATATGTCCTTCTTAACTGACAACTCACTCCAATGTGATAACCTGCTTGGGAAGATGGGACTTAAATTCACTTCACAGAAAATAAATCTCGTAAGTTCCTCTAACATTCATAGTGTAGCGGTATTAATTAGAGAAAGGTAAAGAAGATTTTGTTCGGGCGCCAGGCAGGTATTAACCCTGCCGAAAGGAAAATAGTAGAATCACTACCAGACCCACACACATCAACAGAAGAGACTGCCTAGAGTGTAGCCTGTTGACTAGATAGCCAGCGGAGAGAAAAAAGAATACACACCCTATAGATCCCACATCACATCAGTCCTTCCACAATTCTTGGTAACCCCACCAAACATACCTCATATAACAATAATGGCAGAGCAAATAAACAGCAACTTCATACAATAATGAATGAACCAAGTCATCACACAGAGGATTTGCAATAGTTTGTATTTTCTTCCTGGGAAGGAGTGCAGAGGGTATGAATGTGTGGTGTTCATATACAGACTAGTCCAGCTCCAATGAAACTTCAATGTACTTAGGAAATAGAGTCGGTTGCAGTGTAAAAAACTGGAACATAGCGTGAAGAGAAAGAGAGAAAGAGAACAAGAGAGGGCTTAGCTGTGGTCTTGAGGGTGCAGGTATCCGGTCTGACTGTCCGACGGTAGGTTGGGTGGTAGTTGAACGCTTCGCAACAAATGTTGCTAGTAATCTATTTGATACATAACCATCGCGGTCCCAAATGAGAACAACCACGTCGTCGAGCGATCACACCGAGGATTGATCCAAAAAACTGTACAACCACATACGGTGAAGACAAACAAAAAAACCTCTGCAGCATAGCACACACAAACCAAACCAAACCGAACCAAACCGAACCAAACCAAACCGAACCAAACCAAACCGAACTGTCGCGCCTACACGAACTCCTCTCCAATAGAGCTTAACGAGCTCTTTTATCTCCTCCTTCCTACTGCTCAGGTGCTCTTAAAGTGGCAGCGAACTTAAGTGCAGCAGGATTTCGCCACAATAGTCTGGTCTATTTCACATATACTGTGCATGCCTATGTACTGTACATGCCCCATGAATGCACTTATAAAAGTTGATGCTTCGTTATCTGACACACTGATCCATTTCTAACTGAACAATACCTTGCTGTTGAACTTGTGATCACAATCAATACCATCATGCTGACGAGGTGGGAGAGGGATGAGGGTGTCAATACCCTACCATGACAGAGCAAAACACACCCTGGACCACACATGGGCAGACATTATCCAGCAATGAAAGTAGAAATTATACTTTCTGACTTGCTTGCTTTAATGACCAAGCTTTAGCTCCAACCTCCCATAGTAGATGTAATAGCCCAGAAGCTGAATAGTTTACTGTGTATAAATGGGTCTGCTTTGACCGTGTCGTTAGAAAGCATACACAACATCATCTGAGCCATTTTCTACAGAGTTAGTACTGGATGCTTCAACTTAGTGCAGTGAATTGAACCATTATAGATATAATGTACTGTACACAGGCACACACAGAAACAGTCATGAGACTCTTTCTCCATCTCACCACACACCCTCACGCATGCCTGCATGCACTCACACACACAATCACACACTTAGTCTCACACACACTCGGATATGTTATGCAACCGTGGCCTAGCAGAGGAGGTTGCACGTGATGTGGATGTGCACACTAGGATGACACTGAGCTCTACGGTTAGGCCTGACACACGCATCCCCCCCCCCCCCGCTGACATCACTCCAGCAGGCCTCAAGGCTGCTCTCATCAACTCCTTTCATTCACCTGGAGCACTAATCTGTGAACCTAAACGACAGGGATAAAAGTGAAAGGAAAACATTTAAGAATGCTAAAAAGGAGGAAGAGCAAATCACTCATGTCGTAGCGTTCAACGCTGAAGACGGAGAGAGACTGTTTCTCATGAACCTGTCTAAATTAGAGAGGGGGGGGGAGAAACTGAGACAGAAAGAAACAGACAGAAAGAGAAAGATACAGAGAAATAAAGAGAGATGGAAGGCCCGAGAATGAGACAGAGAGAGAGCGAGAGAGAGAATATAGGCCACCCTCTCTTTCACATCCATCTGCTCCATGTGCTCAGCTACATGGCACCTTGCCCCTTCTGCTACCCAATCCCTCACACGCTTGCTCACTTCAACTGTTCTATATGATCTCTCTCCTTCCCTCAGGCTGTACTATACAGTACAGTGCCATATTTCCCTTTAACCTACACTAAGTAGTGTGTATCTGTTTTCCATATAACAAGTTTTAAGGAAAACTCGATCAATATCATTAGTCCAACTTCTTCCAATCAATCAGCTTGAAATGGACAGAATATGCCAGTCCCAAACACCTTTGCCTCCAACCTTTCCTTAGCACCTATCTCTTCTGTGTTTGCAGATCTGTGGCGAACCAGAAAGCTGTGAGCAATATGGCGGAAGGACGCTCTGGTCAGTCCATTGGAGGGATAGGTGTAGTGGAAACCGTCACCATATAGTTTACTCATACCTAGTCAAAAAACAGATCTGCAAACACTGGAGAAGTATTCATATCCTGAAATAAATAAATAATCTCACTACAATACATTTGAATAGAAAGTTAGCAAAAATAGATAAGATCTTGCTACCATGGAAAGGACAATACCTGTCTATATGTGGAAAAATCCCCCTGATTAACTCGTTTTTCATATACTAGTTTACCTATTTACTTATGGCCCTGCCTACATCTAATGACTTGTTTTTTAAATTATATGAGCAAAGAATATTCCACTTTATTTGGAACAGCAAGCCAGCCAAAATTAAACATTCCTATTTATATAATGAATATGAACTTGGAGGGCAGAAATGATTAAATATTAAAGCATTTGACCTCCCACTAAATGCTTTAGTCATACAAAAGCTATACTTAAATCCAAACTGGTTCTCCAGCAGATTAGTAAAAATGGCTTTACCCCGTGTTCTAGAATGGGCTTTTTCCCTTTATTCAGATTACTACCTCTCACTTTCGGTTATTTGAAAAATAAATCATCCCCCAAATATCGCTATTTTTAAAACAAGCCATAGAAAGCTGGTTGCAATTGCACTTTAATCCACCAGAAAAGACAGAACAAATATTTCAACAAATATTATGTCAAATTATAGTCAAATATACTAATTGACAAAAACATTTTTGAATGAAAAAAGACAACTGTATAAATCTTTGTAAATTATATCATAAATATGACTGGTGGAGTTATGTCACACGTGCAGTTAGCAAAAATATATGGAAATGTCTGCTCTATCCAAATTACAACCAACTGATTGCAGCATTACTGCAAAAATGGAGGAGACAAGTGGAAGGGGGGTAAGGTAAGGAACTTGTCTGTCGGCCCTGCATTAAAGACCAAAATTGTTCAAAGAAAATTGTGATAAATAGAAAAGTATACCAGTTTCATTTAAGGACCAAAGAAATACAGCTGCGCCATACAGGTTCCAAAATAGTTGGAAAGAGATTTCCGATGTACCGATTCCATGACACAGGGTTTATGAACTGATACACAAAACAACGCTGGATTCAACAGTTCTAAGTTTCTACATTTTTTATTATTATACAAAATTCTTGCAACCATATATATATATGGGGGATACAACCATCCCAGCTCTGCAAATGTTGCTGTGAAGAGACAGAATCATTCTATCTGTCACACCCTGATCTGTTTCACCTGTCTTTGTGCTTGCCTCCACCCCCCTCCAGGTGTTGCCCATCTTCTCCATTATCCCCAGTATATTTATACCTGTGTTCTCTGTTTGTCTGTGGTCAGTTTGTTTTGTTCGTCAAGCCTACAGCGGTTTACCCCTTGCGCCTGTCTTTTTCTAGTTTTCACAGGTTTTGACCATTTCTGCATACCCTGACCCTGCCTGCCATTCTGTACCTTGTCACACCACCCTGGATTATTGACCTCTGCCTGCCCTGACCCCGAGACTGCCTGTCGTTCTGTACCTTATGCACTCTGATCTGGATTACCGACCTCTGCCTGCCCTTGACCTGTCGTTTTGCCTGCCCCCTGTTCTAGTAATAAACTTTTGTTACTTTGACACTGTCTGCGTCTGGGTATTCTCCTAACCGTGATAATATCACTTGTTTTGGTATTGGCCATATGCTTGTTTTTGGTTGCAGGTCCAGGAATGGCTGAAGAATTGCAACATTTACCTTGAGCTAACTCTGCAAATAGCACTTCTGGTTGATTTGAAAAGTCATAGTCAATCGACCAATAATATAATAACACTCTTAGCAAAAATGTTTATCTTAAATTTACAATCTGTATAAACTATGAAAATAGAAAGGTTCAGAACTTTTGTGAAACATCACAGCACAGTTGAAAAATGTATGGTAATTAGAAATCATAAATAGATGGCCTTCAGAGATATATGGGAGGGGTTGAGGGTAGCTGGAGGGAGGGACTAAAACAAAAAAAGAGAACTAATGTAGTTTGGACGCACCTACTCATTCAAGGATTTAAAAAAAATGTTTACTAATTTCTACATTGTAGAATAATAGTGAAGACATCAACACAATGACATAACACATATAGAATCATGTAGTAAGCAAAAAAGTGTTAAACAAATGAAAATATATTTTATATTTGAGATTTTTCAAAGTAGCCACACTTTGCCTTGATGACAGCTTAACTCTCTCAACCAGCTTCATGAGGAATGCTTTTCCAACAGTCTTGAAGGAGTTCCCGCATATGCTGAGCACTTGTTGGCTGCTTTTCCTCCACTCTGTGGTCCAATTCATCCCAAACCATCTCAATTGGGCTGAAGTCAGGTGATTGTGGAGGCCAGGTCATCTGATGCAGCACTCCATCACTCTCATTGTTCAAATAGCACTTACACAGCCTGTAGGTGTGTTTTGAGTCATTGTCCCATTAAGCTCAAACCAGTTGAGATGGCGTATCCCTGCAGAATGCTGTGGTAGCCATGCTAGTTTAGTGTGCTTTGAATTCTAAATAAATCACAGACAGTGTCACCAGCAAAGCACCCCCACACCATCACACCTCCTCCTCCATGCTTCATGGTGGGAACCACACATGCGGAGATCCATTCACCTACTCTGCGTCTCACAAAGACACGGCGGTTGGTACCAAAAATCTCAAATTTGGACCACCGGTCTAATGTCCATTGCTTGTTTCTTGGCCCAAGCAAATCACTTCTTATTATTGGTGTCCTTTAGTAATGGTTTCTTTGCAGCAATTTGTCTATGAAGGCCTGATTCATGCAATCTCCTCTAAAGTTCTGATGTGTGTGTTACTTTAACTCTGTGAAACATTTATTTGGGCTGCAATCTGAGGTGCAGTTAACTCTAATGAACTTATCCTCTGCTGTGGCAGTCCTCATGAGAGCCAGTTTCATCATAGCGCTTGATGGTGTTTGTGACTTGAAGAACCTTTCAAAGTTCTTGACATTTTCTGGATTGACTGACTTTCATGTCTGTTGGGGATGGGGGCGCTGTTTAGACTATTTATGCTAATTTGGCTAATTTTTTAAACGGCTTCCCACAAAATCCTTGATCGTACAATATGCATATTATTATTATTATTGGATAGAAAACAGTCTATAGTTTCTATAGGAGTTGAAATTTTGTCTCTAAGTGGAACAGAGCCCATTCTACAGCAATTTCCCTGACATGGAGTCAGATTTGAGAAATGTTGGCCACTCTTCTGAAGTCATTTAAAAGGGCACTGTCGTTGCTATGACTATACGGACACTTCTTACGTCTTCCCCTGGATGCCTTTACGTGATGACGATTCCAACGGGGTCGATTGCGCGTTCACAGGCCCTACAAATGAAAAAACCCTGAAGCTAGTCATTCTTTGGGAGCTGCGTCATGAGCCTAGAGGACACCGGCGCGCACCTGTTCCAAGCGTTAGTTTAGCCTGTTATATTTCTCCGGTCATCTTTTCACTCGTTATAGGAGTTAAAAACATCATAAGGTAGTTAATTTAAAGCGTTTTATAGCAATTTATATCCGTTTAGTGCGATTTTGGGACATTTATTTTTGCAACGATGTGAAAAGTTGGGCACGCTTTTCAGTTCATCCCGAACGCAGTTGACATTTCCACATGGCAAGAGGACAGCTTTCCACCAAAAGACGATTTCTCCCAAGAAAGGATCCTTTGCCCAAGATACTGATGGAAGAACAGCTCAAGGTAGGACATTTTTATTATGATAAATCGTGTTTCTGTCGAAACATTTTAGTGGCTTAGGACGCCATGTTTTTTGACGTAGCTTCGCTTGGCGCAAACTGTATTGAAAAGTAAGGATAAATTAAAAAATGTAATAACGCAATTGTATTAAGAATTAAATTGTCTATCAATCCCTGTCCACCCTATATTTTTTAGTCACGTTTATGAGTATTTATGTATAAGAGTAGATCACTGTCTAAGTGGCGCAAGGACTTTTTCTTTACCAGCTTGTCTACATTTCACATTGTCTAACCATGATTTTGGTGGCTAAATATAAACATTTTCGATCAAACTGTATATGCATGTTGTAATGTGATGTTACAGGAGTGTCATCGGAAGAATTCTGAGAAGGTCAGTGAAAAAATTAATATCTTTTGGCGATGTTGACTTTTATCGCTCACTTTGGCTAGAATCAATGCTGGGCTGCTAATTGCTATGTGCTAAGCTAATATAACGATTTATTGTGTTTTCGCTGTAAGACACTTAGAAAATCTGAAATATTGTCTGTATTCACAGGATCTGTGTCTTTCGATTCGTGTATGCTGTGTATTTTTACGAAATGTTTGATGATTAGTAGTTAGGTAAACACGTTGCTCATTGTAATTATTCTAGTCCATTTGTGATGGTGGGTGCAATTGTAAACTATGCCATCTACCTGAAATATGCACTTTTTTCTAACAAAACCTATCCCATACCATAAATATGTTATCAGACTGTCATCTAATGAGTTTTTTTGTTGGTTAGGGGCTATAAATATCTTAGTTTAGCCGAATTGGTGATGGCTACTGGTGTTGGTGGACAAATAAAAGATGGTGGATTATGCTAATGTGTTTTTAGGTAATAGATGTACATCTTTACATATTGTGTCTTCCCTGTAAAACATTTTAAAAATCGGAAATGTTGACTGGATTCACAAGATCTGTGTCTTTCATTAGCTGTATTGGACTTTAATGTGTGAAAGTTAAATATTTTAAAAAAATATTTTTTTTGAATTTCGCGGCACTGGTTTTTCAGTGGGGGGGGGGGGGGGGTGTGCCGCTAGCGCCACGCTGATCCTAGACAGGTTAAAGTAATGATGGACTGTCATTTCTATTTGCATATTTGAGTTTTTCTTGCAATAATATGGACTTGGTCTTTTACCAAATTGGGCAATTTTTTGTATACTACCCCTACCTTGCCACAACACAACTGATTGGCTCAAACTTATTAAATTAACCTTGAACAAGGCACACCTGTTAATTGAAATGCATTCCAGGTAACTACCTCATGAAGCTGGTTGAGAGAATGCCAAGATTGTGCAAAGCTGTCATTAAGGCAAAGGGTGGCAACTTTGAAGAATCTCAAATATAAAATATATTTTGACTTGTTTAACACTTTTTTGGTTACTACATGATTCCATACATGTTATTTCATAGTTTGATGTTTTCACAATTATTCTACAATGTAGGAAATAGTAAAAAATAAATAAATAAAAAACCTGGAATGAGTAGCCTTGTCCAAACCTTTGACTGGTACTCTACATATACAAAAAAATATATGGGGAATTGGAAATGATGCAGACAATTACATTGATAGAAGCCACAGTCCATCTGTAATATTAATACAAACACTGGAGAATTAACTGCACTAGGCTAAGGGATAATTTTTTCCCAACCAGGTAGCTATATAGGCCACTCTCTCCCTTCTGGCTCTAACAAATTACATAGTCAAACACTGAGGACTCTTTAATCTATTAGACCTAACAGTTCCCAGAAAGACCTCAAAGCTACAGGGCACCCTCTTGTCTTGTCTGTCATAATAAAAACCTAACACGTGCCAATAAATAAATAAAGCTTCTTGAATTGAAATGTATTTTAATGGAATTCTCAGAGGCAACAGACAAATATATTGTCTCTCTCTAGACAGCAAGAAGCAGATTGTGCAGTCAACCTTTCTACCTGTTCGTGATTATGGGGATGCTATTTATCAAAGTGCGCCTGCCTCTACTCTTATACCTCTGGATGATGTTTTTCATAGCGCCATTCGTTTTATCACAGGAGACAGTTGTATTACTCATCATTGTATTCTTTACCAAAAGGTTGGCTGGACCTCTTCTAAGTTACGTAGACAACAAAATACTCATCCAGAGGTGGCTCTCCTAGTGGCCGGGGACTTTAATGCAGGGAAACTTAAATGTGCAACCAGAGGAAAAAAAACTCTAGACCACCTTTTCTCCACATGGAGACACGTACAAATCTCTCCCTCGCCCTCCATTTGGCAAATCTGACCATAACTCTATCCTCCTGATTCATGCTTACAAGCAAAAACTACAGCAGGAAGTACTAGTGACTCGCTCAATATGGAAGTGGTCAGATGACACAGATGTTAAGCTACAGTACTGTTTTGCTAGCACAGACTGGAATATGTTCGAAGATTCTTTCGATGGCATTGAGGAGTACACCACATCAGTCACTGACTTCATCAATAAGTGCGTCGATGACATCGTCCCCACAGTGACCGTACGTATATACCCGAACCAGAAGCCATGGTTAACAGACAACATCTGCACTGAGCAAAAGGGTAGAGCTGCTGCTTTCAAGGAGCGGGACTCTAACCCGGACACTTATAAGAAATCCCGCTATGTCCTCGGACGAACCATAAAACAGGCAAAGCGTCAATACAGGACTACGATTGAATCCTACTACACCGGCTCTGACTATCGTCGGATGTGTCAGGGGTTGCAAACTATTACGGACTAAAAAAGGGAAGCACAGCCACGAGCTGCCACGTGACACGAGCATACCAGACGAGCTAAATTACTTCTATGCTCGCTTTGAGGCAAACAACACTGATGCATGCATGAGAGCACCAGCTGTTTCCAGACGACTGTGTGATGTGAGTAAGACATTTAAACAGGTCAGCATTCACAAGGCCGCAGGACGAGATGGATTACCAGGACGTGTAATCTGAGCATGCGCTGACCAACTGGCAAGTGTCTTCAGACATTTTCAACCTGTCCTTGACTGAGTCTGTAATACCAACATGTTTCAAGTAGACCACCATTGTCCCTGTGCCCAAGAACACTAAGGTAACCTGCCTAAATGACTACCGACCCGTAGCACTCACATCTGTAGCCATGAAATGCTTTGAAAGGCTGTTCATGGATCACATCAACACCATTATCCCAGAAACCCTAGGCCCACTTCTATTAGCATACCACCCCAACAGATCGACAGATGACGCAATCTCGAATGCACTCCACACGGAGCTGTAGTGGAGCAGGTTGAGAGCTTCAAGTTCCTTGGTGTCCAAATGACTAACGAACTGTCATGGTCCAAACACACCAAGACAGTCATAAAGAGGGCACGACAATGCCTATTCCCCCTTAGGAGACTGAAAATATTTGGCATGGGTCCTCAGATCCTCTACAGCTGCACCATCAAGAGCATCCTGACTGGTTGCATCACCGCCTGGTATGGCAACTGCTCGGCCTCCGACCACAAGGCATTACAGAGGGTAGTGCGTACGCCCCAGTACATCACTGGGGCCAAGCTTCCTGCCATCCATGACCTCTATACCAGGCGGTGTCAGAGGAAGGCCCTAAAAATTGCCAAAGACTCCAGCCACCCTAGTCATAGACTACCGCACAGCAAGTGGTAGCGAAGTCCAAAAGGCTTCATAACAGCCTCTAACCCCCCGTTTTATACGCTGATGCTACTCTGTTAATTATCTATGCATAGTCACTTGACCTTTACTTACACGTACAAATTACCTCAATTACTTCGACTAACCTGTGCCCCGGCACATTGCCTCTGTACCGATACCCCCTGTACATGGCCTCGCTCCTGTTATTTTATTGTTGCTCTTTCTATTTTCTTTTTTTTCTCCTACATTTTTATTTGTATTAATTAATTGTTTACTTCAGTATATTTAGTAAATACTTTCTTAACACTTAATCTTTCTTAAAACTGCATTGTTGGTTAAGGGCTTGTAAGTAAGCATTTCACTGTAAGGCTCATTTTACAAATAAAATTTGATCACATCATTACGCTTTTTTTGTTTACAAAACCCTGCTCCCCAAACTTCCGACTTACATCACTGTTAAGATTTAAAATGTTATCAAACCCGTTCACAGGGTAGGTTAACTCTGGAGACTCCTTTGGTGTTTAGAGAGTTAGGTAGATCAGCCTTTGGTTTCCTTGTGCCTTCCGTGTGGAATGATCTACAATGCACTTTAAAATTGGAGGAATAGGGCTTATCAGATGGTTGTTTGGAGACCTTTTTACTGAAGAATGTGATTTGTTTTTTTATTCCTTTTTTATGATTGTGTTTTGCTTTACGTGAACTGTTGTGTACAATTACGTGTATTTTAATGTGTGTATGAATGTGTAGTTGAATGTGTTTATTGTATTTTGATGCTAATTCAGCCAGACCCGTTGCTGACAGGTGTATAAAATGTAGCACACCGCCATGCAATCTCCATAGACAAACATTGTGACTTTCAGCATGGCACCGTCATAGGGTGCCACCTTTCCAACAAGTCAGTTCGTCAAATTCTGCCCTGCTAGAGCTACCCCGGTCAACTGTAGGTGCTGTTAATGTGAAGTGGAAACGTCTAGAAGCAACAACGGCTTAGCCGCAAAGTGGTAGGCCACACAAGCTCACAGAAAGGAACCGCCGAGTGCTGAAGCACGTAGCGTGTAAAACTTGTCTGTCCTCGGTTGCAACACTCCCTACCGAGTTCCAAACTGTGTCTGGAAGCAACGTCAGCACAATAACTGTTCGTCGGGAGCATCATGAAATAGGATTCCATGGCCGAGCATTACCATCTGGCAGTCAGGTGGACAAATCTGGGTTTGGCGGATTCCAGGAGAACGCTACCTGCACGAATGCATAGTGCAAAATAAAATTTGGTGGTGGAGGAAGAGAATGGTCTGGGTCTGTTTTTTATGGTTCAAGCTAGGCCCCTTAGTTCAAGTGAAGGGAAATCTTAACGCTACAGCATAAAATGACATTGTAGACAATTCTGTGCTTCCAACTTTGTGGCACCAGTCTGGGGAAGGCCCTTTCCTGTCCCAGCATGTCAATGCCCCCGTGCACAAAGCGAGGTCCATACAGAAATGGTTTGTCGAGATCGGTGTGGAAGAACTTGACTGGCCTGCACAGAGCCCTGATCTCAATCCCATTGAACATCCTTGGGACGCCGAGCCATGTCTAATCGGCCAAAATCAGTGCCCGACCTCACTAATACTCTTGTGGCTGAATGGAAGCAAGTCCCAGGAGCAATGTTCCAGAATCTAGTGGAAAGCCTTCCCAGAAGTGTGGAGGCTGTTATAGCAGCAAAGGGGGGGGGGGCAACTCCATATTAATGCCCATGATTTTGGAACGAGATGGCTTTGAAATTGATTGGTTAGAGATGATCCAATCATTGATGACTTTGTTTTGTACAACACCCCTCATTGTGACGTCACCATTTGCTTCAATGATAGCAGTCTCAGAGTGAATTATGTAGCAAACATAGAGCAGTGGAAGATATTCATTTTAAGCCGTTAGGCAACCATTTCCTGTCAACACAAGTAGAACAGAAACTCACCTCTAACCTCCTCTTAGAAATAGAACAGAGCCAAGCCCTCTTACTTAAATACTTCCACCCTCTCCCATCCTCATCTTAATGAGATAGAGACAGGGGGAAGAGGAGAAAGATAAAGAGAAAGGAGCACATATATATATATATATATATACATGAAGGATGGTCCGTTTCATACAAAATGCATGTGACCCGTGAATATTTTAACATATTTTTTTATTCTTCATTACGCAAGATGAAGGGCAGTTTAAAAAAGCATGAGCTGCCTGAACACACACACACACACACACACACACACACACACACACACACACACACACACACACACACACACACACACACACACACACACACACACACACACACACACACACACACACACACACCAGGGCTGGGGTCAATTCGAATTGAAGGCTGTTAATTCAGGAAGCAAACTGAAATTCCACTGAATCTATTTTCAATGACTTCTCAATAAAATGAAAATGAGCTATGAAGCTCACCTTGTTGTGATAGCTACTAAACATCTTCCCCTCTCAAATTGACAAAACAAAATCCAAGATAATGTAAAACCCAGCAGCAATCCACACCATGGTATGACCATTGGCTGGGTTCTGCTGTGGAAGGCCTTGTATTTAACACTACTAAGCCTACTGCCACCATTACATCAACTATGGCATGAACCATATTGGCAATGGCCAGAGCTCCAGCTGGAACAGCATGTTTATGCTCGCTCCTCAATAAGACCATTGAAAACGTAGGCTTTCTGCCCATTTGACAACTAGGCTGATGCCCCTTAACGGAGGTCCAACAACGGGCTCTTGAGTGGCGCAACGTTCTAAGGCACTGCATCTCAGTGCTAGAGGCGTCACTACAGACCCTGGTTTGATTCCAGGCTGTATCACAACCGGCCGTGATTGGGAGTCCCATAGGGTGGTGCACAATTGACCCAGCGTCATTCGGGTTAGGGTTTGGCCGGGGTAGGCCGTCATTGTAGATAAGAATTTGTTCTTAACTGACTTGCCTAGTTAAATAAAGGTTAAATAAAAAATGTAAACATAACATACACAATGCATGCATGACCTATGGCATAAACATAATGTCAGAAGCTTTGTAGATAAATCTAGCCATAGCTATCATTGTGGCTCCATTGCAATGTAGTTTGCACTTAGCTAGTGTAGCATTGTGGTTAACGTTCCATGCATAATTCAGAGGACTTAGCTTGTATTGCAGCTGAAACCATCTAGTGTATTACAAATATAATTTTGCTAGCATTGGGCTAAATCTAACCTTATCAGTGGAAATAGTAGATATAGCACAGTAGTTCAAAGAATAGAGTACCTTTTGAGTGCCTCTGATATTTTAAGTAGAACATTTGCACCAATATTGAATTTTAAAAGCCTGTAATATTATATATAGTTCCCTTTAATTTAAACAACATGGTCGTCCGGGTTAGGGAGGGTTTGGCCGGTAGGGATATCCTTGTCTCATCGCGCTCCAGCGACTCCTGTGGCGGGCCGGGCGGAGTGCACGCTAACCAAGGGGGCCAGGTGCACGGTGTTTCCTCCGACACATTGGTGTGCGGCTGGCTTCCGGGTTGGAGGCGCGCTGTGTTAAGAAGCAGTGCGGCTTGGTTGGGTTGTGCTTCGGAGGACGCATGGCTTTCGACCTTCGTCTCTCCCGAGCCCGTACGGGAGTTGTAGCGATGAGACAAGATAGTAATTACTAGCGATTGGATACCACGAAAATTGGGGAGAAAAGGGGCTAAACATTACTTGCTAAAGTACAAAAAAAACAGCATTGTCCATGTTTTTCTGACTTCTATGAAGACTTTAACCCACTTAACCCCCCAAAATATTTAGTGGTAGAAAACTGAATGCAAGAAATGTGTTCACAATTTCATATTTTTGTGGTGCTTGCATTCAATTGCCCCTCCCTGTTGCACACATCACACTTCCCTTCCTCCTGTCACAAAGGGATTTATAGCTGATTTAAGATTAAATATTCAACCCAGTTACGGTTGACCCTGTTACTTTAATTGGCACTTAATTGGCACTAACTCTAGTAATATATTTTTCTTTTTTTTCTTGAGATGGGAACAAGTTTTATATGAAGTTGAACATGCACTCCTTATGACAGAATGTTAAAATTATAAATACTAAACTTTTAAAAACTTTTTCCTAAATTACACTACCCAAAAGGCACTCTATTGGTGGAATGACCAGGTAGCAGGTGTCTGAGGTGTCCCATAACTGTACATATTACCTCAATTACCTCGACTAACCGGTGCCCCCAGCACATTGACTCTGTACCAGTACCCCCTGTATATAGCCTCGCTATTGTTATTTTACTGCTGCTCTTTAATTACTTGTTATTGAAAAATAAATGTAAAAAAATGGGGGGGGGGGGGATTTTTCTTAAAACTACATTGTTGGTTATGGGCTTGTAAGTAAGCCTTTCACTGTAAGGTCTACTACACTTGTTGTATTCAGCGCATGTGACAAATAACTGCATCATTAGGGCTATCTGAAGAAATATACCATCTAACATTCTTCTTGCCCGCAGCTTGGCTCTTTGGAGATGGAGGGTAGGGGTTTGTTTAAAGGTCAAAGGTGAAAGGTGCCGGCGTAAGTGGTAAAGGTCAAAGGGAAGGTAGATTTATGTGTTACCTGGTTCCTAAGCCGCCCCTGGCCCCTGTGGTGGGTGAGTCCAGGGAGTCCCCCGGTTTGGGCCGGTGCATCTGTGATAAGATGGAGCTCAGCTCGTTGATAACCGTGGCCTTGGGGTCGGGCATGGGTGGGCTCCTTAGCTCCGGGGGCTTGCCCCACAGCTTGGACGACCGATGGGGTGGGGTCCTGGGGAGTTCTGGGGGGGATATGGACCCTGGTGGAGGGGGAGGGACAGGAGGGGGCGCCCCGAAGGAGTCCAGGGATTCCTCCATGAGGACGTTGTGGTAAAGTGCAGTGTTCTTGTTGATGACGGGCTTGTTTTTGGGCTTGGGGGGAACGGGGGGTCGGTCGTCGAGGTAAGTCTGGCCGTCAGTATAGACCATAGAAGTGTCCTCCAGGGCGCTGTTGTACCCGCCCTCTGATGACAGTACAGAGATACTCGAAACTGTGGAAACGGTGCTGGTAGTCTCTATATGGGGGTCTCCACTTCTGCGACTGTCTACCTCCTCGATGCTTGAGTCAGTGCCACCTTGCTCAAAGCCACCGTCAGGGGGCGTAGGGGGATAGAAGGGTGGGGGCATGCAATTGGACATCCCGCTCCCTCGTCTGAACTGGCCGACAGGGGTCGGGGCATGAGTGTAGTAGGGGGGTGGATGTGGCCGCCTGGTTCCCATCCCGTTGCGTCTCTCTTGGTCCCGTTGCTTGAGCAACTCAGCGATGTTCGTTGCCTGGTCCTCAGGGATGTCGATGCTGTTGGCGAACTCCAGTGGCGGTGGCAGGGGCTCGGAGAAGACAAACTCTTCCACCTCCTCAATGTCCACCGAGGCCAGTGGGGGAGGGGGCATGCGGAAGGGCAGCTTGACTGGCTCGTCCACCGAACCCCCAGCCGTGATGGTCTTCCCCTGCGGCACGGGGGGCAGGGGTTTGGTACTGTGGCTGTTGGTGGGGGGGTTTGGCTGGTTGGGGTCTCTAAGTTCGCTGGGGATGCTGTTGTCCTGGGCTGGTGTGTTCTCCTGCCCCCTGTCTTCCTCCTCTGGGCTGTTTTTGGAGTGCACCATCAGCAGACCAGCCACTTTCTGAGTTTGTGACGTGTCCACAACGTCGATCTGTATGCTCTTCCCATCCTCCGCCGCCTGCTGCCTCTCCTCCCTCGCTATGTCAGACTCGTACTTCTGCTCCGTCATCTGCCTCTTCAGGCCCCCCCCTATGCCTCGCCCCAGGGTTGTCGTGGAGGTGGTGAAGCCCGGCTCAATGTTGGAGCGGAGCTTGGTATCGATGAAGAGGGGCTGATTGAGGCCAGATTTGTGGGGGTTGGGGGGGAGGGACTGGGGGGCGTCGAGCTTAGGGCGCGGTTGAGGTAGAGAAGGGGGTGGGGCTTGTGTCGCCATGGTCGTTTGTGTCTGCTCTTTCATGGCTCTGTCCCGGGCCGCCAGCGCCAGGGCGAGGGGCGAGTTCGGTTCCAGGGCGTTACCCGTGACGGGGTGCAGGTAGCCCCCACCTCCGTTTGAGCTGTAGGTCTTGGGCGTGGTGTCCGGGAGACTGACGGGGCTGTCCAGATTGGGGTACTGACCGGTACGTGCGGTCAGAGGCTCCCTCACCACCTGGGTGGGCTCAGGGGTGTTGAAGTCCGTCACGTTACCGCCACGGTCACCCCCTTCTTGGGACCGCAGCAGGGTTGTGGCCGGCGGGGGTGCCATTATCCTCCGCAGGTGCTCGTCGTTGCTGAACATCCCCTCGTCGATGGACTTGGACTGGCGTAGCCGCGGGGCCGGGGTGGGGTCTCCCAAGTCCTCATCTCCCATATCGGTGGAGAGGAAGCCAGGCGAGTTCCTCCGCGCCTCCAGCCTCTTCTCCCGGTCCCTCACTGCCCCTGCGATGGCAGCAGCAAAGGGGTTGTTGACAATGGGGTCTTCAGACCTTGCCCTGGGCGTTAAGGGTGGGTGTTCGGGCGTGGTTGGCTCGATCTCCATACTGCTGCCCTGGCTGCTCTTCCCACTGCTACTGGTGGAAGGCTCCTTGACGATGATGGTGGGGATGGGAATGGACGAGAAGGTCCTCTCAGTGGGCGTGGTCGGCATGGAAACGGCGCCTGAGGGCGGGGTGCAGCAGGTCTTCTCTGGGCTGTCCTCCACATTGGGCTGCTTGACCAGCATGCCCTTCCTCCTCGCCGGCTTGGCGGGCATGTACAGCGCCTTGTTGCCCACCTCCGAGTACGGGTTCTCGGGCACGGGCGCCCGTCCTCGGCTTCTACTATCGTACTGTACTGAGCTCTGGCGGTGATAACCTCGCCTTAGCGTCCCTACATCTACCGTGCGGTTGCCAAGGATAGTGGCGTTGGAACATTTTCCAGCGGAGTTGAGGGTGAGGCCCGGTCGGGTGGTGCCGTAGCCCCGTTGCATGGGGGAGACAGAGGGAGAGTTGTAGGAGGAGGGGGGAGATGGGGGGGAGATGACCGGGGGAGGGGGGATGTCTTCGGACGTGTCGGGCATGGAGAGGCTGCGGGTGAACTTGAGTGGGGGAGGGGTGAGGAGCGTCTTCTCTTCTGTTATACCTGAGACAGAAATAAAGAGAGCATGAGAGATGGAGAGAGAGAAATAAATATCTGTCAATTTTACATGTGTGATTCTATTCCATTTCACCTTTCTTATTGATAATTCTTTTTTGAGATACATTGTTCACTTAACTTTTTCAATTCTGTTATCAGTTTTAGGAAGTTGTCTATGGGTCAGGTGTGAGGATTGCCTTCTATGTTCCAGATATTATAAAAGTATGCTCAAGCTACTGCATTTAAAAAATATTTTTCTAAATTTTATTTAACCAGGTAGGCCAGTTGAGAACAAGTTCTCATTTACAACTGCGACCTGGCCAAGATAAAGCAAAGCAGTGCGACAAAAACAATACCACAGAGTAACAAATGGGATAAACAAACGTACAGTCAATAACAATAGAAAAATCTATGTACAGTGTGTGCAAATGTAGTAAGATTAGGGAGGTAAGGCAATAAATAGGCCATAGTGGCGAAATAATTACAATTTAGCATTAACACTGGAGTGATAGATGTACAGATGATGATGTGTAAGTAGAGATACAGGGGTGGAAAAGAGCAAAAAAATGAATAACAATATGGGGATGAGGTAGTTGGGTGGGCTATTTACAGATGTCCTGTGTACAGGTGCAGTATTCGGTAAACTGCTCTAAAAGCTGATGCTTAAATTTAGTGAAGGAGATTTAAGTCTCCAGCTTCAGTGATTTTTGCAATTCGTTCCAGTCATTGGCAGCAGAGAACTGGAAGGAAAGGCGGCCAAAGGAGGTGTTGGCTTTGGGTATGACCAGTGAAATATACCTGCTGGACCGCGTGCTACGGGTGGGTGTTGCTATGATGACCAGTGAGCTGAGATAAGGCGGGGCTTTACCTAGTAAGCTTTTGCGACGCATATGTAGCGAGGGCCAGCCAACGAGAGCATACAGGTCGCAGTGGTGGGTAGTATATGGGGCTTTGGTGACAAAACGGATGGCAATGTGATAGACCACATCCAATTTGCTGAGTAGAATGTTTGAGGCTATTTTGTAAATGACATCGCCGAAGGCAAGGATCGGTAGGATGGTCAGTTTTACAAGGGTATGTTTGGCAGCATGAGTGAAGGAGGCTTTGTTGCGAAATAGGAAGCCGATTCTCGATGGAATTTTGGATTGGAGATGCTTAATGTGAGTCTGGAAGGAGAGACAGACCAGACACCTAGGTATTTGTAGTTGTCCACATATTCTAAGTCAGAACCGTCCAGAGTAGTGATGCTAGTCGGGCGTGCAGGTGCGGGCAGCAATCGGTTGAAGAGCATGCATTTCATTTTACTAGCATTTAAGAGCACTTGGAGGCCACGGAAGGAGTGTTGTATGGCATTGAAACTCGTTTGGAGGTTTGTTAACACAGTGTTCAAAGAAGGGCCAGAAGTATACAGAATGGTGTCGTCTGCATAGAGGTGGATCAGAGAATCACCAGCAGCAAGAGCGACATCATTGATATATACAGAGAAAAGAGTCGGCCGAGAATTGAACCCTGTGGCACCCCCATAGACACTGCCAGAGGTCCAGACAACAGGCCCTCCGATTTGACACACTGAACTCGATCTAAGAAGTAGTTGGTGGACCAGGCGAGGCAGTCGTTTGAGAAACCAAGGCTATTGAGTCTGCCAATAAGAATGCGGTGATTGACAGAGTTGAAAGCCTTGGCCAGTTCGATGAAGACGGCTGCACAGTACTGCCTTTTATCGATTGCGGTTATAATATGGTTTAGGACCTTGAACGTGGCTGAGGTGCACCCATGACCAGCTCGGAAACCAGATTGCATAGTGGAGAAGGTACGGTGGGAATCGAAATGGTCGGTGATCTGTTTGTTTGCAGGGCAGGATGGATATAGGTCTGTAACAGTTTGGGTCAAGAGTGGCACCCCCTTTGGGGGATGACCGTGGCAGCTTTCCAATCTTTAGGGATCTCAGACGATACGAAAGAGAGGTTAAACAAGCTAGTAATATGGGTTGCAACAATTTCGGCGTATTCATTTTAGAAAGAGGGTTCAAATTGTCTAGCCCAGCTGATTTGTAGGGGTCCAGATTTTGCAGCTCTTTCAGAACATCAGCTATCTGGATTTGGGAGAAGGAGAAGGAGAAGCAAGGGGGGGGCATGGTCAAGTTGCTGCGGGGGTGCAGAGCTGTTGGCCGGGGTAGGGGTAGCCAGGTGGAAAGCATGACCAGCCGTAGAAAAATGCTTATTGAAATTCTCAATTATCGTAGATTTATCGGTGGTGACAGTGTTTCCTAGCCTCAGTGCAGTGGGCAGCTGGGAGGAGGTGCTCTTATTCTCCATGGACTTTACAGTGTCCCAAAACTGTTTGGAATTAGTGCTGGAGTGAACCTAGGGCTATATCTGTTCTAAGTTCAATTTTTTTTGGATGGGGCATGCTTATTTAAGATGGTGAGGAAAGCACTTTTAAAGAACAACCAGGCATCCTCTACTGACGGGATGAGGCAGGCATCCTCTACCCGGGCCAGGTCGGTTAGAAAGGTCTGCTCGCTGAAGTGTTTTAGGGAGCGTTTGACAGTGATGAGGGGTGGTCATTTGACCGCGGACCCATTACGGATGCAGGCAATGAGGCAGTGATCGCTGAGATCCTGGTTGAAGACAGCAGAGGTGTATTTAGAGTGCAAGTTGGTCAGGATGATATCTATGAGGGTGCCCATATTTACGGATGTACGGTTGTACCTGGTAGGTTCCTTGAAAATTTGTGTGAGATTGAGGGCATCTAGCTTAGATTGTAGGACTTCCGGGGTGTTAAGCATATCCCAGTTTAGGTCACCTAACAGTACGAACTCTGACTCTGGTCCCGTGTGGCTCAGTTGGTAGAGCATGGCGCTTGCAACGCCAGGGTTGTGGGTTCATTTCCCACGGGGGGACCAGGGTTCAATTCCCACGGGGGGACCAGGATGAATATGTATGAACTTTCCAATTTGTAAGTCGCTCTGGATAAGAGCGTGTGCTAAATGACTTAAATGTAAATGTAAAAGATAGATGGGAGACAATCAATTCACATATGGTGTCCAGGGCACAGCTGGGGGCTGAGGGGGGTCTATAACAAGCGGCAACAGTGAGAGACTTATTTCTGGAAAGGTGGATTTTTAAAAATAGAAGCTCGAACTGTTTGGGCACGGACCTAGATAGTATGACAGAACTCTGCAGTAGATTGCAACTCCGCCCCCTTTGGCAGTTCTATCTTGACGGAAAATGTTGTAGTTGGGGATGGAAATCTCTGAATTTTTGCTGGCCTTCCTAAGCCAGGATGGCTAGGACATCAGGGTTGGCGGAGTGTGTTAAAGCAGTGAATAAAACAAACTTAGGGAGGAGGCTTCTGATGTTAACATGCATGAAACCAAGGCTTTTACGGTTACATAAGTCAACAAATGAGAGCGCCTGGGGAATAGGTGTTGTACTGGGGGCTACAGGGCCTGGGTTAACCTCTACATCACCAGAGGAACAGAGGATGAGTAGAATAAGGGTACAGCTAAAGGCTATAAGAACTGGTCATCTAGTGCATTGGGAACAGAGAATAAAATGAGCAGATTTCTGGTCATAGTAGAATAGATTCAGGGCATAATGTACAGACAGGGGTATGGTAGGATGTGAGTACAGTGGAGTTAAACATTGAGTGACGATGAGAGAGGTTACATCTTTGGAGGAACCAGTTAAGCCAGGTGAGGTCTCCGCATATGTGGGGGGTGGGACAAAAGAGCTATCTAAGGCATGTTGAGCGGGACTGGGGGCTCTACAGTGAAATAAAACAATAAGAACTAACCGAAACAGCAGTAGACAAGGCATATTGACATTAGAGAGAGGCATAAAGCAATCACAGATGTTGATCAGCAGATCTAAGACAACAATGAGCAAATGGCGATGAATGGGCAGAGAGTGGGCAGAGGGCAGTTAGGTACACACAGGACCTGAGTTCGAGGCTGGGGCCGACAGATAAATAAAATGAGGTACCGTGTAAGTGAACAGTACAGCAGGCATCAGCTGTGTAGCCGAGTGATCATAGGGTCCAATGAGCAGCAATAGGTGAGTCAGGGAGCCGTCTGGTAGTCGCTACTACGCTAGGCGAGCGTGAGACACGGCATTCAGAAAGCTAGCGGGCCGGGGCAAGCAGATGGGTCTTTGGCGTCATCGCAACGGAAAAGCCTGTTGAAACCACAACGGACGATTACGTCGGCAGACCAGTTGTGATGGATCTGCGGGGCTCCGTGTCGACAATAAAGGGTCCAGGCCAAAAAGAGGTATTGTAGCCCAAGAATTAGCTGGTATACTTCGTCGGCTAGCCGGAAGATGGGCCTAGCTCGAGGCTAGCTCAAGGCTAACTGGTGCTTGCTTCGGGACATGGGCATTAGCCAACAATAGCCACTCGGTTGCAGCTAACTAGCTGTGATGATCCGGTGTAATGGTCCAGAGCTTGCGGCAGTAATACGGTGATGTGGTAGAGAAAAGCAGTCCGATATGCTCTGGGTTGATATCGCGCTGTGCAGACTGGAAGGTATTGACCGAGCTAAAGCTGGCTGGTGTCCGAGCTAAAGGTGAAGGCCGCTAGCAGTGGCTAACAATGTCTAATAGCTAGTAGCTAGTTAGCTGGCTAGCACCTGATGGAGGTTCCAGTTATAAAGTATAAAAATAGCAGATCTGTACCACATTGGGTGAGACGGGTTGGAGGAAAGTATATTTAGTTCGTAGATGGAAAGCGAGATTAAAATATATACAAAAAACCCACAAAGAAACAGACTAATTACATGGGACAAGACAAACACACATCCGACTGCTACGCCATCTTGGAACACCAAAACATATACTGAAGTTACTAGCTACTGTAGGTATTGCAGTCATAACACACAGACCTGCCTTTGGGCTACTATTGGCTCTGAGTGGCGTGATGAATTGGATGGACCATTAATATAATTTGTTTCTATTAAATACTATTGCTTAATCATAGACTGTGGTTTCAGTGTATGGGTAATGGGGTATAATATTGTCGCCTCAGAGCACAATTTGGCAAGTGGATCACTCTAATTTGTCCAATATCACACTTAATGAAGCCAGTTACTCTCTGAAGTGAACTCTCTGGAAACGGTAATCATAGTAAAGTACATTAGACATTAGACACATACACACACACCTATGGACTTTTGTCTCCTCATGGTGCCACCCTTGGCAAGTATGCCCAGGAATGCCCCCCCTCTAGGACTGCCTGGCACAGTGGGTGGTACCACTGCCACTCCACTCTGGCGGTCGTACATGGACTGTAAACCAGAGTTGAGTAGGGTTAGAGTTTGACATATTCACAACACACTGAGTATTGACCAATACCGTACTGTATATTGCTTTAGATAGAAACGTCTGCTAAATGGCATATACTATACTGTGTGGAGTAACTCACATTCATGTCAGTAGGCGTGACCAAACAGCGGCTGGAGGGGCGTGGCTTAATGGTGGCCACCTTCATGTCCACGGCATTCTGGGAAGATGACACCTCGTCCACTTTATCTGCAAGACAAACCCCATCCCCTATGAGTGACAGGGTAAATAGGGCAGGACTTCCTTAAGCCTAAATATGTCATGGGCCATATGCGTTCGCAAGCCAGTCATTTTCATGACCCCTTCCTCAGTTTCCAAACTAAACTGAGGCTGAAACAGAGAAAAAAGAAACACAATAAAATGATTTGATTTTGGGAAGAGGCCAGCCTTGGAAGCCGTGCAAGCCTTATATTGCAAGCCTTATATAGCTTATATTATGTAATATTTAGTTGTATTCATTTTTGGAAAGGCTCCATGCATTTGGGGATGTTACTGTACTTAGAGTGACTTGAAAACATATCCTCTTCTTCTGACCATCTACACACAGAGGGAAGAGAGTGGATTCAGCCTTAACCAGGACTTCGATTAGTAACAACCTCTAATACACACATACGCACAAAGAAATGCACACACACACACACAGAATCATACGAACATACACACATATTCTGACACTATGGGTGACTTCTTCTATCTGGCCATTTTCTGAGGCCTGATGTGTATATATTCTGTTTCCGATGCCACTCCAGTAAATGAAACCACTCCAAATTCATCCATATTCCATACAATCTGTTATGCCGTGTAGATCCTGCTATTTAACATTATTGTTAATCTGTTGCCAATCTTTTCATTCATATGGGATTGAATTGAAGATTTATTCTAATTCATTTTTTAAATAATATTATTTTATTTGACCTTTATTTAACCTGTCAAGTCAGTTAAGAACAAATTCTTATTTACAAACCTGGACGACACTGTGCCAATTGTGCACCTAATTCATATAGCAGGATCAATAAAACAGATGGCATGAACCAGTTTTGAGATGTGAAAACCTCTGACACACTTTGAGTTTGGGGTGAACTATCCATTTAACAGCTCTTGAGTTACCTGAAAAAACCAAAGTTAAAATGTTCACCTATGTGACTATGCGTCTGACATAAGCAATGTTTGAAATATAATACCATGTTATCACGTTATTGAGTCTGTGATGTCCATTCGGGAGGCACAGAGATTAGACTGGAATAAAATTATGCATTCTCATTGGTGCAAACACTTACATTCAATGACAAATCAACGTACTACTGTCAATTCCATTTAATTTCCAGTCAATTCCGGAAGTGAACTGATATTCGGAATTGGAATTTTGTTTACTTTCTGAATTGTCACAGTTGGTATTCACGTAATAATTCCCCTCGACCATGGCCACAAAATGTGAAAAACCAACATACTTTCTTATTGACCCCCATTGTAAAAGAGACAACTTCGTTGTACATTTTTTGTTATACAAGAAAGAATAAAACATGCTGAAAAGCTGCTGTGTTGTTCAAAGCACATGGCGACAGGTCAAAAATCACCACCTACGGTTCGCAATGCTCCCACATAGGGAAATAGAGTTTACGAGAAGAGCCTTATGGCTCCAGGCTATTCGGTGTGGGAGAGTGGGTAATGTGGAGACGAGGTGTCCAAGTAGGCTACACGTAGCTATGTGTGCGGAAAACATTGAATCACAGGTAAGACATTTAACTTGTTTAGTACAGTCTGTTTGTAACTCCACCCACTACTTGTAGCTGTATAGTCCGTTTGTTTGTGTTGGTGGTCTTGGCTAGCCTAATGTTCCGGTTGGTAGCTAACGTAAACTCACCCCATTCCGTACAAATGTGCGTAACCACGACATTCAAACGAGGCTACAAAGAAAACTAATGGGACTGTAGCGACTGTGTTGACTTCTAAATTGGGGGTGTGAACTAGGTTTCTATTCAAGCGTTGATCGACATGGTAATGGCTCTATAGTATTGGAGAAGAGTTGAAAAAACTGACCCTCCGTTACATCTTGACGTGTCATGTCGTAACGTACAGCACTCGTAAAGCAGCTATTTCTGTCTTACAATCTCTCTCCACCAGGTGTAGCACTTCTCTCATCTTTAAAAACAAGAAATGGACAGTGAAGGGGCTAAGTGGGGGATACCTAGTCATTTTTTTCGTCATCATTGCATGCGATCATCATTCTCAAAGCTGCTGTTTACTTCTATGATCACTTTAGCACCGCCCTAAAAACCCGATTCAAAGTCGACACAAACCTTCAAATAGGTATGTAATGACACATTATATAAACTCTTTATAGTGTTTTATTTACATTTTGGAGGTGATAAGTTGAGAAGTTGGACAGATCGAGTGAAAAAAATCAATTTTCCCACACGACATCTGTCCTTCTCACTATAGCGCATTAGTTTCACTTCCCCACCCGCCATTTTTAAAAAGGCCCGAAGGAGCTCATTGCCTTCTTGAATTATGCAGAAACGGGCAGCATGAAGGTCTCAGCATGAATTCTGTTGGAAAGGGGAGAAATTGTGCTTTACAATGGTATTGAAATTACAGTTGATCTGGAAGTATTACGTTTTTGGGGAGCTAAAATAAGGTCAATTGTACGGACCAAGGCGATGTACGAGTTTACATGAGTTTACATTAGTTAGCACTAACTCACTCAAGTGGCTGCTAGCATCATCATGAAAAAGTGCATGAGGGAAGGTTTTCTTAGTAGTGAGAACGCTAGAGAGCAGGCAATGTTGAAAAGTAATCTTTAGACATGTACTTTTCTTAAATGTAGTTTTGTAATTGACTAAAACAAGCAGACAACAAGAATATTGCGTCTGAAAAAGGTGAAGTTTTTGCTGTGAGACAATGGGGTAACCTAAGTATCCACAGGTTGTTTTCCTCACAGGCGGGCAGGATCATTCTAATACCGACTGGGTCTATTGACCGGAATTTGAATGGAACTGACCCCAACCCTGCTTGTTGTAGTAATACCGACTTTATCATGCAAACATTACCAGACAATGACATACTAAGTAGGTATTATTCTCAGGGGGATACACATTTTGTAAATGATACAAAGACACTTTGTAAATATAATTTAAAAAATATTGTTAATACAGTCAATAAAACCAATACACAAGTCAGTGATTTGTGGGTTAGTCCTCAAGTCATCCATACAACATACTGTACTTTGTGTGAAACATGCCTACGTAACTTACCACCTTTCTTTTTCCTTAGTGTAGCTTGGGAGGGATAGAGAAAGAATGCTCTGTATTTGATATGTGTATTTGACCCGGGTCTGACGAAAAGTACACTACATGGCCAAAAGTATGTGGACATCCCTTCAAATTGGTGGATTCGGATATTTCAGCCACACCCATTGCTGACAGGTTTGCCGCCATTGGACTCTGGAGCAGTGGAAACGTGTTCTCTGGAGTGATAAATCACGCTTCACCATCTGTCTTTGGTGGATGCCAAGAGAACGCTACTTGCCAGAATGCATAGTGCCAACTGTAAAGTTTGGCGGAGGAGGAATAATGGTCTGGCTGTTTTCATGGTTGGGTTAAGCCCCTTAGTTCCAGTGAAGGGAAATCTTAACGCTACAGCATACAATTATATTCTACACGATTCTGTGCTTCCAACTTTGTGGCAACCGTTTGGGGAAGGCCCTTTCCTGTTTCAGCATGACAATGCCCCGTGCACAAAGCGAGGTCCATACAGAAATGGTTTGTCGAGATTGGTGTGAAAGAACTTGACCGGCCCACACAGAGCCCTGACCTCAACCCCTTCGAACACCTTTGGGATGAATTGGAATGCAGACTGCGAGCCAGGCCTAATTGCCAAACATCAGTCCCCGACCTCACTAATGCTCTTGTGGCTGAATGGAAGCAGCAATGTTCCAACATCTAGTGGAAAGCATTCCCAGAAGAGTGGAGGCTGTTATAGCAGCAAAGGGGGGACCAACTCCATATTAATGCCCATGATGTTGGAATGAGATGTTCGACAAGCAGGTGTCCACATACTTTTTGTAAATGTATATGCATGAAAAGCAAAATACCAAATTTGTAATGAGCAGCCATAGAGATAATACTCTATGACATTCTCTATCCTATACAGCAAGAAAAGACGGTATTAAAATAGCAATGAACAGTAAAATGAGTAGTAGAATTCATGCATGTGTCAACTGAGATCAGGGACATAACATACAATAGTGACATTGGCCTGACACTTTTCAGTTCAGCAAGATCTCCCTTTCTCTCTCTCTTAACCTCTCCTCTATCTCTATCCCCAGCCTCTCCTCTCTCCCTTAATTTATCTCCTCCTCTTTATCTCAATCTCTCTCTTCCTTTCCTCCCACTGTGTTCCTTCAGTGGTGTTATTGATGTGTAAAGTGTTTCTCCTGTTTTCTACCTACCTTGTCAACTACCTATTTTTTCCTGACAAAAACTATGACAATAATAAGAGGAAAGGCCCTGGGAAAAAAAGATGTTACTTTTCATTTCAGTGATGAAAATGTGATGAGAATTCCATGTGAGATTGATGGAAATTTAATTTGACAGGAAGTTTTGTTTTTAACTGTTTTGTCCAATCCTAAACATGCATGCATAACATTTCATGCAATCCCCTCATTGGCAGAATTACCATCTTTCAGTTGCCCGGTCTGATTGAGCTGATCTGCCTGGCACTCCCACACAGCTCCCAGGCGGTCACTTCAGTCATTAGTCAATCTTTTGAACTGATGCGAAGCCAGGACACTTGACTTGTAACTAAACTCAACTAGAAACAATTTTTACACTCTCTCTTACTTTCATGGAGGCTATTTTTGCTTCGATCACGTCAGAAGCTCTATTTTCCCATCTGTGCTGCAGCTCTTGTGCCACGGTCTGCAAATTCGAGTTGCGGTTGCTTTTTGCCTATGGGAAAAATGAATGCTATTTGTTGAATATTAGGAGAACAGAAATACTTCTGGCATTTTTGTGAAGCTCTAATTCTCCCATTTTCAACGAAACTGCTTCTATTTACCCCCTTGACAGGTATGATGGAGAAAAAATCAGAGCTGTAAATTGTTTAACCTCTAGCGAAGGCTTTTTAGCATATATGGTTAATTATGAATGGCATTGGTTACAATCTGCCACAATATCAATGCTGCCAGCTAAGGTATACAAGTGGATAGTAGATCTAGTTGGACAACACTTTCTGAATGTGCACATGATGGAAGTTAGAGGTAGCCTAAATATTCATTATTTAAAGATGCACTACAGTGGTTCCTCCTTTAAAAGTTGCAAGCTTACACCGCGGGACTTAGAGGTACCCAGCATCACGGCTTCATTGCTCCAGACCACCAAAAGGGGGAGTTAGAGCACTCATTATGCATTTGGGTCCCAAGGTTTTAATATGACCAATCATATCGAGTGGTTCCAATGACGAATTTGACGTGAGCCACCTGTCGCTTGCGACTTTCTTCAGCAAAGATGGCTGACAAAACATTACAGTGGAAGCAAATGTAAGTAACTATAACGTCATAACGAGTCAAGCAAACAATGTACAATTGAGAGGAATATGTTAGTTAAAGTAGAGACAAACGATTGTGCATATTTTTTTGTCATAAAGTTAATTTACGAAAATCGCTATTTAGCAAGGTTTTTTCCCAGTCATATCCAAAACCAGTTGTATCAAACTCCATTCTTTGAATGATGCTGTGTCTGCATGTACAGTTGAAGTCGGAAGTTTACATACACTTAGGCTGGAGTCATAAAAATTGTTTTTCAACCACTCCACAAATTTCTTGTTAACAAACTATAGTTTTGGCAAGTCGGTTAGGACATCTACTTTGTGCATAACACAAGTAATTTTTCCAACAATTGTTTACAGACAGATTATTTCACTTATAATTCACTGTATCACAATTCCAGTGGATCAGAAGTTTACATACACTAAGCTGACGGTGCCTTTAAACAGCTTGGAAAATTCCAGAAAATTATGTCATGGCTTTAGAAGCTTCTGATAGGCTAATTTACATTATTTGGAGATGTACCTGTGGATGTATTTCAAGGCCTACCTTCAAACAAAGTGCCTTTTTGCCTGACATCATGGGAAAATCTAAAGAAATCAGCCAAGACCTCAGAAAAAAATTTAGACCTCCACAAGTTTGGTTCATCCTTGGGGGCAAATGCCTGAAGATACCACGTTTATCTGTACAAACAATAGCAAGTATAAACACCATGGGACCACGCAGCCGTCATACCGCTCAGGAAGAAGACGCATTCTGTCTCCTAGAGATGAACGTCCTTTGGTGCGAAAAGTGCAAATCAATCCCAGAACAACAGCCAAGGACCTTGTGAAGATGCTGGAGGAGACAGGTACAAAAGTATATATATCCACAGTAAAATGAGTCCTATATCGACATAACCTGAAAGGCCGCTCAGCAGGGAAGAAGCCACTGCTCCAAAACCGGCATAAAAAGCCAGACTACGGTTTGCAATTGCACATGGGTACGAAGATCGTACTTTTTAGGGAAATGTACTATGGTCCGATGAAACAAAAATACAAATGTTTGGCCATAATGATCATCATTATGTTTGGAGGAAAAGGCGGAGGCTTGCAAGCCGAAGAATACCATCCCATCCGTGAAGCACGGGGGTGGCAGCATCATGTTGTGGGGGTGCTTTGCTGCAGGATGGACTGGTGCAATTCACAAAATAGATGGCAACATGAGGAAATGAAAATTATATGGATATATTGAAGCAACATCCCAAGACATCAGTCAGGAAGTTAAAGCTTGGTAGCAAATGGGTCTTCCAAATGGACAATGACCCGAGGCATACTTCCAAAGTTGTGTCAAATGGCTTAAGGACAACAAAGTCAAGGTATTGGAGTGGCCATCTCAAAGCCCTGACCTCAATCCTATAGAACATTTGTGGGCAGAACTGAAAAAGTGTGTGTACGCAAGGAGGCCTACAAACCTGACTCAGTTACACCAGCTCTGTCAAGAGGAATGGACCAAAATTCACCCAACTTATTGTGGGAAGCTTGTGGAAGGCTACCCAAAACGTTTGACCCAAGTTAAACAATTTAAAGGCAATGCTACCAAATACTAATTGAGTGTATGTAAACTTCAGATCCACTGGGAATGTGATGAAAGAAATAAAAGCTGAAATAAATAATTCTCTCCACTATTATTCTGTCATTTCATTCTTAAAATAAAGTGGTGATCCTAACTGACCTAAGACAGGGAATTTTTACCAGGATTAAATGTCAGGAATTGTGAAACTGAGTTTAAATGTATTTGGCTAAGGTGTATGTAAACTTCCAACTTCAATTGTACAAATTATTTGTGACATTGTGGTTACATTAAAGAATGTAAACAAGTTGTAAACAAGATGTGTTCTATTTACAGTAGTGATGAACAACTGGAGGCATTTTGAAAACAGGTTTTCAAACACTTGTTTTTAACAACTGTACTGTAGCAGGTGTAGCCCATCATGCAAAAGTTTACTATTAGCAGGACAATAGACTTTATATAGCCCGGCTACTGGTGTGAAAATGCCAGACAAGTTCGACCGGGTTTAAATCAGGAGACCTACATGTAGAGTGAATTAAAACATTAAAAAAAAGATATACAGCAGACCGACCGAAGGTGTTGTAGGTCTTTTATTTGTTTATTTTTATTTAACCTTTAGGGTGGTACCATTCTGCTCATCTGATGAAGGTGCTCATGGATGAGATTCAAACTTTGAAGACCGAGATCGAGTCATTGAAGGCAGACCAGTAGAAAGAGAAACATTATCTGAGGGCAGAGATACGGGTGACAGCTGATGCATTGGTTCAGAGCCAGGCGGTACCAGGCGGTATTGGCGGAGAGTCACTCCTCATTTGTGGAGAGTCAGGCGGCATTGGCGGAGAATGACGTGTTGAAAAGAGGGAGGAATGAGAGGGCGTCACAATCCATGTCAAACACACCTGTGAGCTCTGGAACTCTACCTCCGACAGGCATAGTCAACATACGTGGCAGGTTCGTCAGGTCGTCGGTTCACCCTGACATTTCCATTCCTCTTCTGACAACAGAAGGGCCGCCCGGACCGGTATGCTGTCCTGCTTTTCCAAGGATGTGTAACCGAAGAGATACCACGTGTGGGTACAGAATACAAACTGGGATGGATCCCGAGGCAAATGTGGCTTACCAGTGAACCTGGTCATCATTAATACTGTGTCTCAGAAGTTTCTGTCCATGACTGATGCAACCCGAAAAAGCATTAAAGACAGAGTTAATGAGTACTTGAGTTCACCAAGAAAGAATGGACATGGCTTTTTCTCCCTTATGTAAGGAATTAGGCACTTTCCCATGTTTACTAAAGTATGTACTGTAGGCTATGTTTACTTGTCAGACTGCACAGTAGCCTAATAAACAAATGCAGGTGGCTTGTCTTCAAAATGATTTATTATCCAAATGTAAAAGCATATACTGTACAGTACTGTATTTCTTCATCAGCATCTTTTATGCTTTTTTAATAAAATAATGATAAAAATATTCTTTCAAAATGCTGATTATTTAGTTATGGATTCATGACGAATTACTATGGGAATAAATATCACTGAATTACAGAAATATTGGAACAAAGTTGTCTAACGAAGGTAAACAAATTGTTGCTTACTGGAAAATACTCTTTCAAACACAAGGTCAAGTTGTACAGCGCCATTATGGCTATTAGCAGGGCTATATTTTGGCCTTTATAAATATTATTTTGGCCTTAATTCAGATTACAATCGCTCACTGTCATTTCTTTGAAAACAAAATAATCTCCAAAATATTGTTTATATATACAGTGGGGAGAACAAGTATTTGATACACTGCCAATTTTGCAGGTTTTCCTACTTACAAAGCATGTAGAGGTCTGTCATTTTTATCATAGGTACACTTCAACTGTGAGAGACGGACTCTAAAACAAAAATCCAAAAAATCACATTGTATGATTTTTAAATAATTAATTTGCATTTTATTGCATGACATAAGTATTTGATACATCGGAAAAGCGGAACTTAATATTTGGTACAGAAACTTTTGTTTGCAATTACAGAGATAATACGTTTCCTGTAGTTCTTGACCAGGTTTGCACACACTGCAGCAGGGATTTTGGCCCACTCCTCCATACAGACCTTCTCCAGATCCTTCAGGTTTCGGGACTGTCGGTGGGCAATACGGACTTTCAGCTCCCTCCAAAAATGTTCTATTGGGTTCGGGTCTGGAGACTGGCTAGGCCACTCAAGGACCTTGAGATGCTTCTTACGGAGCCACTCCTTAGTTGCTCTGGCTGTGTGTTTCGGGTCGTTGTCATGCTGGAAGACCCAGCCACGACCCATCTTCAATGCTCTTACTGAGGGAAGGAGGTTGTTGGCCAAGATCTCGCGATACATGGCCCCATCCATCCTCCCCTCAATACGGTGCAATCGTCTTGTCCCCTTTGCAGAAAAACATCCCCAAAGAATGATGTTTCCACCTCCATGCTTCACGGTTGGGATGGTGTTCTGGGGTTGTACTCATCCTTCTTCTTCCTCCAAACACGGCGAGTGGAGTTTAGACCAAAAAGCTCTATTTTTGTCTCATCAGACCACATGACCTCCCATTCCTCCTCTGGATCATCCAGATGGTCATTGGCAAACTTCAGACGGGCCTGGACATGCGCTGGCTTGAGCAGGGGGACCTTGCGTGCGCTGCAGGATTTTAATCCATGACGGCGTAGTGTGTTACTAATGGTTTTCTTTGAGACTGTGGTCCCAGCTCTCTTCAGGTCATTGACCAGGTCCTGCTGTGTAGTTCTGGGCTGATCCCTCACCTTCCTCATGATCATTGATGCCCCACGAGGTGAGATCTTGCATGGAGCCCCAGACCGAGGGTGATTGACCGTTATCTTGAACTTCTTCCATTTTCTAATAATTGTGCCAACAGTTGTTGCCTTCTCACCAAGCTGCTTGCTTATTGTCCTGTATCCCATCCCAGCCTTGTGCAGGTCTAAAATTTTATCCCTGATGTCCTTACACAGCTCTCTGGTCTTGGCCATTGTGGAGAGGTTGGAGTCTGTTTGATTGAGTGTGTGGACAGGTGTCTTTTATACAGGTAACGAGTTCAAACATGTGCAGTTAATACAGGTAATGAGTGGAGAACAGGATTGCTTCTTAAAGAAAAACTAACAGGTCTGTGAGAGCCGGAATTCTTACTGGTTGGTAGGTGATCAAATACTTATGTCATGCAATAAAATGCAAATGAATTACTTAAAAATCATACAATGTGATTTTCTGGATTTTTGTTTTAGATTCCGTCTCTCACAGTTGAAGTGTACCTATGATAAAAATTACAGACTTCTACATGCTTTGTAAGTAGGAAAACCTGCAAAATCGGGAGTGTATCAAATACTTGTTCTCCCCACTGTATATATATATATAGCCTTCCCGCTGTGGACGTCTATTTCAGCACCGTTTCGCGCTGCTCTCAGACAAGCATGGAGAAACAAATGTTAAATTATATTCTTAAGATATGTGTTGACTAAATATAAGTGAAGTCTTCTACATAATCAAGTTAGGTTTCTCCAGAAATAAATAATTAAAGATAACAAACTGGCTTTATTTACAAATTTGTGAGAATGTCTCACCCCATGTTCAAGAATTGCCTTTTTCTCACTCACTCTAGGTTAAATGAAAACAAAATCTCCAAAATATTGTTACTTTTTAAACAAAGCGATTATTATTAATTCATTTAGAATTATATAAATTCCCCTTTGGATCTGTGAGAATATCTTAGAATATCTAACGGGAAATGCCCATTAGATATTCATTTAGAATCCTCCAATCCTCTAAATGTAATTATTGGTGGAGAGTCATTGTAACGGTCCTGACCTGTTTTATGTTGTTTTTGTATGTGTTTAGGTCAGGGCATGTGTTTTGGGTGGGCAGTCTATGTTATCTGTTTCTATGTTGGTTTTGGTTGCCTGGTATGGCTCTTAATTAGAGGCAGGTGTTTTGCGTTCTCCTCTAATTAAGAGTCATATTTAGGTAGGGTGTTCTCACTGTTTGTTGATGGGTGATTGTCTCCTGTTTCTGTGTCAATGTTACACCATACGGGATTGTTTCGGTTTGTTCGTGCGTTTATGTAGTCTGTTCCTGTGTCGGCGTGCTTCGTGTATTTGTAAGTTCGTTTGTTCAGGTCTGTCTACATCGTTTTGTTATTTTGTTAGTTATATCAAGTATAGTTCGTTTTCGTATTAGTTTGGTCTGTTTTGTTTATTTAATAAATAATCATGTATTCACAACCCGCTGCGCCTTGGCTCGATCACTACACCTCCTCTTCTTATGAAGAGAGAGAGGAACGCCGTTACAGTCATGTCATTGAAAAATATATATTTAGATATACTGTAGGCTTACCATAGGCAAAATGAGTCTCACTAGTGTTGAGTAATGTGCTGTGTCTTATTTATTTAAAGAGCATATTGAAGTTAGAAGCAATAGGATTTGAAGCAAAAGCCTACAGCTATTTTAGCACCGTTTCACGCTGCTCTGAGACAAGAATGGGGACTGGTCTTGATAAATCAATGAGATTTTTATTTTCACTTAATATCCGTTTGGGTATTGGTTTGACTAGAATTAGAAAATTAGGGTGCAGAAATGTTATGCTCTTAATGTAACCTTTATTTAACTAGACAAGACAGTTAGGAACATATTCTTATTTACAAGGACAGCCTACTCCTTCCTCCTCGTCCGGGAATTGAACCCCGGTCTCCTGCGTGCCCTGCCCGCACAATTCTTTAGGTAAATAGCCCAGTACTGTACGTACTGCTGACCACTACGTTGTACAGCGCCATATTTCCGTTCCATCCTAACGGAAACCCAGAGGGTTTTTATTGGAATAGAAACACCATAATATTAATCAAATTAATTAAGCAAGTACCAGTAAAAGGTTTGGACACACCTACTCATTCCTGGATTTCTTTATTTTTTTTATATTTTCTACATTATATAACAATATA
The DNA here is from genome assembly GCF_029448725.1 of Salvelinus fontinalis. Taxonomy (NCBI): domain Eukaryota; kingdom Metazoa; phylum Chordata; class Actinopteri; order Salmoniformes; family Salmonidae; genus Salvelinus; species Salvelinus fontinalis. Next base: position 56,382,066 of record NC_074668.1, read on the forward strand.
GAAGACATCACAACTATGAAATAACATATATGGAAACAGTTAAGAACAAATTCTTATTTACAAGGACAGCCTACTCCTTCCTCTCCATTGGGGAATTGAACCCCGCTCTCCCTCGTGTCTGCATTCTGTAGTACAGACATGGCCTGCTCCCCCTTATGTAAGGAATTAGGCACTTTCCCATGTTTACTACAGTATGCATTGTAGGTTATGTTTACTTGTCAGACTGCACAGTAACCTAATAAACAAATGCAGGTGGCTTATATCTTCAAAATGCATTAAATGCTTTATTATTCAAATGTAAAAGCATATACTGTACAATACTGTATTTTCATCAGCATCTTTATGCTTTCGTTAACAAAATAATGAAAAAATACTCTTTCAAAATGCAGATGTTAATTTAGTTATGAATCCGTAACGAATTACTATGAGAATAAATATCACTGATTTACAGAAAGATTGGAACAAAGTTGTCTAATGAAGGCAAACAATTTAGAATAGTTATGCTGTAGCCTACTCCCGACCATCGCGTTTAACAGCGCCATATTTTCCATTTCATCCTAACGGAAACCCAGAGGGTTTCGTTTTTCTCGGAATAGAAACACCATAATATTAATAAAATGAATTAAGCCAAATTTCTTAAAATCAATCCCATATACTATGTTATTACAAAAAAGGTTTTAAAATCTCTGGTAATGCCAATATGGAAGACTATCAAATGCTTCTCAAAGATGCCCTCTGGTGGTCAAACTAGCACTAACTTGCATTAACAGAAACAATGGGTGACAATTAGATAACGTGGCACAGAATGCTGCAGCAGCCCACAAGGTCTCCTGCAGTATGACACAACTTTTAAAGGAGAAACCACTGTATGCCATTTCCTGGTTACAAAAACTTCAGTTTATGTGACAAAACAAGTATAGTGTGGAGAATCATTGTACCATCTAAAACGCTGTGAAATATCTTTTCCATAACCAAAAATATTGTATTTTCAGCTGTTTGAAGCTGGTGTACAACACTTTAAGTAAAAGACGCAAAAACTAAACTTAAGAACGGGAAGCATAGAAATAGCCAACATAGAACATATCTACTGATTCTTAAACTTGCTTTAAAAGCGAATGAACGATCTATAACTCACATTTCTATGTGAATTTGGTCAGGTAACCCAAAAAGTTACATATTGCAGCTTTAATAGAAAAAAAATGCACTGACTATTATGTGACTAAAATGGCTATGACTAAAACGACACAAAAATTGTCCCGAATTTAACTAAAACTAACAAAGGATGAAATTACTAAAATGTGACTAAGACTAAAAATACATTGAAAATAGAGGCCAAAATTAACACCACAAGTTTCATCCCCATTCACCCTCTCTCTGTTTCTCTCTCTTCCTTTCCCTATGCCCAGTCTTCTCTCTCTCCCTGGTTCCCTGCCATTTTCCCTCTCTGTTTCTCTCTTTCTCCCTATTCCTTGTATTTGATCTCTCTTCTCTCTCCATCTCGCTTTCCCCTAGCCGAGTTAGAATGGTGGTGCTATAGCGTAGCGTGCGTCCCTAGCTACCCACCAGTTCCGCCTCCTCTCACCGGTGGTCTAGAGCAACCCTTCTCAGAAGCGCTGACTGTTCCCTCTGTCAGAACACATTACCACCACACTGCGCTCCCATTCCACACACGGTCCCTCGAATGAGATCTTGGCCCAACACACATACACCCATTCACACGTGCACACACACACTCACAAACAGAGAAGCAGAATCACACACGCAGATGCACGCTCTCACACACAGACACACATTCACAACCGTGTCTGTGTTTCTTACTCAAATCAAATTGTATCGGTCACATACACATGGTTAGCAGATGTTAATGCGAGTGTAGCGAAATGCTTGTGCTTCTAGTTCCGACACGTGCAGTAATATCTAACAAGTAATCTAACAATTTCACAACAACTACCTCATACACACAAGTGTAAAGGGATGAATAAGAATATGTACATATAAATACTTAAGATTTCCTAGGGTAACAATGTAAGAAATAATACATAAAAAACTATATACTGCATAGTTTCCTAAGAACGCGAAGCGAGGCGACCATGTCTGTCGGCGCCATCTCGCTTCCACTCAAAGACACTAATGCAACTCTAATGCCATCTTTACAACATGCCAGCTCCTCGTTTCCATGGTAGTTACACAAAAAAAAATCTGTGGAGGTATTTTCACAAACGAACGCTTCTCATGCAATGATGCAGAAAATCACTGTGAGAAATCCCAGTGATAAATAATAGCAAAAATATTACAATAATACATGGTTAACATAATTAACAGCATGTTTTGGTTTGAACCAATGGGCTTGACACTACAGCTTAGCTTCACGGGTTCAAAAGATGAATAAAACGTCAATGAATCAGCATGTTGAATATGTTGAATATTAGATGCACTTCCCACACCAGTATGCAACATAGTGTATGTTTAGCTCCACTCCTTACCTTTACTGATTTCCACTAATGGGAGATAAATAACAAACCAATAGGGACAAAAGAGAAAGATCGAAAAGAGGGCGTGGTTAGAGAGTCTCGTCTCAGTGACTCCTTTGTGAGATCCTATCAGATTGCCCCTTACCTAGTTCTTCCAGTTCAGAGGTCATAGACTTGGAGCGCATAGACAAGGCGGTGGTGGGGGCTCTCTTTGGCGGTGGGGGGGCTAAGAGAAAGAGAGAGAGGCCGAGAGAAAAATACATTTTGAATTGGGACTTTATTGGCACATTTCAACACCCAAAATACATTTAGCATTTTTGCATGAGCGTTGGTTGTTCGGACAGCATTGTGCTACTACTGAAGGTGGTGCGTACATTTTACTAGCATAACATGAAGTGGTGTAGGGGTGTAGTACCTTTTTTACGTGCTGTATCCTCAGGGTCCATATTCCTGCTGACCGTTACCACTTTGATGATGAGGCTGTTCCCTGCATGACGGATCATGTTGACCACCTGCCTGTGGCCCACCTTCACCACATTCTCTTGGTTCACCTAACAACACACACAACACACACTCTTACAATACACATATTTATATATCTGTGCTCTAACACACACACACACACACACACACACACACACACACACACACACACACACACACACACACACACACACACACACACACACACACACACACACACACACACACACACACACACACACACAACAGTATAACACAATACAGTTATGACGGTGTGAATTTGGTCCAGTAACCATGGAACCTAATTCATTCAGATATTCCAGAGTGAAACCATGTAATGCCAGAGCACAGACCACATGTGATACTGATACTGATACTAACACACACACACACACACACACACACACACACACACACACACACACACACACACACACACACACACACACACACACACAGAGAGAAAGAGTGGTATTTAGGGAAGTTGTTACTATCATACATATATTTCTACAAGAGAAACTGTTGTGTTTTTCAAAATGTAAACAAATGGGGATCACACAATACTAAACAACATTCTCAGTAACGGTTGCACAAGAAGAACTGTGTGCAAACCACTACAACAAATATTAGAATGAGCGCCCACCTCTAGCTGGGCTTGGTGTGGGCTAACACCTGTGTGGGCTGGCTTGTGTAGGGCTGATATGGGATAGCCTGTGTCTGGCTATTCTAGGCTAACCCGTGTCGGGCTGGTGTGAGCTTGGTGTCGGCTAACCCGCATTGGGCTTGGTGTGGGCTGGCCCATCTTGGGCTGGTGTGGGCTAGCCTGTGATGGGTTGGTGTACGCTATACTGTGTTGGGCTGGCACGTGTTGGGCTGTAACCAGTGCCTGTCACCTGGTTCAGGTTATCAGTCAACCTACCAGGATATTTACAAACAGCCCAGGAAAGAAATCATAGTCATAATAATAATAATCATTGCAAAGCACACTGCCCTATCCCATCTACACAAGAGGAATACCTATGTAAGAATGCTGTTCATTGACTATAGCTCAGCATTCAACACCATAGTACCCTCCAAGCTTTAAGCTCGGAGCCCTGAGTCTGAACCCCGCCCTGTGCAACTGGGTCCTGGACTTCCTGACGGGCCGCCCCCCCAGGTGATGAAGGTTGGAAACAACACCTCCACTTTGCTGATCCTCAACACAGGGGCCCCACAAGGGTGCGTGCTCAGCCCCCTCCTGTACTCCCTGTTCACCCATGACTGCATGGCCATGCACGACTCCAACTCAATCATCAACTTTGCAGACAGCACACAACAGTAATAGGCAAAATACCTGCCCTACAGGACACCTACAGCACCCGATGTCAAAAGAAGGCCAAAAAGATCATCAAGGACAACAACCCCCAGAGCCACTGCCTGTTCACCCCGCTATCATCCAGAAAGCGAGGTCAGTACAGGTGCATCAAAGCTGGGACTGAAAAACAGCTTCTATCTCAAGGCCATCAGACTGTTAAATAGCCATCACTAGGTGGCTTCCACCCAGTTACATAACCCTGCACCTTAGGGGCTGCTGCCCCAAATACATAGACTTGAAATCCCTGGCCACTTGAATAATGGAACACTAGTCACTTTAATAATGTTTACATATTTTTGCTTTGCTCATCTCATATATATATACTGTATTCTATTCTACTGTATTTTAGTCTTTGCCACTCCGACATTGCTCATCCTAATATTTATATATTCCTTAATTCATTATTTTACTTTTAGGTTGTGTGCATTGTGTGTATTGTTGTGAATTGTTAGATATTACTGTACTGTTGGACCAAGAAACGCAAGGATTTCGCTACACCCGCAATAACATCTGCTTAACATGTATGTGACAAATACAATTTGATTCTGAGATGTATTGGCTAACGACACAATCATTGGTGCTTTTTTGTGCTTGTGCACATTAAATATCGTTAATGTAGGGCTCATAAAATGTATTTAATACATGGCTCATCAGGCTCAGGCATCAGGTTTGAATTTTCATTCTGATCAAAGTTCTAATCAAATCCAGACATATTTATATGGTTTATAATGCTTTTGAATGACACTTCCGGTTTTGGCGGGAATTACCAGGTTACCTGAGAGATAAGTGATTTATTCTCGGGGTGGAACATTTGTAAAATACCCGGAAAATATTCAACCCTAATTTTAACCATCTTTATTCCAACCAATTCAATTCATACAAAAAATGTAAGGAAGATTGGGGCTAGTTGATAAAAATACAAAACATTCAACGTGAGGTATTGTCCTTTCAAGTCATGTGTAAAAAAGTTGTTTAAGATAACATTTTCTTTAGCCACCATAAGCTAACAATCAATGGAAGTAATAAGGGCACTAGAGCATGTTTTTGAATGGCAAAATCTACTTTAAGTAACGTCAAACGAATATGGAGTTGATTTGAGTTGATTCCAGATGATTTGGACATTTAAAAAAACACTTCCATTGATTGTTAGCTTGTGGTGGCTAAAGTTATCAGAAGTTCACAGTAGCTGTTTAAAACACCACAACAGCTAAGCAGTGATTTGGACTGCTCATGAATTTAAATAAATTATTACTCTGACACTTTTAAAGTGATGCCCCCCTCTGTCCTTGATTGTTCCCAAATAAGTCTATATAACACAGTTGTTGTTCAAATCTTTATGTCACAAACAGAACTGGAGTTATAACCAGTTATAGGAGGGAATGTAATTTATTGAATGGTTTTTGCCCATTGCCCCTCCTTCTCCTGACATTAAGGCCTGCTCCCCTCCTCCCGACAGTTGAAGGTGCTGTGCCCAGTTGATAATCATCCCGGATAATCATCCCATTTTTCTAAATGTATAAAGTTGCCAGTGCGAAGTGATGCGCATTTCGTGTCTGGAACAGTGATAATTTGAAACAGGGCTCAATTTGGCAAGCTAACTTTTTGGGGGGAGGTATTATTTTCGATATACAGAATAAACTAAATGGAAAATATTGACTTCGTTTATTCTGCCTGTTCTTTTGAATTGTCCAAATGGATTAACAATTCCACATTAAACACTGCATGGTTATGAATTAAAGCCACAACATCAGTTTGGTGAGTAGGCCTATTTTTTTATTTATCCTTTATTTAACTAGGCAAGTCAGTTAAGAACACATTCTTATTCACAATAACGGGCTACTATCACGCCCTGACCTTAGAGAGCCTTTTTATTTCTCTATTTGGTTAGGTCGGAGTGTTATTTGGGTGGGCATTCTAGTTTTTCTATTTCTTTGTTGGCCGGGTATGGTTCCCAATCAGAGGCAGCTGTCTAACGTTGTCTCTGATTGGGGATCATACTTAGGCAGCCTTTTTTCCACCTTTAGTTTGTGGGATCTTGTTTGTGTGTAGTTGCTTTCTGCACTGCATGTAGCTTTACGTTAGTTTTTGTATTTTTTTGTTCTTTTTCGGTGTCATTTAAATAAACGTAAAATGTACGCCTACCACGCTGTACCTTGGTCCAGTCCATCTCTAAACAAACGTGACATCTTACCCGGACAAACCTGGATGACGCTGGGCCAATTGTGCGCTGCCCTACGGGACTCCCAATCACGCCACTCGGGAGGCCTAGGCTTAATGATTCTCATGAAAATACGCTCTTTGCCTTTATCAAACTAATGTTTTTGCATTTTTTCAGTGTGGAACCTGTTTATATTTAGGGGGTTATAGCCTAAGCCAGAGATGGGCAACTTTGATGGAGGTGGAGGCCTCATTACGAGGGGCCACAGTGGCAAAACATTTTAGCGGCCCGTCGTGACAGCGAAGACAAAAAATATATATTTTTAAATAATTTCCTGCAATTATGCAAATTCTGCCATTGGGCATAGAGAAAATGTTGTCATTTTAAAGCACATTTGTGCAATTCTACACATTTTGCCATGGGTCTGAGAGAAGATTTAGCAGTTGTATAACTCATTTCATGCAATTCTGCAAAATATGTAAAATTGCACAAATGTGCTTTAACTTCTTGCGACTACAGGGGGTGCTGTTTTCTCATTAGCATAATTGCATTACAGATTAAACGGCTTCCTACTAAATTCTTTATCGTACAATATGCATATTATTACTATTATTGGATAGAAAACAGTCTCTAGTTTCTATAGGCGTTGGAATTTTGTCTCTGAGTGGAACAGAACTCATTCTACAGCAATTTCCCTGACATGGAGTCAGATTTCACACATTTTGGCCCCTGATCTGGAGTCAGTTTAAAGGCCACTGTGAACGCTATCAGGATACGGACACTGCTTACGTCTTCCCCTGGATGCCTTTACGTGATGACGATTTGAATGGTATCGATTGCGCAATCACAGCCCCTATAAAACAAAAACACGTGTAGGTAGGAACTCTTTTCCAGATGCGTCGGGCGCGCGGTGGACACCGACCTGCTCTTTTTCCAAGCATTAGTGTAGCCAGTTATATTTCTCCGGTCATGTTTCTACTCGTTATAGGAGTTAAAAACATCATAAGGTAGTTAATTTAAACCGTTTTATAGCAATTTATATCCGTTTAGTGCGATTTTGGGACATTTATTTCTGAGACACTGTGAATCTCTGGGCACGGTTCCAATTCATGCCGAACGCAATGGGCATTTCTACATGGCAAGAGGACAGCTTTCGACCAAAAGACGATTAGACCCAAGAAAGGATTCTTTGCCCAAGATTCTGATGGAAGAACAGCTCAAAGTAGGAACAATTTATTATGATAAATCGTGTTTCTGTCGAAAAATGTTAATCGCTTATGACGCCATCTTGCTAGACGTAGCTTCGCTTGGCGCAAACTGTATTGAAAAGTAAGGATAATTAAAAAAATGTAAATCAGCGATTGTATTAAGAATTAAATTGTCTATCAATCGCAGTCCACCCTATATTTTTTAGTCACGTTTATGAGTATTTATGTATACGACTAGATCACTGTCTAATATGGCGCACGACATTGTCTGACCAGCTGGGCAACTTTTGTCATTGTCTAACCATGATTTTGGTGGCTAAATATGCACATTTTCGAACAAACTGTATATGTATGTTGTAATGTGATGTTACAGGAGTGTCATCTGAAGAATTCTGAGAAGGTTAGTGAAAAAATTAATATATTTTGGCGATGTTTACGTTATCGCTCTCTTTGGCTAGAATCAATGCTCTGGTAACGTTTGCATATGTGGTATGCTAATATAACGATTTATTGTGTTTTCGCTGTAAGACACTTAGAAAATCTGAAATATTGTCTGTATTCACAGGATCTGTGTCTTTCGATTAGTGTATGCTGTGTATTTTTATGAAATGTTTGATGATTAGTAATTAGGTAAACACGTTGCTCTATGTATTTATTCTAGTCCATTTGTGACGGTGGGTGCAATTGTAAACTATGATATCTACCTGAAATATGCACATTTTTCTAACAAAACCTATCCTATACCATAAATATGTTATCAGACTGTCATCTGATGAGTTTTTTTCTTGGTTAGTGGCTATCAATATCTTAGTTTAGCCGAATTGGTGATAGCACCTGATGGAGTAAGAAACTGATGGAGTTAGAAAAGTGGTGTCTTTTGCTAACGTGGTTAGCTAATAGATTTACATATTTTGTCTTCCCTGTAAAACATTTTAAAAATCTGAAATTGTGGCTTTATTCACAAGATCTGTATCTTTCATTAGGTGTCTTGGACTTGTGATTTAATGATATTTAGATGCTACTATTTAATTGTGACGCTATGCTAGGCTATGCTACTCAGTGTGGGGGGGGGGTGGGGGGTGCTCCCGGACCCGGGGTAGATACTCGTGAAAGGTTAAAATGGGGTGTAGAGAAAAATGAGCAGTTTTACAGATAATTTCCTGCAATTTTACAGATTTATTCAAAAGGTGGAGGCAAATGTTTGCAGTTTTTAATATGATAACTGATGATCAATGGGCCCCACCCCGGTCAGTAAATCGACCATTCTAAAAGTTTCAATAGCTGGCCGCTAGACTAATTTACCAATCAAATTTTTTTTTGCTGACATTGGCTAATTGAGTGACTGCTGATGCACAACCAAACTTCGAAATTGCACCTTGTGTATTCTATTATTCTAACTCTCAACAGGAAGTTGAGACCCCGACTAAGTCTACCCCCCAATTTAAAAAAATTATATATTTTTATGTTTTAAATTGGTCCGCAGCCCTACAAAGGGGCCACCAGTTGCCCATCTCTGACCTAGGCTAACCAATTCTAAATGGCACTAGCAGTTCGCAAAGTAGCCTAAGAGGAAACTAGACGGGACTCAATTATTTCCAAACTGCAGATCGTTGTTAGAACCCATACTGTATTTCCCTACTTCAATCAACCAATACATTTTGAATGTGATAAAACTGACATCATTGTCAAGGAATGTCGCTTGTGTAGTATCCCATCAGGTACGTTTTATAGGCATTTATTTATGTAGGCCAAACGGGAGCTTGTGTGCACACTCAGCACGCGAGTGTGTGTAGAGGAAGCGGTCGGGAAAGGGAATTTAGGGAGAAGAACTGTTTAGTGCTTGGATTGATTTCTTTTTTGTTGAGCCCTGCAAATGCACATGTACAAATGGAAAACTAATGTAAAAGCAAATTAACAATGTCTTCAAGACAACATTTATTTTTTATTTTGTGGACAAAATGTAACTTACCCGTTCAGGCAGCAACATATCACATTCCACTAAATCGTTTTACAGTATACAACAAAAAAAAGGGATCTCTGGTTAAAGATCTAGTTTTAACGTCCGTTCAAGTACTCGAGTACTCATAGTCAATGAGAGCGTACAGAAAAGCATACACACTACAGAACTGGCTTTGTATAACAAGTGAGGGAGCAGTGTGTGTGTGTGTGTGTGAGGGAGAAAGAGAGAGTGTGTGTGTGTGTGTGAATATATGAGTGTGTCGTGTAAGAGGGGCTTTTATGTTGAACGCAGGCAGGTTACTTGTTAAACCCACAGTGGAGGGGCTGTACATTTGTGGAAGATTAGAAGCACAGCCTCTTGTCTTGTGGTGTGTGTTTGTGTGTATTCCCTTGATGAAAGTGGGAACAGGGAAACTTCAAAGCAGGCTCATTAAACGCTACCTGCTCTCCAGAGTGTGCGAGTGCATCAGTGTGTGTTTGTGTGCCTAAGGGAGAGAAATGACGTGTGTGCAAATGTTTGGTGAGTATGCATTGTTTGTGTATTTATGGTGAATCTTTCTGTGTCTGAATGACTGTGCTTGTAGTGATGACGCACAACTCCAGATAGAAGAATCTGGATTCTGATGAATCATGCTGCTGAGCACGGAACTATCAATGGATGAGTACACACACACACACACACACACACACACACACACACACACACACACACACACACACACACACACACACACACACACACACACACACACACACACACACACACACACACACACACACTGTCGTAGCTGAATCAGAATTAGTTAGGTACATAGATAAATAAGATGTTTTATTTACTTTCATAATATGCAGAATATCAGAAAGGGAGAAGGGCTCCACTATCTCTGTGCGCTAGTCACTCCCTTCTTTTCCCATTGGGGGGAGGAGTATGGTAGTGTCTGAAACCATTATACCACCCCTCTGATGTTGAAACTTATCTTTCATAGTATATGACCTAGAGGCTCACTCCCCTTAGTGAGCTTCTCCAGGGTGGGGAGAAGAGGGGGTGTATTTGAGATGGAAGTATCTAGAATTGACAATTGATATATGCCATTGGATGAGGTAATGTTTTGGTCCTAATGTCCTGGAAATCATGATCGACAACCGCCTCCGAGAACGCGCGAGACAGCGCCTTTTTGACCCCCCCCCCCCCCCCGGTTTCCTGAGCACCCCAAGCTCAGCATTGAGGAGCCCATACAGCTGGGATGCACACATCTGAGCCCACAGGTGCGTGACAGGCACATGCGCGAAGGCTGCTGCCGCTACTGCGGCCATCTCCATGCCCAGAGCTGACAGGAAACACCAGGGCTAACCAGGACAAGGGGAGAGCCATGACGAGCTGTGCAGTTACCTCCCGGCTACCCAGTCACCGTCTGTCACTACCTGCAACCCTCCACTGGGACAACTGTCAACACTAGATTCAAGCCTGCGTGGACTACAAGGCTGCAGATCATTTAATTGATCAAGACTTTGTCAGAGAATTACAAATCCCCTGCGTGAAGTGCCCCATCCCTCTGAAAATACAAGCCCTCGATGGATGGCACATTGGCGCCGGTCAGGTGGAATATCAGACCAAGCCCATTTTACTGCAGGTTGTGGTGAACCACTCAGACTCTTAGTTTTTTTAAATCACTGCTCCCGAGAACCCCCTTATCCTAGGGTACCCCTGGCTAGCGCTACATAACCCATTATTCTTCTGGTCCACGGGACACCTACTAGACTGAGCTAAGGACTGCCATGCTAAAAATCTAAGACCCCCATCAAAAGCCTTGTGTCCTCCTGCATCCATTGAAGACCAAGATTTCTCCGCTCTCCCTCCTGAATACTTCGACCTCCGGGAGACCTTCAGTAAGAGAAAAGCTTCCACCCTTCTCCCCCCATAGTCCATACGACTGTGCCATAGAACTCCTATCCGGCTCCATACCTCCCCGAGGCCGTCTGTACTCCCTCTCAACCCCTGAAGCAGCAGTCATGGACAATTACAATCAGAAGTTGCTTGAGGCAGGTTTTCTCGAGGCACTGTTCAGCATCTGTTGGTCCGAGGCACCCTGCAGTGGTTCCACCTGTCACCAGAGGGCGGCAGAGACTGTCCTAGAGTCATTAATGACACTCAGGCGTGTCCAATTTACTAATTATGATTGCCCTGTTAATAGAGGTGTGTTTTCTGTTGTCCTTTGCAGAAGCTTGAATTGTTTACAGTGTGCGTTTGTTTCCTGAGTGAGTTTGAGACTTAGCGTTTGTTGTTTTTTCAAGTGTACTGTGATCCCGTGTGGCTCAGTTGGTAGAGCATGGCGCTTGCAACGCCAGGGTTGTGGGTTCATTCCCCACGGGGGGACCAGGATGAATATGTATGAACTTTCCAATTTGTAAGTCGCTCTGGATAAGAGCGTCTGCTAAATGACTTAAATGTAAAAAATGTAAATGTAATCCTGCGGCTACCGTTTCTCAGTAAAGTATTATGTTTATCCTTAACCACTGATTCCTCGTCTGGTCTCTTCTCTGCAAATGGGTCCAACCTTACCACATCACAATCAGAGCTGGCTGCAGACAACGACCAGTTAGGGGGAAATCAGATTCTCAACATTTTTAAGCTATATTTATAATTATATAAAATATATGCAACGAATTTTCCACCAACAGGTTCCTGTGCCAATGCTTCACACATCCAATAAGTAAAGCATAACTGCATACTGATTAGTGACTTCAACATCATGGTTTGTGTAGAGTATGCCAATCTTGACAAACAGAAAATACAACCCTCCCTACCTTGTACCCATTATCGAATGCTTGGCTTGACATTCTCTGAATGTCATTAAACTTTTTGGTGTTTTGAAACAGATGTCTCTTTCCATTCATCAAATGTTTGGATGCTGGAATGAGTGGAGTGGACAAACGTGCGCAGGTAGCCTACAGAAGACTTTTGAAGTAGCCTAATCAGATTAAAACATTGTGACTGGTTGTGTTTATTACAAACATAAAACTAAAAGGTAATAAATACATTTGCGAAACAATTCCAGGCGAAATAACGACAGGACCTCCTCAGCCATTGCACCAGCTGTCGTCATCTGCAGTTCTATGGTAAGAAACATCATGGTTCCCGGAGCAAAATCTTATGATATCCTGGAGCACGAGTACAGGACATTAAAAGGCTGCTTCTGACTATTCTATGACAGATGCAGGGAGCTGACGCTGTCGTCGTCCATGTGGGGTCAAACGACATTAGGAGGGCTAGCTCGGAACTTCTGAAAATGTATTTTAAAAGAGCTGATTCTAGCACTGAAAGATTCCAAAAAGCGGCCAATTATTTCAGGTCTGGTACCATTGTTGGGCCGCGGGTGTGAAAGATTCAGGCTACCGGCATTACACCCTTGGCTAAAAGATTACAGTACCTCTGTTGGAGTCACTTTTATAGATAACGTTGAAACCTTCTGGAAACAGAAGATGCTCTATAGGAATAATGGTCCATCTGAATTATCTTGGCTACTGGACTCTGTCCACGCATTTCAACTCTGTGTTAACCTGTTGGGGATGGGGGCGCTGTTTAGACTATTTATGCTAATTTGGCTAATTTTTTAAACGGCTTCCCACAAAATCCTTGATCGTACAATATGCATATTATTATTATTATTGGATAGAAAACAGTCTATAGTTTCTATAGGAGTTGAAATTTTGTCTCTAAGTGGAACAGAGCCCATTCTACAGCAATTTCCCTGACATGGAGTCAGATTTGAGAAATGTTGGCCACTTTTCTGAAGTCAGTTAAAAGGGCACTGTCGTTGCTATGACTATACGGACACTTCTTACGTCTTCCCCTGGATGCCTTTACGTGATGACGATTCCAACGGGGTCGATTGCGCGTTCACAGGCCCTACAAATGAAAAAAACCTTTAGCTAGCAAGTCTTTTCTTGCTGCGTAACGCGCGTGGAAGACACCGACCCTCTCCTGTTCCAAGCGTTAGTTTAGCCTGTTATATTTCTCCGGTCATCTTTTCACTCGTTATAGGAGTTACAAACATCATAAAGTAGTAAATTTAAAGCGTTTTATAGCAATTTATATCCGTTTAGTGCGATTTTGGGACATTTATTTTTGCAACGATGTGAAAAGTTGGGCACGCTTTTCAGTTCATCCCGAACGCAGTTGACATTTCCACATGGCAAGAGGACAGCTTTCCACCAAAAGACGATTTCTCCCAAGAAAGGATCCTTTGCCCAAGATACTGATGGAAGAACAGCTCAAGGTAGGACATTTTTATTATGATAAATCGTGTTTCTGTCGAAACATTTTAGTGGCTTAGGACGCCATGTTTTTTGACGTAGCTTCGCTTGGCGCAAACTGTATTGAAAAGTAAGGATAAATTAAAAAATGTAATAACGCAATTGTATTAAGAATTAAATTGTCTATCAATCCCTGTCCACCCTATATTTTTTAGTCACGTTTATGAGTATTTATGTATAAGAGTAGATCACTGTCTAAGTGGCGCAAGGACATTTTCTGACCAGCTGAGCTACATTTCACATTGTCTAACCATGATTTTGGTGGCTAAATATAAACATTTTCGATCAAACTATGCATGTTGTAATGTGATGTTACAGGAGTGTCATCGGAAGAATTCTGAGAAGGTTAGTGAAAAAATTAATATCTTTTGGCGATGTTGACTTTTATCGCTCACTTTGGCTAGAATCAATGCTGGGCTGCTAATTGCTATGTGCTAAGCTAATATAACGATTTATTGTGTTTTCGCTGTAAGACACTTAGAAAATCTGAAATATTGTCTGTATTCACAGGATCTGTGTCTTTCGATTCGTGTATGCTGTGTATTTTTACGAAATGTTTGATGATTAGTAGTTAGGTAAACACGTTGCTCATTGTAATTATTCTAGTCCATTTGTGATGGTGGGTGCAATTGTAAACTATGCCATCTACCTGAAATATGCACTTTTTTCTAACAAAACCTATCCCATACCATAAATATGTTATCAGACTGTCATCTAATGAGTTTTTTTGTTGGTTAGGGGCTATAAATATCTTAGTTTAGCCGAATTGGTGATGGCTACTGGTGTTGGTGGACAAATAAAAGATGGTGGATTATGCTAATGTGTTTTTAGGTAATAGATGTACATCTTTACATATTGTGTCTTCCCTGTAAAACATTTTAAAAATCGGAAATGTTGACTGGATTCACAAGATCTGTGTCTTTCATTAGCTGTATTGGACTTTAATGTGTGAAAGTTAAATATTTTAAAAAAATATTTTTTTTGAATTTCGCGGCACTGGTTTTTCAGTGGGGGGGGGGGGGGGGTGTGCCGCTAGCGCCACGCTGATCCTAGACAGGTTAAGACAATGACTCATTAATGACCCAAGCCCAACTCAGTTAATCCCTACCATTGTGTCGCTGAGGTGTAATAATGCTGCAGAAAATGTACATTATCCCCAGGGGCATTGGCAGACACAATGAAAATAACCTAATTTATGTCCCTCTAACTTCCTTGAATGCCTCTGTTTATCCTACAGCTATTGTATGCAGTAATCATTTGCCTATGAACCAGAGTTATACTGTTAGCACTGAGGCGGTGTGTCCTAGTAGGAAGTCCACTGTGTGCAGCTGAGCCTACACTATCAACTCAAACATAAATAAAATGAGCATGTCTACTTCTGCTAAGCTTCCTAGATTAAAAAAACAACTACAATCAAGCATCCCAGAAAAGTGTTAAAAATAGCCCACATTAACATACGTAGCCTAAGAAACAATGTTCAAGAAATGTATATATGAACCATGAGGTTTTTCTTGAGTTGGCGGCTTGATGAAAGCCAAGCAATATTTAAATCACCCAGAAAATATACCTCTTTCTTTATATCACATACATTATCAAGCATTTCACACATGTTATCCAGATACTGACTGTAAGCACTTGGTGGTCTAAAGCAGCTTCTCACCAGAATGGGCTTGAGGTGAGGCAGATTACCCTGTAGTCCTATTACTTCAACAGTATTTATCATGAGATCCTCTCAAAGCTTTACAGGAATGTGGTTCTAAATACAAAAAGCCACACCACCTTAAGCATTTCTGTATTTTCTGTAAATCTTATAACCATGTATTGCTATCACTGAATCATCAAATGTATTGTCTAAGTGACTTTCAGAGATGGTCAGAATATGAATGTCACCTGTAACGAGCAAATTATTGCTTTCATGAACCTTGTTTCTTAAGCTACATATAATAACGTGGGCTATTTTTTAACACTTTTCAGGGATGCTTGATTGTTTTCATTGCTTTACTGGGAAGCTTAGCAGAAGTAGACATGCTCATGTTATTTATGTTAGTGCAGGGTGAGCTGCACACAGTGGACTTCCTGCTAGAGCACACCGCCACAGGGCTAATAGTATAACTTTGGTTCATAGGCACATGATTACTGCATACAGTTAGGGGGACATAAATTAGTTGATCCCATCCTCAACATGATTTGGGTGGATCTCAACCTCGTTATAAAATTAGCTTTGTTTCCAGAAGGTATCAAAATTGTCATTAAATGTTACAACCCCAGACCTGCAATAGTCTTGTAGCCATGGAGGGCTACAAGGGCCAGGCGTTTGTTGGTGTCAAGCAGAGACCCAATCAGTTCTTTCAAATCCATCTTCAGCTGTTCTGAGCTGCCCTTCATAATGTAATTGAATCCCACATGAACTATGCTAGACTACATTTCCACAATCATCTCCTTTGTTTTGTTGACGTTGAGTGAGAGGTTATTTTACTGACACCACACTCCGTGGGCTCTCACCTCCTCCCTGTAGGCCGTCTCGTCGTTGTTGGTAATCAAGCCTACCACTGTAGTGTCGTCCGCAAACTTGATGATTTAGTTGGAGGCGTGCATGGCCACGCAGTCGTGGGTGAACAGGGAGTACAGGAGAGGGCTCAGAACGCACCCTTGTGGGGCCCAAGTGTTGAGGATCAGCGGGGTAGAGATGTTGTTACCTACCCTCACCACCTGGGGGCGGCCCGTCAGGAAGTCCAGTACCCAGTTGCACAGGCCGGGGTAGAGACCCAGGGTCTCGAGCTTGATGACGAGTTTGGAGGGTACTATGGTGTTAAATGCTGAGCTGTAGTCGATGAACAGCATTCTCACATAGGTATTCCTCTTGTCCAGATGGGTTAGGGCAGTGTGGTTGCGATTGCGTCGTCTGTGGACCTTTTGGGTCGGTAAGCAAATTGGAGTGGGTCTAGGGTATCAGGTAGGGTGGAGGTGATATGGTCCTTGACTAGTCTCTCAAAGCACTTCATGATGACGGAAGTGAGTGCTACGGGGCGGTAGTCGTTTAGCTCAGTTACCTTAGCTTTCTTGGGAACAGGAACAATGGTGGCCCTCTTGAAGCATGTGGGAACAGCAGACTGGGATAAGGATTGATTGAATATGTCCGTAAACACACCAGCCAGCTGGTCTCCGCATGCTCTGAGGACGCGGCTTGGAATGCCGTCTGGGCCTGCAGCCTTGCGAGGGTTAACACGTTTAAATGTTTTACTCACCTCGGCTGCAGTGAAGGAGAGCCCACAGGTTTTGGTAGCGGGCCGTTTCAGTGGCACTGTATTGTCATCAAAGCAAGCAAAAAAGTTATTTAGTCTGTCTGGGAGCAAGACATCCTGGTCTGCGACGGGGCTGGTTTTCTTTTTGTAATCCGTGATTGACTGTAGACCCTGCCACATGCCTCTTGTGTCTGAGCTGTTGAATTGCGACTCTACTTTGTCTCTATACTGGCACTTAGCTTGTTTGATTGCCTTGCGGAGAGAATAGCTACACTGTTTGTATTCGGTCATGTTTCCGGTCACCTTGCCCTGGTTAAAAGCAGTGGTTCAGTTTCGCGCGAATGCTGCCATCAATCCACGGATTCTGGTTTCGGAATGTTTTCATCTTTGCTGTGGGTATTACATCGCTGATGCACTTTCTAATGAACTCGCTCACTGAATCAGCGTATTCGTCAATGTTGTTGTTGGACACAATGCGGAACATATCCCAATCCACGTGATCGTAGCAGTCTTCAAGCGTGGAATCAGATTGGTCGGACCAGCGTTGAACAGACCTGAGCGCGGGAACTTCTTGTTTTAGTTTCTGTTTGTAGGCTGGAAGCAACCAAATGGAGTCGTGGTCAGCTTTTCCGAAAGGAGAGCGGGGGGTGGCCTTATATGCGTTGCGGAAGTTAGAATAACAATGATCTAGGGTTTTACCAGCCCTGGTAGCACAATCGATATGCTGATAGAATTTAGGGAGTTTTGTTTTCAGATTAGCCTTGTTAAAATCCCCAGCTACGATGAATGCAGCCTCAGGGTGTGTGGTTTCCAGTTTACATAGAGTCAGATAAAGTTTGTTTAGGGCCATCGATGTGTCTGCTTGGGGGGGAATATATACTGCTGTGATTATAATCGAAGAGAATTCCCTTGGTAGATAATGCGGTCGACATTTGATTGTGAGGAATTCTAAGTCAGGTGAACAGAATGACTTGAGTTCCTGTATGTTGTTCTGATCACACCACGTCTCGTTAATCATAAGGCATACCCCCCCGCCCTTCTTCTTACCAGAGAGATGTTTGTTTCTGTCGGCGCGATGCGTGAAGAAACCAGCTGGCTCCACCGACTCCGTTAGCGTCTCTCGAGTGAGCCATGTTACCGTGAAGCAAAGATAGTTACAGTCTCTGATGTCTCTCTGGAATGCTACCCTTGCTCGAATTTCATCAACCTTGTTGTCAAGAGACTGGACATTGGCGAGTAGTATGCTAGGGAGTGGAGCGCGGTGTGCTCTTCTCCGGAGCCTGACCAGAAGACCGCTTCGTTTGCCCCTTTTACGGCGTCGTTGTTTTGGGTCGCCGGCTGGGATCCGATCCATTGTACTGGGTGGAAGGCAATACACAGGATCCGCTTCGGGAGAGTCATATTCCTGGTCGTAATGATAGTGAGTTGACGTTGCTCTTATATTCAGTAGTTCCTCCCGACTGTATGTAATGAAACCTAAGATTACCTGGGGTACCAATGTAAGAAATAATACGTAAAAAAACAAAATACTGCATAGTTTCCTAGGAACGCGAAGCGAGGCGACCATCTCTGTCGGCGCCGGAATCTCTCATGGCTCAAAGTGGAGGAGAGATTGACTTCATCACTACTTGTTTTCGTAAGAAGTGTAGACATGCTAAATGCACCGAGCTGTCTGTTTCAACTAGTAGCACACAGCTTGGACACCCATGCATACCCCACAAGACGTGCCACCAGAGGTCTCTTCAAAATCACCTAGTCAAGAACAGACTATGGGAGGCTCACAGTACAACACAGAACCATGACTACATGGAACTCTATTCCACATCAGGTAACTGATGCAAGCAGTAGAATCAGATCAACAAAAAAAAAATAATACACCTTATGGAACAGCGGGGACTGTGAAGAGATACACACAGGTACAGAGATGCACATGCACACACGCACTAGCACACACACTCCACACACATGTACATTGTAATATTGTTGTATGGTGGTTTTATACATTTTGTATTGCAGATACAGTGGCTTGCGAAAGTTTTCACCCCCCTTGGCATTTTTCCTATTTTGTTGCCTTACAACCTGGAATTAAAATTGATTTTTTGGGGGGTTTGTTTTATTTGACTTACACAACGTGCCTACCACTTTGAAGATGCTAAATATTTTTTTATTGTGAAACAAACAAGAAATAAGACAAAAAAACTGAAAACTTGAGTGTGTATTCACCCCCCCCCCCCCCCCCCCCCCCCCCCCCCCAAAGTCAATACTTAGTAGAGACACGTTTTGCAGCAATTGCAGCTGCAAGTCTCTTGGGGTATGTCTCTATAAGCTTGGCACATCTAGCCACTGGGATTATTGCCCATTCTTCAAGGCAAAACTGCTCTAGCACCTTCAAGTTGGATGGGTTCCGCTGGTGTACAGCAATCTTTAAGTCATACCACAGATTATTAATTGGATTGAGGTCTGGGCTTTGACTAGGCCATTCCAAGACATTTAAATGTTTCCCCTAAAACCACTTCAGTGTTGCTTTAGCAGTATGCTTAGGGTCATTGTCCTGCTGGAAGCTGAACCTCCGTCCCAGTCTCAAATCTCTGGAAGACTGAAACAGGTTTCCCTCAAGAATTTCCATGTATTTAGTGCCATCCACCATTCCTTCAGTTCTGACCAGTTTCCCAGTCTCTGCCAATGAAAAACATCCCCACAGCATGATGCTGCCACCACCATGCTTTACTGTGGGGATGGTATTCTCGGGTGATGAGAGGTGCTGGGTTTGTGCCAGACATAGCAATTTCCTTAATGGACAAAAAGCTTAATTTTAGTCTCATCTGACCAGAGTACCTTCTTCCATATGTTTGGGGAGCTTATTTTTTTCTTTAAGCAATGGCTCCTTTTCTGGCAACTCTTCCGTAAAGCCCAGCTCTGTGGAGTGTACGGCTTAAAGTTGTCCTATGGACTGATACTCCAATCTCCGCTGTGGAGCTTTGCAGCTCCTTCAGGGTTATCTTTGGTCTCTTTGCTGCCCCTCTGATTAATTCCCTCATTGCCTGGTCCGTGAGTATTGGTGGGCGGCCCTCTCTTGGCAGGTTTGTTGTGGTGCCATATTCTTTCCAGATTTTAATAATGGATTTAATGGTGCTCCGTGGGATGTTGAAAGTTTCGGATATTTTTGTATAACCCAACCCTGATATGTACTTCTCCACAACTTTGTCCCTGACCTGTTTGGAGAGCTCCTTGGTCTTCATGGTGCCGCTTGCTTGGTGATGCCCCTTGCTTAGTGGTGTTGCAGACTCTGGGCCTTTCAGAACAGGTGTATATATACTGAAATCATGGAACAGATCATGTGACACTTAGATTGCACATACGTGGACTGTATTTATGTGACTTCTGAAGGTAAATGGTTGCACCAAATGTTATTTAGGGACTTCATAGCAATGGGGGTGAATATAAACTCAGCAAAAAAAGAAACATCCCATTTTCAGGACCCTGTCTTTCAAAGATAATTTGTAAAAATCCAAATAACTTCACAGATCTTCATTGTAAAGGGTTTAAACACTGTTTCCCATGCTTGCTCAATGAACCATGAACAATTAATGAACATGCACCTGTGGAACGGTCATTAAGACACTCAACAGCTTACAGACGGCAGGCAATTAAGGTCACATTTATGAAAACGTAGGACACCTAAGAGGCCTTTCTACTGACTCTGAAAAACAGCAAAAGAAAAATGCCCAGGGTCCCTGCTCATCTGTGTGAACGTGCCTTAGGCATGCTGCAAGGAGGCATGAGGACCGCAGATGTGGCCAGGGCAATACATTGCAATGTTCGTACTGTGAGACGTCTAAGACAGCGCTACAGGGAGACAGGACGGACAGCTGATCATCCTCGCAGTGGCATACCACGTGTAACAACACCTGCACAGGATCGGTACATCCGGACATCACACTTGCGGGACAGGTACAGGATGGCAACAACAACTGCCCGAGTTACACCAGGAATGCTGAGAAGCAGATAGGCTGAGAGAAGCTGGACTGAGGGCTTGTAGGCCTGTTGTAAGGCAGGTCCTCACCAGACATCACCGGCAACAACGTCGCCTATGGGCTCAAACCCACCGTTGCTGGACCAGACAGGACTGGCAAAAAGTGCTCTTCACTGCAGTTTTGTCTCACCGGGGGTGATGGTCGGATTCGTGTTTATCGTCGAAGGAATGAGCGTTACACCGAGGCCTGTACTCTGGAGCGGGATCGATTTTGGGGTAGAGGGTCCGTCATGGTCTGGGGCGGTGTGTCACAGCATCATCGGACTGAGCTTGTTGTCATTGCAGGCAATCTCAACGCTGTGCGTTACAGGGAAGATACCCTCCTCCCTCATGTGGTACCCTTCCTCCAGGCTCATCCTAACATGACCCTCCAGCATGACAATGCCACCAGCCATACTGCTCGTTCTGTGCATGATTTCCTGCAAGATAGGAATGTCAGTGTTCTGCCATAGCCAGTGAAAAGCCCGGATCTCAAACCCATTGAGACCTGTTGGATCGGAGGGTGAGGGCTAGGGCCATTCCCCCCAGAAATGTCCGGGAAATTGCAGGTGCCTTGGTGGAAGAGTGGGTTAACATCTCACAGCAAGAACTGGCAAATCTGGTGCAGTCCATGAGGAGGAGATGCACTGCAGCACTTAATGCAGCTGGTGGCCACACCAGATACTGACTGTTAATTTAGAATTTGACCCCCCCTTTGCTCAGGGACACATTATTCCATTTCTGTTGGTCACATGTCTGTGGGAATTGTTCAGTTTATGTCTCAGTTGTTGAATCTTGTTATGTTCATACAAATATTTACACATGTTCAGTTTTCTGAAAATAAACGCAGTTGACAGTGAGAGGATGTTTCTTTTTTTGCTGAGTTTATATGCACGTACCACTTTTCCTATTTTTATTTATTTCTTTAAACAAGTTCTTTTTTCAATTTCACTTCACCAATTTGGACTATATTGTGTATGTCCATTACATGAAATCCAAATCTATTTCAACTACAGGTTGTAATGCAACAAAAAAGGAAAACCTCCAAGGGGGATGAATACTTTTGCGTTGCAATAATGTTATATGATGTACTGTCTTATCTTGTTTTATGTGTGATGTAAGTGCCTTAGTGAGTTTGGACCCCCAGGAATAGTAGCTGCTGCCTTGGAAGCAGCAAATGGGGATCCCTAATAAATCAAAATTCAAATTGATAAAGTTGGTGTGAAGATGGGAAGAGGTACGTCTGTTTAAAAAATATGTCCTGCCTTTTTGACAGAAATCAACTGTACTAATTGTTCAGGCTCTGGTCTTGTCCCATCTTGATTACTGTCTGGTAATATAGTCAATTGCAGCAAGGAAAGACATAGCAAAGCTGCAGCTGGCTCAAAAAAAAGCACACCATGCCCTTACCTACACATACAGAAGCAACATCAACAACTTGCATGCCAGTCTTTCCTGGTTAAGGGTTGATGAGAGATTAACTGCTTCTCTTCTAGTTTTTATGAGAAATATTAATGTGAGGAAATTTCCAGATTGTTTGCATAATTAAATAACATACAGCTCAGACATCCATATATACCCAACAAGAAATGCCACCAGGGGTCTTTTCACAGTCTCCAAATGAATTCACGGCAACGCACAGTATTATATACAGAGCCATGATATAATTATTCACGCAAACAGCAATATTCCCTCATTTCTTTTTATAAAACAACATCTCGTGGCACAATAGGGGCTGTGAAATTACACACAAACACTCTAACAAACACAATCTACAGTACACGCACGTTATTCTTTAGTTGTATTGTTTGTATATCGTTGCATTTTAAATTTGCGTGACTGTTCTAGTCTGACAGTGTTTTGTTACTTGTCGTGTTTTATGTTTTTGTGTGGACCCCTTTTGCTTCGGCAAAAGCTAATGGGAATGTGAATAAACAAATAAACTGGGGACAAAAATAAGACGGGACAAAAATTACGGATGTGGTGTTTTGTGCTGTGCATGTAATTCATTACCTGACCCCCCAAAGTCAAACTAATCCCGCCTGAATAGGGCTATAGTGCCTACTTCTAGCATTCTAAATCTCAAACATAGTCTGCTGAACACTGCATATCCATAGCGCTAAGTGGATGCAGATTACAAGTTAACAGGTTGCAGCGCTAGTTATTACAGACCCTCTAGCTATCATCACAATACTGCTTGTCAGAGAGAAAATTGGCCACACACTCAGACATAATTGGGTCAAGGGCAATGGTTGTAATCCCATCAATATCACTGAGCACAGACCTGGGGGCTGTTGGGAAACCATGGTTGACTGCTATAATAGCATGGAACTGAGCTAGCTAGCAACGTAGCATTTTTACAGTGCTAGAATATCACACAGCAATGTGTTTATTAGCAATGCGCTAAAATGACGAAAACTTAGCTTTACTGGTTTGTTGTAACTAACAGGGGAAAGAGATAGCGTTATCAGTCCACTGGTAGAATTATGGTTTGGTAAGAGATTTTGTATTTGTATCTGCTGTATTTGTGTAGCACTAGATTGACAGTAAAATGCTCAGAATATGCAGCAGTGGGGAAGAGATCTGACTGTCACGTGCACACGCACACACACAAACAAACACACACACCTGGGGGTTGAGGGGAGCAGCTGCCTTTGCATACATACAGTGGTCACACACAGCACTCTCCTGACCCGGGAAAGGGGAGCGTTATATAACAGTCTTCCTCCCGATCTCGCTATCTCTAGTCAAACACACTCAGGCAGAGAGATACAGCAAGAACATCCGTGTACTGTACTGTACCATATTCATTGTCTTGGATGCCAGAGATCTCCTTGAACTGAGTGTGGAAGCGAGAGCGAGAAAGTGAGAGGGGGTAGCTTCTACATTTGAGAAATGACTATGTACTGTAGCAATCTGCTAACAGTCTTGATCTGGGATAACCATGTAAGAATTCCTCCATGCTACAGTTTATTAATTTGTAGGAAATCCTAGCTTAAACATGCGCCTGGCAATGTAATAACCATATTACTATGATGAAGCTGTTATAACACATGGGACTATTTTCACAAGAGGCTAATTACACACACTTGCAGAAGAGCAGATAGCTGACACAACACAACTTACCGAAACTGACCCAATGTTTCCACTCACTGAGAATATCAGGAAGTGCCCCTGCTGACCACTGACAACATATCTTGTGACAACATGAGCCACACTGACACACCAGACTTTGGAAACAGGAACACACAAACGCACACACCAAATCTCCTGTTTAGCTGAACATTTGGTAACAAAGAACTTCTGCTTCAAGACTCAGAAGGATGACGCCCAGCTCATCAGGACCAATCTGAGAAGACAACAACCTGTCCAGAGCCAACCAGAGGATCAGGACTTCAAGACTCAACCTACTTTCTGTGTTGTATAAAACATGTAAACAAACTGTTTTAGGGGCTCTGCTCTGCTAGTTCTCTCTGAGCTAAAGGAACGAGACCGTGCACGCTGTACCAAATATCTTTACTCTGAATAAACTGTCAACTGTCATACAATTTAACACTTCGTCCGAATCGCTCCTTGACCCACTCTCCTTCCTCCTTTAAGAATCATCAACAACCACCACAATCTTACTTAGTAATCTACAGGGGGGCTGACAGGGCTAAGGTCCTCAAACTGCTGTGGCAGCCACTTACAGTACAGTATACCCAAAATACTTTACTTGTATTTTAGCGATTTCAGTAGTTACCACAACCACAAATTCATAAACCCTGCCTATTTTTACAATTTCTCTCCTTAACATTTTATTTTACCACAGAGAGCATTTGCTTCTATTTGTTCTCCTCCGTTCCTGGCTGGCAAAGTGCCAGGATGTTGTCTGGTTTTGAATTGGAATGCATCTGAGAAGTTGAATATTTTAAACTTTGATAAACTTGAAATTATAGTTTGTAAACTTGATTCACAGACATTGAATGCAATAGCTACCATATTGAAAATAAATATGTAAATATTGAATTTGAATAGTCAAGAGAAAAAAAAAGTGAATGCAATATTCATTGAAATTAGTTTAAAATCATTAAATACAAGTTCAGTTTATGAATTCAAGGATTTCATTTGTGTACTACTGTAACGGTCCTGACCTGTTTTATGTTGTTTTTGTATGTGTTTAGGTCAGGGCATGTGTTTTGGGTGGGCAGTCTATGTTATCTGTTTCTATGTTGGTTTTGGTTGCCTGGTATGGCTCTTAATTAGAGGCAGGTGTTTTGCGTTCTCCTCTAATTAAGAGTCATATTTAGGTAGGGTGTTCTCACTGTTTGGGTGTGGGTGATTGTCTCCTGTTTCTGTGTCAATGTTACACCATACGGGATTGTTTCGGTTTGTTCGTGCGTTTATGTAGTCTGTTCCTGTGTCGGCGTGCTTCGTGTATTTGTAAGTTCGTTTGTTCAGGTCTGTCTACATCGTTTTGTTATTTTGTTAGTTATATCAAGTATAGTTCGTTTTCGTCTTAGTTTGGTCTGTTTTGTTTATTTAATAAATCATCATGTATTCACAACCCGCTGCGCCTTGGCTCGATCACTACACCTCCTCTTCTTATGAAGAGAGAGAGGAACGCCGTTACAACTACCAATAAAAAAATATAAAATTAAAATTCTATATAATACAACTTCTAACTTATGGAATTGAAATACAATTTCCGTTGGCACTGAAATCACTCCATACTTTGGGCCATACACTCCACTTAACATTAGTAAGCCACTGGTTCCTAAGCCGTAGTCTTTATAGACGGAATAGGCAAGATACATTCAGCCTCTTGGAAGGAAATGAAAGTTCAATGAAAAATCAGTTTTTGGCATTAACTGCCAAATCATTTTGGGGATAAAAAGTGTGTTTTGGTATATTGCGCATCCTGTTCAAGACCCTGGTAAAAGTTAGTGCACTATAAAGGTAATGGGGTTCCATTTTGGATGCAGCCCAGCCCATCAGCTGAGGGCACAGTCATTTGCCAAAAACTGCAGTGTCTGAGGAACAAGAGGTCAGTGTTCCAACAGCAAGGAGTCTCGCCATTACAGACAGTTTAACAGAGGAGAGGGGAGGAGAAGTGAGGGGAGGCGAGGGGAGGAGATCCCTCATCTCCAAAAGCAGCTTGGTGAACTCAGCCCTGGTGAACTCTGTGTATTTCATGTCACCAGCAGCCTGCAGTAAAACTGCCACCTTTAACATTTGACACTGACAGGATACGAAGTCACCCGATTCCCCTCGGGAATCATCGGGAACAAGCGACTCATTTTCTACAGTGCTTATCCAACAGGGCAGAGCTAGATTGTCACCTCAGGAACGACGACAGAGGCTTAACTCCAACAATTGCCTGTATTGTGGTGCTAGAGGGCATTACAAATCCGTCTGTCAAGTAAAAGACCAGACTCATCAGCTAGGTAAGAGTACCATGTTGGGTCATACTGGGAGTTTTCTAACTCACATTATTCATTCTCTCTTCCATGTTATCCTGCTGTGGGGTGACCGGTCTAAATCTCTCCGGATGCTCATTGACTCTGGAGCTGATGAGAGTTTAATGGACACTACTCTGGTTTCGGAGCTTGGTATCTCCACACAACCCCCCTCCATTCCTATGGCTCCAGAGCACTGGACGGACACACCATAGGCAGGGTCAGTACGGTGCCCATTAACCTTTATGTGTCGGGCAATCGCAGTGAGTCTATACAGCTTCTTCTCATTGAATCTCCCAATGTTCCTGTTGTTTTGGGATTTTCATGGCTCCAGAGACACAACCCCGTTATTGACTGGACCACTGGTTCTATCCTGGGTTGGAACCCGTTCTGCCACTCACATTGCCTGAAGGCGGCTCAGCCTGTCCTGGGATGTCCTCCTGCGGGCTCCAACCTCCAATTTCGCCGCTATTCCCACCGAATTCCAGGACCTCCTGGAGGTGTTCAGCAAGGCCCGCGCCACCTCCCTCCCTCCGCATCGTCCCTACAATTGCGCTATTAATCTCCTCCCGAGCACAACACTGCCTCGTTGGCGGCTATATTCCCTGTCTGGCCCTGAGACCAAGGCCATGGAGGAGTACATTGAGGACTCTCTGGCTGCTGGGAGTATTCGTCCATCTGCCTCCCCTTCCGGCGCAGGGTTCTTCTTTGTGGAAAAAAAGGACAAAACCCTGCGTCCATGTATCGACTACCGGGGCCTCAATGACATCACAGTGAAGAATCGTTACCCTCTACCAGTCCTCTCCTCGGCTTTCGAACGTCTGCAGGGGGCAACCATCTTTTCCAAGTTGGACCTTCGGAATGCCTACCACCTAGTTCGAATACACGAAGGAGACGAGTGGAAGACGGCCTTCAACACAGCTAGTGGACACTATGAGTACCTGGTCATGCCGTTTGGACTCACCAACGCTCCCGCAGTGTTCCAGGCCCTGGTCAACAATGTGCTCAGTGACATGTTGAATAGATTTGTGTTTGTCTACCTCAACGACATGCTCGTTTTCTCCCGTCCTGCTCAAGAACATGTCCTCCATGTCTGACAAGTCCTTCAGCGCCTCCTAGAGAACCAGTTGTTCATGAAAGCTGAGAAGTGTGAATTCCACTGCTCCACTATCTCCTTTCTGGGATATGTCATTGCCGAAGGGAGTGTTCAGATGGATCCTGAAAATGTGAGAGTGGGGAAGGATTGGGGGAGGGGGGGGGGAAACCGAATGTTTGTCCCTGATTCGGCCCGAGCTTAGGTCCTGGAATGGGCTCATTCCTCCAAGCTCACCTGCCATCCCGGCTCCTGTCGAACCCTGGCCTTCCTCTGACAACGCTTCTGGTGGCCCAATATGGTTTCTGACGTCTCAGCCTTCGTCACCACATGCACGCTGTGTGCTCAGAATAAGACTGCGGCAGGCTCCGGCTGGCCTCCTTCAGCACACTCCCTGTTCCTCATCGCCCCTGGTCCCATATGTCCCTGGATGTTGTCACTGGGCTTCCTCCGTCTGATGGCAACACCACTATCCTGACAGTAGTGGATAGTTTCTCTAAAGTCGCCCATTTCATCTCTCTCCCCAAGTTACCTTCAGCCAAGGAGACGGCCCAGCTCATGGTGCAGCACGTCTTCTGAATCCATGGACTCCTTGTTGACATTGTCTCTGATCCTGGTCCTCAATTCTCATCCAGATTCTGGAAGGCGTTCTGCACCCTCATTGGGTCGTCGGCCAGCCTGTCCTCCAGGTTTCATCCCCAGTCCAACGGCCAGGCGGAGCAAGCCAATCAAAACCTGGAGACTGCGCTTAGGTGCCTTGTCTCAACCAACCCCACCACCTGGAGCCGGCAACTTGTGTGGGTGGAGTACGCCCGGAACACTTTTCCCTGCCCGGCCACTGGGCTTTTGCCCCTTCGAGTGTTCCATGGGATATCAGCCACCGCTCTTCCCAGAGCAAGAAGAAGAGGTCAACATACCCTCGGTCCAGATGTTCATCCGCCACTGTCGGCGTACCTGGGAGAGAGCTCGGTCTGCTCTTATCAAGGCCACCTCCAGGTATCGTCGACAAGCGGACTGCCACCAGACTCCGGCTCCCAACTATCATCTCGGGCAGAGGGTATGGATGTCTACGCGGGACCTGCCCCTCCGGGTGGAGTCCCGTAAACTTTCCCCCCGTTTTATTGGTCCTTTCCCCATCTCTAAAGTCCTTAGTCCCACTGCTGTTCGTCTTCTGTTGCCCCATACCCTTCGTATACACAATCACTTTTCATGTGTCCAGGATTAAGCCTTGTCTCACTGTCCTTTGTCTCCTATTTCCAGGCCCACCCCACCTGCCGTCTCATCGACGGCCATCCGGCGTACACGGTGAGACGCCTCCTGAGGGTTCAACCTCGGGACAGGGGTTTCCAGTACCTGGTTGACTGGGAGGGTTATGGCCCGGAGGAGAGGTGCTGGGTCCCTGCTAAGGACATCCTGGACCTGGCCCTCATCGCCGACTTTCACCGCCGGCACCCTGGTCAACCAGGTATAAAAAATTATAATAATAAAAAAATCACCATGTCATTGGATTTAGGTTAAAAAAAAAATGAAATGCCCTAACATTGATGACTTTTTGCAAATCTAATCAGTTTTCCACGTTGTCACAACATCCTCACATTGATTTTTTTGAAATGATGTGGAAATAACATTGATTCAAGCAGTTTTTGCCTAGTGGGTAGTCTGTGTTTTAAGATGCTGTAATAGAGAGATGAGGGGAAAAAGAGGGGGCAGGATGTGTAACAGCTCATGAGAGAGGAGTGAGGGAAAGAGAGGAGAGAAAGCTAGAGATGGAGGCAGAGAGCGAGGGAGAGTTGCAGATAGATGCAGTTTTCTCTCATCATTTGCTGCTCCATTTAGCAAGAGCCAAGACAAACCCCAACCACAGCACTGCACTGAGTACAGTTGCACTGTTTGCACTTGTTACACGCGCATACAGTATGCACGCAGCCCAACAGGGATTCACAACCATGTTCATAACAATTATCAAACAGCACCATCATAACCACTATCCCACAAAAACAGAACCCAAAAAGTACCCACAAAAACAGTACTTCGGGTCTCAGGAATGTTATTGTGTGATGCTAGCCTAAGCTGGCTATCACTACCTGGATGTAGCTTTTCCCACTACATCTTTGGCTGTGACCCACCTAATGCCTTTCACCACAAATAAACAAACCAATGCTACTGGACACAATCACATCTTCATCTGCCACCAGACATGGAACTACCCTTGACTTAGTGGTGGATCCTGACCCAGAGTTTGGGAATCACTGGTCTGATCCAAAAGCACTCCAAAACTCAAAGAATTGAGCAGAAACAGGACGGGTGGTAACTACCTGGTATCAAAAGCTGCAAAGTTTGGCTTGTTGTAATTAATATTAAAAAAAGAACATTTAATTATAACATTATTATTGCATAATTATCATACCATCGTGTGCTTTCTAAGTAAATGCCAGGTAAATAGCGGCCTGTAAAATAAAGAGGTACCTAAGATCAAGTTGAACCAAAGATCAAGTGCCAACAGATATCACCAATCAGCTCTCAATCATCCCAAAAAGTATCTCTACAACTAATCTCATTGCTTCTAGCAGCAGGAAGAAAGAACTCTGTTTGGGACAGGAAGTGAAGAGTAGTATGATACACACACACACAAAATCACACAGACACAAAATGCACCCCCTCTCACATAAAAGCGCATACATGAACACACATGCATGCACGCGCACACACACACCTACCTCGATGAGGAAGTCCCCGGTCCTAAGCCCCGCCTGCCAGGCCACTCCTCCCTCGTCCACCGACTCCAGGTATTGGAGAGCTGGGAAGGCAGGGGTGGGAGTAAACTCCTCGATGGGCGTGTCCGCTATGGGAGAGAAAGCGAGAGAGAGAAGGTAAGTGGGTCACCTTATCCTGGACACCACTCCCCTCCTCAACCCTGAGCCTATGGAGATCTAGCCCCATTCCAGATCTGTACACACACACACACACAACACACACACACACACACACACACACAGCTTTATTTACATGACATTTTTAGGATGGATGGGAAGAAAAAAAATGGGGTTTAGCATTGGCTTTGTGGTCGGCAGACAAACATACAAACAAACATCTGAGTGTTCACCAGAGACAAGCAGAGAGAATCCATTCATCACCAATAAACCCACAAAGGTCATTGCCAATTCAATAAGGTGGAAGGCTGCAGACACTGTGCTGTCATCAACACAGCCAGATTAGATTACTGCTGTCCTAATGTCTATGCATGGCAGTGTGTGTGTGTGTGTGTGTGTGTGTGTGTGTGTGTGTGTGTGTGTGTGTGTGTGTGTGTGTGTGTGTGTGTGTGTGTGTGTGTGTGTGTGTGTGTGTGTGTGTGTGTGTGTGTGTGTGTGTCTAGACACAAGGTTTGCCCCGGTGGTAGGGGCAGTAAGATCTCTTTCTCCCATCTCCTATAATCCTGTCTATTTTCTCTCCCTATCTCCTTATCATCACCCTTTCCCCCTGTCACCCTCTCTCTCTTTCCCCTCTCCCATCTCTTCTCCTATCCTCTCTTCCACCTTCCACTGGCCAGTGATATTCACACGATGTCCTCGTGGCAGCCAGAAACCAATGGTGACAAGTGACATTTCTGATAAATCACCCTCTTACTGTACGAGAGATGCTAGGCACTGTGTGTGTGTGCGTGGGAGCGTGTAAGCGCAAGCATTCATTTGTGATTTGATGTGAGAGTGGGTGCATTGTGTGTCTGTTTTTGTGTGATTTTGTGTGTTTCCGTTGTGTGTATGTGTGTGTGTGAGCATCAGTGTGTGTGTGTGTGCCAGAGGATAAAGAGGGCTGGCTCAGTTCCCTTGGGTGATGGCAGTGTCAGAACAACACTAGTACATTTGGCTTGTTGTTTTTTTATGCTAAATTACTCTCCTCTCTCTCTCTTCCTCCCTCTGTCACTTTCTTCCTCTATCCATGTCTCTAAAAAAGAAAATGCACCTCTCGACAGTGCAGACCAATGAGAATATGCCACCTCGCAGCATTTGACAGTGTGGATTATGACATGGCTGTAATCGTCATAGAAACCAAAATAGCCGCTCGGCGGGCTATTTTTAGACAGCATCACATGAGGGGTGGAACATCAAATGATGTGTGGACAATCGCACTAATGTCCTGACAACATGTCCTCAACGCAGGCTGATATTGATGTGTGTGTGTGTGTGTATGTGCATTTGCAAGTATGTGCTCTAGATTAGAGGTCTTCACAGATCCACCTGTAGCCGAACACCCGAGATCCAGAATTCTAAATAATGTCAAGGGTCTGGTAGGATCTGATACGATTGTCACGGGTCTCAGGGTATGTGTAATTTTGACAGACTTGTCAGGATGGACCCATATAGATCTGAATGTGACTGCTGCAGTAGAGAGAGGAATTTTGTATAATTCTTCCTTCTGCTCTTTGATTTTCACCAGAGTGGCGCATGTGGCAATTGTCGGCCAATCATAAGTCATCAACGCGGCAATAGGCTACAGTCATAGAGCCTCCATGTGGGCCATAAATTATGAGATATTAATCAATGGAAGATGCAATTAAAGTGATGGAATTAAAAGTTAGGCTACTACTTTATATTCTGAATGGAGTTGTTGTTGTTGTTGTTGTTGTTTGTAACTGTGTAAAATGAGAAAGTGCTCGCAGCCTCAATTAGCCTAGCTAGCTGGCAAGCTTAACTACATTCACCCGGTTTAATGGAGTCAAGACAGCTACTCAGAATCATATTGGATGATAAATAACTTAGCTATGGCAGCTATTAGTTTACTACAGCGCGTCGGCTTAGTTGGTTGCAGTCTCTCCCTCCCTCCTCCCTGTTCCCGTGTCACTCACTCACACTCAAAGTAGCCTACACACACAGAACGGCACCTGCTAGAGCGTCACCTCTCTCTACCCCCTCTTCCTTGCGCTTGAAATCAAATCACATTTTATTGGTCACATACAGGTTTAGCAGATGTTATTGCGGGTGAGGCAAAATACTTGTTAAAAAAGGAGTTTAAAATGGACTTTTCTGCTGCTTCTCTCCCCCGGATCTGTCCGGGTCTGGATCTGACCAGATCTATAAGGAACGGGTCTAGTTGTTCGGAACAGGTCTCTATATTTAAAACATGTATTTATGAAGATGGGAAAGCCCCAGGTCCATTTCGGAACATGAAGGGCTCTGTTCTAGAGAGGTGGACAGAAGTGCTGTTAGTCTTTGTGTGTGTGTGTGTGTGTGTGTGTGTGTGTGTGTGTGTGTGTGTGTGTGTGTGTGTGTGTGTGTGTGTGTGTGTGTGTGTGTGTGTGTGTGTGTGTGTGTGTGGTGCCTGGCTGGCTAGACATTGATGTTGACAGACAGACAGACAGACAGACAGACAGACAGACAGACAGACAGACAGACAGACAGTTGTTTACATTATACAGTAGGCTATAGGTGACCGCCATACAGAGTGGAGGGGTTCCTGTGGTTACATCAGGTGGGCAAAACCATTTTAATCTCATTAACGTTTTATCATATAGAGACATAGATCAAATACATAGGCTGTTATTATCTTGTTTAATGTGCAGTGCATACATATACAGTGACCATGAGAAAGGGATAAGGAGAAGGTGGGAGACACCAGGGTAGCCTCTTACCTTTGGCCCCTCGCAGAACGAAGCCGAAGCCTTCATTCTCCTTCTTGGTCAAGACCACTGTCTTCTCGTCGACCACGCAGTCGCTGTGGAGAAAATGCCGCGCAAAGCGCCCGTTATTACAGCCCATCATCCGCATCATGGCCACAGCCGCCCGCACCGAGTGCAGGTTCATCCCGGTAAGCTACTCTGGGCAGCCCCCGATGGAGGGGCTCCTTGCCTCGGCCCCTTTTAGCTCAAATGAAGTGCGCGACAACGCTGGCAGTGGCAGTCCGGCGCCCGCATCTCCAGAAAAGCCGCCGCCGCTCCTCTCCTATCCTCTGCCGCCGAAAACCACTCGGGAGAGCGACACGCGGAGGCCAGAGCTGGCGACTAAGTCGAAGCGTTACGTCGGATAGAAGCAGCATTACCGACTAAATAAATGATGATGAAAGCGTGGCTTGGCGCGGAGGAGGGGGAGAGAAACGGAACGGAGGGTGGAAGGCAGTTAAAATAGTCCTAGGCGAGGAGTGCGCGTAACGGATGAGAGAAAAGAGAGAGTGACCAGCATGGCAGTGCGCGGGCACGACGACAGAAGGCCATGCGTGCGTGTTGACCCTTTCACTGGAGTCGAGAGGTGGGTGTCCTCTCACTCAGTGGCGTGGGGTGGCGGTGGATGACACAGAGAGGGACGCAGCCCGCATGCGCTTGCATGACATTTTTCATTATGTAATCCAAGGCGATAGATGCGCCCAAGAAACGTGATGAGCGAAACAGACAGGGAGATAAAGGTATTCAGGTAATTATGTTTCTTTCATTTTGAATGATGTGGTTTAAAATAACGGATGTGGCATTGACATAGTTTTTACAAAATAGATTTTTGTTGGATCCTCTTTCCTCAGCCTGACTCCAAATGAGATTGGGAACAAAGGTGATAACTCCAACCTGTGCACTCATACTCAAAAACCAGAATGCCACCACGTCAGTCACAGCCACATACAATCAGGCTATTCAATTCTCAGACTCTATAACTTCCAGAAAGAAACAAAATCTACCAGCAGCAATGACGTGGTCCAAGCAATACAGCCCCATCACCACCACAGTAGGGCTACCAGGCTACCAGCAGTACTGCTATATACCCTTTACCTGCCACATCTGCTGCTGGAACCGTTCAGTCTATCTAAATACTATATATAAGGATAGCATGAGGGAGATTGTGAGATAAGTGTCTAGTGCCAAATGAAAATTCAATATGTGCTTTTCATTCCCCCCTAATCCCAGCTCTTATGGCAGATGTATTATTTTTTAATTTTTTTATTTCACCTTTATTTAACCAGGTAGGCCAGTTGAGAACAAGTTCTCATTTACAACTGTGACCTGGCCAAGATAAAGCAAAGCAGTGCGACAAGAACAACAACACAGTGTTACACATGGGATAAACAAACGTTCATTCAATAACACAATAGAAAAATCTATATAAGGTGGGTGCAAATGTAGTAATATTAGGGAGGTAAGGCAATAAATAGGCCATAGTGGCGAAATAATTACAATTTAGCATCAACACTGGAGTGATAGATGTGCAGATGATGATGTGCAAGTAGAGATAGTGGGGTGCAAGAGAAAAATAAATAACAATATGCGGATGAGGTAGTTGGGTGGGCTATTTATAGATGGGCTGTGTACAGGTGCAGTGATTGGTAAGCTGCTCTGACAGCTGATGCTTAAATTTAGTGAGGGAGATATAAGTCTCCAGCTTCAGTGATTTTTGCAATTCGTTCCAGTCATTGGCAGCAGAGAACTGAAAGGAAAGGCGGCCAAAGGAGGAATTGGCTTTGGGGATGACCAGTAAAATATACCAGCTGTAGCACGTGTTACGGGTGGGTGTTGCTATGGTGACCAGTGAGCTGAGATAAGGTGGGGCTTTACCTAGCAAAGACTTATAGATGACCTGGAGCCAGTGGGTTTGGCAACGAATATGAAGCGAGGGCCAGCCAACAAGAGCATACAATCACAGTGGTGGGTAGTATATGGGGCTTTGGTGATAAAATGGATGGCACTGTGATAGACCACATCTAATTTGCTAAGTAGAGTGTTGGAGGCTATTTTGTAAATGACATCGCCGAAGTCAAGGATCGGTAGGATAGTCAGTTTTACGAGGGTATATAGCGATCGGTCCGGACAACAGGCCCTCCGATTTGACACGCTGATCTCTATCTGAGAAGTAGTTGGTGAACCAGGTGAGGCCGTCATTTCAGAAACCAATGCGGTTGAGTCTGCCGATAAGAATGCGGTGATTGACAGAGTCGAAAGCCTTGGCCAGGTCGATGAAGATGGCTGCACAGTACTGTCTTTTATCGATGGCGGTTATGATATCGTTTAGGACCTTGAGCGTGGCTGAGGTGCACCCATGACCAGCTCGGAAACCAGAATGCATAGCAGAGAAGGTACGGTGGGATTCGAAATGGTTGGTGATCTGTTTGTTAAGTTGGCTTTCGAAGAATTTAGAAATGCAGGGCAGGATGGATATAGGTCTATAACAGTTTGGGTCTAGAGTGTCTCCCCATTGAAGAGGGGGATGACCGCGGCAGCTTTCCAATCTTTAGGGTTCTCAGACGATACGAAAGAGAGGTTGAACAGGCAAGTAATAGGGGTTGCAACAATTGCGGCGGATCATTTTAGAAAGAGAGGGTCCATATTGTCTAGCCCAGCTGATTTGTAGGGGTCCAGATTTTGCAGCTCTTTCAGAACATCATCTATCTGGATTTGGGTGAAGGAGAAGCAGGGGGGGGGGGAGTTGCTGAGGGGGGTGCAGAGCTGTTGGCCGGGGTAGGGGCAGCCAGGTGGAAAGCATGGCCAGCCGTAGAAAAATGCTTATTAAAATTCTCAATAATGGGGGCAGCTGGGAGGAGGTGCTCTTATTCTCCATGGACTTCACAGTGTCCCACAACTTTTTGGAATTTGTGCTACAGGATGCAAATTTCTGTTTGAAAAAGCTAGCCTTTGCTTTCCCAACTGACTGTGTATATTGGTTCCTAACTTCCCTGAAAAGTTGCATATCGCGTGGGCTATTCGATGCTAATGCAGTACACCACAGGATGTTTTTGTGCTGGTCAAGTGCAAGTAAAGTCTGGAGTGAACCAAGGGCTAAATCTGTTCTTAGTTCTACAAGATAAACTTGAGCAAATTAGTATGCCACACAAGTCACACTGTCATATATATATATACATACAGTTGAAGACGGAAGTTTACATACACCTTAGCCAAATACATTTAAACTAATATATTTACATTTAAATTCCTGACGTTTAATCCTAGTAAAAATTCCCTGTTTTAGGTCAGTTAGGATCACCACTTTATATTAAGAATGTGAAATGTGAGAATAATAGTAGAGAGAATAATTTATTTCAGCTTTTATTTATTTCACCACATTCCCAGTTAGTCAGAAGTTTACATACACTCAATTAGTATTTGGTAGCATTGCCTTTAAATTGTTTAACTTGGGTTAAACGGTTCAGATAGCCTTCCACAAGCTTCCCACAATAAGTTGGGTAAATTTTGGCCAATTCCTCCTGACAGAGCTGGTGTAACTGAGTCAGATTTGTAGGCCTCCTTGCTCGCACACGCTTTTTCAGCTCTGCCAACAAATTTTCTATTGGATTGAGGTCAGGGATTTGTGATGACCATTCCAATACCGTGACTTTATTGTCCTTACGTCATTTTGCCACAACTTTGGAAGTATGCTTGGGGTCATTGTCCATTTGGAAGATCCATTTGCGACCAAGCTTTAACCTCCTGACTGATGTCTTGAGATGTTGCTTCAAAATATCCACATAATTTGATGTTATTTTAATGGACAAAAACTGTGCTTTTCTTTCAAAAACAAGGACATTTCTAAGTGATCCCAAACTTTTTAACTGTACTGTATATATATATATATATATATGCACATAGACAGTGTGACTAGTGTGGCATACACATTTGCTAACGTTTATCTGCCATAAGAGCTATGATGGGGGGGGAATAAAAGGCACCTATTGAACTTTCAATTGGCAGTACATCTCACAATTTCCCTAATTTTATCCTTCCTTCACACCATGGCCCCCAAGAAGCTCTCTCTCTCTGTGCGTGTGTGTGTGTGTGTGTGTGTGTGTGTGTGTGTGTGTGTGTGTGTGTGTGTGTGTGTGTGTGTGTGTGTGTGTGTGTGTGTGTGTGTGTGTGTGTGTGAGCCTTGCGTGCGTGCGCGCGTGCGTGCGTGTGTGTGTGTGTACTCTACAATTGAAAATGAGGGGTAAAAAAATTGTAAAATCCACCCAGACAGTGTATGAGATATGAGACACATTAAACAGGCATGGTGAGGGATGAGAGGAGAGATAGAGAGCTGCAACTGCCTTCCTAGCAACAGAGCAGCAAATGCAGAGTTTCCTTAGCAACGCAATCTGTTTAGAAAAAAAAGGACAACATACTGGTTATATTATTAATGGTATTATCATTATAGTAATAATACAACTTTTTATTTAAATAGTGTTTATTCAAAACACCCAGTCACTTTAACCTGTCAGGATAATCAGCAAGATCAAAAGCAATACGATCACACATTAAAATAGCCCATGAGGTTATCGCCCATGAACTGTCAGACATGGAGTCCAGCGGTCAATGACATTAGTGGTCAATGGCACCGTTATCACCTGAAGCATCGCCGCTTTGTTGATTTAACATCTTCCTATGGTTTGACAGAGGAGAGTTTGCATGTTATTGATTGAATCATCTCTATCCAACCACCCGAGTGACAATAACAGAACCCAAGCCCGCAATAAGCTTCTGTGGGATATCAACGCATGGTAGTCCTGGTGATGTGACCACTGCACTAATTCAAATGTCGAACCAAATGACCGGTATTGATATGTAGGCTATGTATGCCTTTTTGAAGTTTATTGTTTATTGATGTAGTTCTGTCCTTGAGCTGCTCTTGTCTATTAATGTTCTGTATTATGTAATGTTTCCTGTTTTGTGTGGACCCCAGTATGAATAGCTGCTGCTTTTGCAACAGCTAATGGGGATCCTAATAAAATACCAAATACCTAAATTGTCCTTTCTTGTTACAGGCAGAGCCATTTACAGTTGAAGTCGGACGTTTAAATACACGTAGGTTGGAGTAATTAAAACTTGTTTTTCAACCAATCCACAAATGTCTTGTTAACAAACTATAGTTTTGGCAAGTCGGGTAGGACATCTACTTTGTGCATGACACAAGTACATTTTCCAACAATTGTTTACAGACAGATTATTTCACTTATAATTCACTGTATCACAATTCCAGTGGGTCAGAAGTTTACATACACTAAGTTGACTGTGCATTCAAACAGCTTGTAACGTTCCAGAAAATGATGTCATGGCTTTAGAAGCTTCTGATAGGTTAATTGACATCATTTGAGTCAATTGGAATTTTGTTGTGAATGTATTTCAAGGCCTACCTTCAAACTCAGTGCCTCTTTGCTTGACCACATGGGAAAATCAAAATAAATCAGCCAAGACTTCAGGAAAAAAATTGTAGACCTCCACAAGTCTAGTTCATCCTTGGGAGCAATTTCCAAACGCCTGAAGGTACCACGTTCATCTGTACAAACAATAGTACGCAAGTATAAACACCATGGGACCATGCAGCTGTCATACCGCTCAGGAAGGAGACGCGTTCTGTCTCCTAGAGATGAATGTACTTTGGTGCGAAAAGTCCCAGAACAATAGCAAAAGACCTTGTGAAGATGCTGGAGGAAACAGGTACAAAGGTATCTGTATCCACAGTAAAACGAGTCCTATATCGACATACCCTGAAAGGCCGCTCAGCAAGGAAGAGGTCACTGCTCCAAAACCGCCATGAAAAAGGCAGACTACTGTTTGCAACTGCCGATCGTACTTTTTGGAGAAATGTCCTCTGGTCTGATGAAACAAAAATAGAACTGTTTGGCCATAATGACCATCGTCATGTTGGGAGGAAAAAGGGGGAGGCTTGCAAACCGAAGAACACCACCCCAACCGTGAAGCACGGGGGTGGCAGCATCATGTTGAGCTTTGTCACAGGAGGGTCTGGTGCACTTCACAAAATAGATGGCAACATGAGGAGTAAAAATTATGTGGATATATTGAAGCAACATCTCAAAACATCAGTCAGAAAGTTAAAGCTTGGTCACAAATCTTCCAAATGGACAATGACCCCAAGCATACTTCCAAAGTTGTGACAAAATGGCTTAAGGACAACAATGTCAAGGTATTGGAGTGGCCATCACAAAGCCCTGACCCCAATTCTCTAGAAAAGTTGTGGGCAGAACTGAAAAAGCGTGTGCGAGCAAGGAGGCCTACAAACCTGACTCAGTTACACCAGCTCTGTCAGGAGGAATGGGCCAAAATGCACCCAACTTATTGTGGGAAGCTTGTGGAAGGCTGCCCAAAACATTTGACCCAAGTTAAACAATTTAAAGGCAATGCTACCAAATACTCATTGCGTGTATGTAAACTTCTGACCCACTGGGAAGATGATGAAAGAAATAAAAGCTGAAATAAATCATTCTTTCTACTATTATTCTGACATTTCACATTCTTAAAATAAATTGGTGATCCAACTGACCTAAGACAGGGAATTTTTACGAGGATTAAATTGTGAAAAACTGAGTTTAAATGTATTTGGCTAAGGTGTATGTAAACTTCCGACTTCAACTGTACGTACAGGCTAGTTTTGTGTACATACACTGAGTATACAACACATTAATGACACCTGCTCATTCCATGACATAGACTGACCAGGTGAATCCAGGTGAAACCTATGATCCCTTATGATGAAACTTGTTTAATCAACCTTAATCAGTGTAGATGAAGACGATGAGAAGGGTTAAAGAAGGATTTCTTAGCCTTGAGACAATTGAGACATGGATTGAGTTTGTGTGCCATTAAGAGGGTGAATGGGCAAGACAAAATATTTAAGTGCCTCTGAACGGGGCATGGTAGTTAGTGTCAGGCGCAAGTGTAACAGTATAACTTTAAACCGTCCCCTCGCCCCGACACGGGCGCGAACCAGGGACCCTCTGCACACATCAACAACGGTCGCCCACGAAGCATCGTTACCCATCGCTCCACAAAAGCCATGGCAACCAGTGATCCAGGTCAACAGCATCAATGTAACAGTATAACTTTAGTACGTCCCCTTGCCCCGACATGGGCGCGAACCAGGGACCCTCTGCACACATCAACAACTGACACCCACGAAGCATCGTTACCCATCGCTCCACAAAAGCCACGGCCCTTGCAGAGCAAGGGGCAACACTACTAATAGGTTTCAGAGCAAGTGACGTAACTGATTGAAACGCTACTAGCGCGTACCCGCTAACTAGCTAGCCATTTCACATCCGTTACACAAGAATAGCAACACTGCTGGGTTTTTCAAGCTCAACAGTTTTCCTTGTGCATCAAGAATGGTCCACCAACCA
The DNA here is from genome assembly GCF_029448725.1 of Salvelinus fontinalis. Classification (NCBI taxonomy): domain Eukaryota; kingdom Metazoa; phylum Chordata; class Actinopteri; order Salmoniformes; family Salmonidae; genus Salvelinus; species Salvelinus fontinalis. Next base: position 56,422,875 of record NC_074668.1, read on the forward strand.
AAGGACATCTAGCCAACTTGACACAACTGTGGGAAGAATTGAAGTCATCATGGGCCAGCAACATGGGCCAGCATGGAACACTTTCAACACTTTGTAGAGTCCATTCCCGGACAAATTGTGGCTGTTCTGAGGGCAAAAGGGAGGTGTGGGGGGGGGGGGGGGGGGGGGCAACACAATATTAGGAAGGTGTTCCAAATGTTTGGTATACAATGTACTGTATACAGTTCTCGTTACAGGCTATTGTTGTTTTATTTTTGGTTCCTTTTGTTTTGCCTCTTTCCTGTCCCTGATGTTGACGTTGACAACAATTCTGAGAAAGATTGTCGGTCTCCATTTGGCGCCTTTTTCTCCCCCTGTGCCTGTTGGCCAGGAAATGTCCTGGCTCATGTCAAATTAAATCCCCTTCTGTCTGTTAAAAATCTATTATGAATCTTTAAAGAGCAAAAAGGGCCTTGATGGCTTTGCCTACATTTTTTAAAATTAGAAGCATTTTTTTAAGCCCTACTTCAGCTTGGGATACAGATAATAGTAGCTTAGTAGTCAGGTTTGGATGCAATTACAGCTCGGTGCTGAGTTATCTGTTATCATAGGCTATTCCGTGACTTGCCACTATCAGTTGTTCACCTTGACCTATGTAGTACATACACGGCTCCTGCATATTTACAGTGCATTCAGAAAGTATGCAGACCCCTTGACTTACTCCACATTTTCCTACATTACAGCCTTATTCTAAAATGTATTTAAAAAATCCCTTATCAATCCACACACAGTCCAGTTAAATACAAAGCAAAAACAGTTATATATCTTTTTTTGAAAATGTATTAAAAATACAGAAATGTAACATTACATTTACATAAGTTTTCAGACACCTTACTCGGTACTTTGTTGAAACACCTTTGGTAGTGATTATGGTGTTATTGACTGTACGTTTGTTTATCCCATGTGTAACTCTGTGTTGTTTGTGTCGCACGGCTTTGCTTTATCTTGACCAGGTCAAAGTTGTAAATGATAACTTGTTCTCAACTGGCCTACCTGGTTAAATAAAGGTGAAATAAATCATTAATAAAAAAACATCCTCTAGTCTTCTTGGGTATGACGTTACAAGCTTGGCACCTGTATTTGAGGAGTTTCTCCCATTCTTCTCTGCAGATCCTCTCAAACTCTGTCAAGTTGGATGGGGAGCGTCGCTGCACAGCTATTTTCAAGTCTCTCCAGAGATGTTCCATCAGATTACTCAAAGACATTCCGAGACTTGTCCCGAAGCCACTCCTGCGTTATCTTGGCTGTGTGCTTAGGGTTGTTGTCCGTTGGAAGGTGAACCTTCCCCCAGTGTAAGGTCCTGAGTGCTCTGGAGCAGTTTTTCATCAAGGATCTCTCTGTACTTTGCTCCGTTCATCTTTCTGTCAATTCTGACTAGTCTCCCAGTCCCTGCCACTGAACAACATCCCCACATTATGATGCTGCAACCACCATGCTTCACCGTAGGGAAGATGCCAGGTTTCCTCCAGATGTGACGCTTGGCATTCAGGCCAAAGAGTTCATCTTGGGTTCATCCGAACAGAGAATCTTGTTTCTCATGGTCTGAGAGTCTTTTAGGTGCCTTTTGGCAAACTTCAAGCGGGCTGTCATGTGCCTTTTACTGAGGAGTGACATCCGTCTGGCCACTCCACCATAAAAGCCTGATTGGTAGATTGCTGGAGAGATGGTTGTCCTTTTGGAAGGTTCTCCCATCTCCACAGAAGAACTCTGGAGCTCTGTCAGAGTGACCATCGGGTTCTTGGTCACCTCCCTGACCAAGGACCTTCTCCCCTGAATGCTCAGTTTGGCGGGGCAGCCAGCTCTAGGAAGAATCTTTGTGGTTCCAAACTTCTTCCATTTAAGAATGATGGAGGGACCTTCAATGCTGCATAAATGTTTTGGTACACTTCCCCAGATCTGAGCCACGACACAATCTTGTCTCTGGGCTCTACGGACAATTCATTTGACCTCATGGCTTGGTTTTTTCTCTGACATTCACTGTCAACTGTGGGACCTTATATAGACAGGTGTGTGCTTTTCCAAATCATGTCCAAACAATTGAATTTACCACAGGTGGACTCCAAACAAGTTGTAAAAACATCTCAAGGATGATCAATGTAAACAGGAGGCACCTGAGATCAATTTCGAGTCTCATAGCAAAGGGTCTGAATACTAATGTAAATAAGGTATTTCAGTCTTTTATTTTTCATAAATGTGCATACATTTCTAAAACCTGTTGCACTTTGTAATTATGGGGTATTGTGTGTAGATTGATGAGGATTTTTATTTATTGAATCAATTTTAAAATAAGGCTGTAACGTAACTAAATGTGGAAAAAGTCAAAGGGTATGACTATCTGGTCGAGTTAGGGACCATTCGAAAATTATTAGGGGAGAGGAGGGGTCCAACTCGAGTTGTCATGATTTTTTTTAACCTCCCTGCCCCCCAAAAAAATATTTTCACCTGACCCTCACCTTATACTTGAAAGAAATTATATTACCCTCCAATTTTGTTGAATTAACCTAATAATGATTAAGACAACAGTAACTGCCTTGGCAATAGTGTAGCAACCCTGTGTTTCTAAGAGCGGATATCGACTCTGCCACTTAAGCTTGGTTTTGTGGCACAGTTGATGCCATGCTGGGCTATGGGATAGAAGGTTGAGGGTCCACCCACCACTTCGGCGGGCGAGCTCACTCCCTACTCTTTTCATTGCCATATGTTGTTCAAAGTGGTTAGAGAGGCTAACGAGAGAGAAATAATGGAGGCTACCAAAAATATTACAAGATTATTCAATTATGACAGGAGCGTTTGCTTCAGTTCCTCCCATTTAATAAGAGAGGAACCACAAAACTGGCACCTGTCATCAGTTCTCTCACACATACAGTACCAGTCAGAAGTTGAACAATAGTGAAGACATCAAAACTATGAAATAACACATATGGAATCATGTAGTAACCAAAAAAGGGTTAAACAAATCAAAATATATTTTATATTTGAGATTATTCAAAGTAGCCACCCTTTGCCTTGATGACTGCTTTGCACACTTGGCATTCTCTCAAACAGCTTCATGAGGTAGTCACCTGGAATGAATTTCAATTAACAGGTGTGCCTTGTTAAAAGTAAATTTGTGTAATTTCTTTCCTTCTTAACCTCTCTAGGGTATGTGGGATGGTAGCGTCTCACTTCGTCAACAGCCAGTGAAACTGCAGGGTGCCAAATTCAAAACAACAGAAATCCCATAATTAAAATTCCTCACACATACAAGTATTTCACACCATTTTAAAGATACACTTGTTGTAAATCCAGCCACTGTGTCCGATTTCAAAAAGGCTTTACGACGAAAGTACACCAAACGATTATGTTAGGTCAGAGCCAAGTCACAGAAAGGAGGAGTCACAAAAACCAGAAATAGAGATAAAATGAATCACTAACCTTTGATGGTCTTCATCAGATGACACTCATAGGACTTCATGTTACACAATACATGTATGTATTGTTCGGTAAAGTTCATATTTATATCCAAAAATGTGAGTTTACATTGGCGCGTTATGTTCAGTAGTCCCAAAACATCCAGTGATTTTGCAGAGAGCCACATCAATTTACAGAAATCCTCATAATAAACATTGCTAAAAGATACAACTGATATGCATGGAATTTTAGATGCACTTCTCCTTAATGCAACCGCTGTGTCAGATTTGAAAAAAAATGTACGGAAAAAGCCCACCATGCAATAATCTGAGTACAGCGCTCAGAGACCAACACAATCCAAAGAGATATCCGCCATGTTGTGTAGTCAACAGATGTCAGAATAGCATTATAAATATTCACTTGCCTTTGATGATCTTCATCAGAATGCACTCCCAGGAATCACAGTTCCACAATAAATGTTTGTTTTGTTCGATGAAGTCCATAATTTATGTCCAAATACCTCATTTTTGTTAGCGTGTTTAGCCCAGTAATCGAAATTCATGACGCGCGATCACTAGGTGCAGACGAAAAGTCAAAAAGTTCCGTTACATTCCGTAGAAACATGTCAAATGATGTATAGAATCAATCTTTAGGATGTTTTTAACATAAATCTTCAATAGTATTCCAACCGGAGTGTCACGCCCTGGCCTTAGTATTCTTTGTTTTCTTTATTATTTTAGTTAGGTCAGTGTGTGACATGGGGAAATTTTGTGTTTTGTTGGTTTTGGGTGTTTCTATGGTAAAGGGGTTGTTGGGTGTAGTATATGGGTTTGTGTTGAGTACATGTGTCTAGCGTTGTCTATGTATGTTTAGTTGTCTAGGAGAGTCTATGGTTACCTGAATGAGTTCCCAATTAGAGACAGCTGATTTCGGTTGTCTCTGATTGGGAGCCTTATTTAGGGTAGCCATAGGCTTTCATTTGTGGTGAGTAGTTGTCTATGTGATACGTTTGTAGCCAGTGTGTGCACATCGTTGTTTAGCTTCACGATCGTTTTCTTGTTTTGTTTAGTGTTTAAGTGGTTTTTGTTTCGTTTGCCTTCTTCACCAATAAAAAGGAGATGGCTTATTTTCCTAAAGCTGCGTTTTGGTCCGTCAATCCTCAACACGATCGTGACAGAACTACTCACCAATACAGGACCAAGCGGCATGGAAAGCGGCAACAGGACCCACCTACACAGGATTCGTGGACATGGGAGGAGATACTGGATGGTAAGGGGCCGTGGGCACAACCGGGAGAATATCGCCTTCCTCGTGAAGAGCTGGAGGCAGCTAAAGCCGAGAGGAGGCGATATGAGGAGGCAGCACGGAGACAAGGCTGGAAGCCCGTGAGTACAACCCAAAAATTTCTTGGGGGGGGCCTTAAAGGGAGTGTGGCGAAGTCAGGTAGGAAACCTGCGCCTACTCCCTGTACTTACCGTGGAGAGCGAGAGTACGGGCAGACACCGTGTTACGCAGTAGAGCGCACGGTGTCTCCTGTACGCGTGCATAGCCCGGTTCGGTACATTTCAGCTCCACGTATCGGCCGGGCTAGACTGAGCGTTGAGCCGTATGTCATGAAGCCGGCCCAACGCATCTGGTCACCAGTGCGTCTCCTCGGGCCGGCGTACATGGCACCAGCCTTACGCATGGTGTCCCCGGTTCGCCTACATAGGCCGGTGCGGGTTATTCCACCTCCCCGCACTGGTCAGGCGACGGGGAGCATACAACCAGGTAAGGTTGGGCAGGCTCGGCGCTCAAGGGAGCCAGTACGCCTGCACGGTCCGGTATTTCCGGCGCCACCTCCCCGCCCCAACCCAGTACCACCAGTGCCTCCTCCACGCACTAGCTATATGGTGCGTGTCTCCAGCCCTTTACCACCAGTGCCTAAACCACGCACCAAGCCTCCTGTGTGTCCCCAGAGTCCTGTGGGTCCTGTTGCTGCTCCCCGCACTAGCCCTGAGATGCGTGTCCCCAGCCCGGTGCCACCAGTCCCGGCACCACGCACCAGGCCTACAGTGCGCCTCAGCCGGCAGGAGTCTGCCGTCTGCACAGCGATGCCTGAACTGCCCGTCTGCCAAGCGCCATCTGAGCCATCCGTCTCCCCAGCGCCATCTGAGCCATCCGTCTCCCCAGCGCCATCTGAGCCATCCGTCTCCCCAGCGCCATCTGAGCCATCCGTCTGCAATGAGCCTACTGAGCCGTCCGCCAGACAGGAGCCGCTAGAGCCGCCAGCCAGACAGGAGCCGCTAGAGCCGTCCGTCAGACAGGATCTGCCAGAGCCGCCAACCAGACAGGATCTGCCAGAGCCGCCAACCAGACAGGATCTGCCAGAGCCGCCAACCAGACAGGATCTGCCAGAGCCGCCAATCAGACAGGATCTGCCAGATCCGTCAGCTAGCCATGAGCAGCCAGATCCGTCAGCTAGCCATGAGCAGCCAGATCCGTCAGCTAGCCATGAGCAGCCAGATCCGTCAGCTAGCCATGAGCAGCCAGATCCGTCAGCTGGCCATGAGCAGCCAGATCCGTCAGCCGGCCATGAGCAGCCAGATCCGTCAGCCGGCCATGAGCAGCCAGATCCGTCAGCCAGCCATGAGCAGCCAGATCCGTCAGCCAGCCATGAGCAGCCAGATCCGTCAGTTAGCCATGAGCAGCCAGATCCGTCAGCTAGCCATGAGCAGCCAGATCCGTCAGCTAGCCATGAGCAGCCAGATCCGTCAGCCAGCCATGAGCAGCCAGATCCGTCAGCCAGCCATGAGCAGCCAGATCCGTCAGCCAGCCATGAGCAGCCAGATCCGTCAGCCAGCCATGAGCAGCCAGATCTGTCAGCCAGCCATGGGCCGTCCCTCAGTCCGGAGCTGCAGTCCCTCAGTCCGGAGCTGCCATTCCTCAGTCCGGAGCTGCCATTCCTCAGTCCGGAGCTGCCATTCCTCAGTCCGGAGCTGCCCCTTATCCTGGTGCTGCCCCTTATCCTGGTGCTGCCCCTTATCCTGGTGCTGCCCCTTACCCTGGTACTGCCCCTGACCCTGGTACTGCCCCTTACCCTGGTACTGCCCCTTACCCTGGTACTGCCCCTTACCCTGGTACTGCCCCTTACCCTGGTACTGCCCCTTAGTCCGGAGCTGCCCCTTAGTCCGGAACTGCCCCTTAATGCAATGGGGTTAATGTGGAGGGGGGTCATTTGGAGGAAGCTAAGGAGGTGGTTAGGGACTGTGGTGACGTGGGGACCACAACCAGAGCCGGAGCCGCCACCGTGGATGGAAGCCCACCCAGACCCTCCCCTAGACTGTGTAATGGTGCGCCCGGAGTTCGCACCTTAAGGGGGGGGTTATGTCACGCCCTGGCCTTAGTATTCTTTGTTTTCTTTATTATTTTAGTTAGGTCAGGGTGTGACATGGGGAAATTTTGTGTTTTGTTGGTTTTGGGTGTTTCTATGGTAAAGGGGTTGTTGGGTGTAGTATATGGGTTTGTGTTGAGTACATGTGTCTAGCGTTGTCTATGTATGTTTAGTTGTCTAGGAGAGTCTATGGTTACCTGAATGAGTTCCCAATTAGAGACAGCTGATTTCGGTTGTCTCTGATTGGGAGCCTTATTTAGGGTAGCCATAGGCTTTCATTTGTGGTGAGTAGTTGTCTATGTGATACGTTTGTAGCCAGTGTGTGCACATCGTTGTTTAGCTTCACGATCGTTTTCTTGTTTTGTTTAGTGTTTAAGTGGTTTTTGTTTCGTTTGCCTTCTTCACCAATAAAAAGGAGATGGCTTATTTTCCTAAAGCTGCGTTTTGGTCCGTCAATCCTCAACACGATCGTGACACGGAGAATTCCTTTTTTCTTCAGAAATGCAATAGAACGCAAGCTAACTTTCTCACGTGAACGCGCCTGGTCAGCTCGTGGCTCCCTGACAGACCTCTGACTTATTACCCTCTCATTCGCCCCCACTTGACATTAGAAGCCTCAAACAAAGTTCTAAAGACTGTTGACATCTAGTGGAAGACTCTCAACCAATTGAGATGGTTTGGGATGAGTTAAACCGCTGAGTGAAGGAAAAGCAGCCAACAAGTGCTCAGCATATGTGGGAACTCCTTCAAGACTGTTGGAAAAGCATTCCAGTTGAAGCTGGTTAAGAGAATGCTAAGAATATGCAAAGCTGCCATCAAGGCAAAGGGTGGCTACTTTGAAGAATCTCAAATATAAAATGTATTTTGATTTTTTTAACACTTTTTTGGTTACTACATGATTCCATATGTGTTATATCATAGTGTTGATGTCTTCACTATTATTCTTCAATGTAGAAAATAGTGAAATAAAGAAAAACCCTTGAATGAGTAAGTTTGTCCAAACATTTGACTGGTACTGTATATGCTGATCATCATTACATACCCACATTTTTTTTACTTTTTAATTAGCTTAACTTCTAATTTAGTCTATATATCTTTCTGACTCTTCCCTTCTTGTGCAATTCTCCGCTGGAATCTCCACAGACTCTCCTCTCTCTATTCTTTATTGCTCTTGAACGACTAGGCCAATGATGGACTAAAGGAGCCTAACGTTACTCCTTATATTCCAAGGACCTTACACGTTCTGTTTATAGGCAATTTGGCTCTGGCAGACAAAACAGCCAAATACTCCATCTAAACGTGAATCGATTCTCAATGGTGGTGCGGTTCTAGATATATTAAGCCCTCTACTTTCATATCACATCAAAATCATTTGACAGTTTGACAAATGCAAAATGTACACTTACTGTATACTGTTTTATGTAGTTTTAACACAGTTGCAGCCAACAGTATTTTTCAGTGACAACACGTTTGTTGCGTCCATCTTCCATTTTCACACAGAAGTTCAGAGACACATATAGCCAATTAGCACAAGTAGTAGACTTTGTCTTCCGTCTGTTTTCCGTAAACAAGGGCTGTAACATGGAAATATGGTGCGTGTGGGAACCCTAACCCGATAAAGGTGTGTAGTAATTTAACCTTTAGTTTTTAGAAAATAATTATGAAAGATACTTTCCTAGGGCCTCCCGAGTGGCGCAGCCGTCTAGGGCATTACATCGCAGTGCTAGAGGCATCACTACAGATTCGGGTTCGATCCTGAGCTGTATCACAACCGGCCGTGATTGGGAGTCCCATAGAGTGGCGTACAATTGACCCAACGTCATCCGGGTTAGGGGATGGTTTGGGCGGGGGGGCTTTTCTTGGCTCATCGTGCTCTAGCGACTCCTTGGGGTGGTCCGGTCACCTGCAGGCTGACCTTGATCATCAGGTGAACGGTGTTTCCTCTGACACATTGGTGCAGCTGGCTTCCTGGTTAAGCAGGCGGGTGATAAGAAGCGCATTTTGGCGGGTCACATCCATGATAGCTTGCTATTATCTAAGGTGACACCCAGCAGTTTAGTCTCTTCAACATGCTCAATAGCCAAATTATTAAATAATAGATCCATATGAGTTAAGGCTTGAGGGACTGATTTGTCCCAAAAATTATACTTTTAGTTTGAGATATTTAGCAACAGCTAGCTACCAACGTCTTAACGTTTAGAGCAAACGTCGGGCTCTTAACCAAACTCCCCCGGCCAGAAGTTACTATCATCAATAGGCGCTAAAGGTAGTTAGCGTCTATGAATGGGCTAATCAATGACTAGCCTAGCCCAATGCGAATCCAAGAATAGCAACATAGGCCTGTAGTTTAGTACGTAATATTTAAAAAAAAATATATATATATAGAGCTTTTTTTTTTTTGAGGGGAAGAAGCACTCTTGCTTGCTGACTATAAAATAGGCAATCAAAATTAACTGGTGGGGAAGAGTGAATGGCGAGAGCGTAGGCTACATGTAGCTCTGGTGGGATGTGATCTGGCAGTGATAAATTGATATATTGCAGCACTGATGCATTATAAACGTAGCCTATACAGAACAGAGGGAAATCCATTGATTCATTCACACAACGAACCTGTGTCTTGCAGTGCACGGCCGGTCAGTGGCAAAACAGGTGTCCCATAGAACATTTTCTATTGGTCGAACCACAGGTTCCATAGGGGAGGCATATTTAATTAGATGGGAAAGTTGGCTAGGATGGAATATAGGAAAACCTGCCAAAACGGTGAATGTAAATAGTGGGGAAAATGCACTATACCCTCCATTGTGTGCCCAATAAAAAACTACACAACCATCCCCAAAACAATGAAAAAAATTGCACTCCTATCTTGGTCCCCCACAGTAATTTTCAAACAGCCCCTTATGGGAGGATATGCCTGCATCAAACTACATGCTGTGATTAGTGGTCTAAAATTGCCTAGTGGACATATCCAACACCTTGGAAAGTAAGCCTGTGACTGGGAGTGGATAAGACAATGAGAGAGAGGAAGACGAGGAGAAAAATGTAATGATAACAACTGAAAACTAGAGCAAAAACAAACCTCAAAACACTGCTCTGACACAAGTTACCACTTCACATAAACATCCACTTATCTTATCACCCTGTGTGTCTGGGTGTGTATGCGTGTGTGTGTTTTAATAAAGGCATCGGAGTAACCTTACCTGGAGGCATCAAAGCTATCGTAGGACCCTACAGTGTAGTGTCGGAAGAGTTTCCTCTTGTCCGAGCGGTCAGCTCTTGTGTCTGTGGAAGAACAGGAGGACCAACAGTCATTGACCACATCAGTCACCTACCGCATGCATGGCGACAGAAATCAATTCATCATCCCTAATAGAAAGAGATAAACAAACAACAGCAACATGCAAACTGTGAAACTCCTTTACAAGAAGGTGCAGATCTGCAATCCAATCAACTGTGCAAACAACCATAGAAATATGGACACGCTCCAGTTTTCATTCTAAGGGTACAAAACGAATTACAAATTGAACCCCAACCCCTACCACCCTATAGGCACTTCAAGTATGTAACTCTGAAAGGATTGGATAAGGTGACTGACAACAAGCTGCAGAAGTGTGCACCACTGTAACGCAAATAACTAACAATCTCCTTTGGTAAAAAAACAACAACACTTAAGCAATAAATCAACTCAAGCAACCACACACACACACACACACACACACACACACACACACACACACACACACACACACACACACACACACACACACACACACACACACACACACACACACACACACACACACACACACACACACACACAGTTACCTCCAAAACAAACTTTCCTCGCGATAGAGCCAGTTTTTTCCATTTGCACTCCGAAATGTCTCTTCCCTCTTTCTCTCCCTCAATTTCTGTCTTTCACATACACCGTCTTTCTATCACTCTCATTCTTTCAGACACCCTTTCTCTGTCTTTCCCTCGCTCTTCCTCTTTCTCTCTCTCCCTTTCTTTCAGATGCAATCAGTGGCAGTGACATGCCTTGAATGTCCAGAAATGCCCAATCCACAGTGTCTGGAGAAAAGCCCGAAAACCAGACAGGCAGTCCCACTGAGCGTTAACGATATAATCTGAGTTGAGCTCTGTGGTTATTGCTGAGAAGAGAACATAATGTAAAGGAGAAGAGAGAATAAAGAGAGGGAGGTGAAAGAGATACATACTACATCACAACAGGCCCACTCCATGGCAACCACCGGTGTACTGTATGGAGTTTGTTTCCATGACCACCGATCAATGGAGAAGGTACATGACGTGCATGTGTGGTCGTTGTGAAGTTTTCCTTAGTGTGTGTGTGTCTACGTCTGAATGTGTGGGTGTGCAGGGGGAGTGGTAGAATAATTGAAAGGTGTGCATGTGTGTGTGTGTGTGTGTGTGTGTGTGTGTGTGTGTGTGTGGAAGAGGGGGGGGGGGCGGTTACTGATTTGGTTACAGTTCAACGTGAAGGGGGTCTTTCTTGACCTGCATTTCCCTATTTTCTACTTTTCCTCCCACATTCCTCCCTTCTTTGTTCCCTCCCTCGTACTGACACTCAACTTACATAGTTTGGGGGAATGAAAAGGACACGGAATGAGCAAGTCAAATAAAAAATGATTTATGAGTAATAAATAAACTTAACAGGGTTTAAAGTATTTGAGGGCTTACACAGCAAAGGCACAACAACTATATGATTGAAGTTCTGAAACAAACAGAAACACAGACATGCCAATACTATATTTAACTGTCTTGCAAATAGAGGAGAACATGAAAATACCCCACCCAAAAAATGTAAATACCAAATAGAGAATAAGGACCTTTGTCTGTGCAGCATTCTCCTTCTCAAAGAAACACCTGCATGTGTGTGTGTGTCTTTCTCTCTCGCATTAGGAAGGAAAGAAATTACACAAATTAACTTTTAACAAGGCACACCTGTTAATTGAAATGGATTCCAGGTGACTACCTTATGAAGCTGGTTGAGAGAATGCCAAGAGTGTGCAAAGCTGTCAACAAGGCAAAGGGTGGCTATTTGAAGAATCTCAAATATAAAATATATTCTGATTTGTCTAACACTTTTTTGGTTTCTACATGATTCCATATGTGTTATTTCATCGTTTTGATGTGTACAGTGTAAAAATAAAGAAAAACCCTTGAATTAGTAAGTGTTCTAAAACTTTTGACTGGTAGTGAAGGTCATTTTTCTGTTAAAATGAAATCTTCTTTCATTTTCATTTCTCTACCCCGCTCTGAAAGCGCCTCATTGCTGCAACTTAATTTCAATGAAAGTCAAGTTTGCAATCATATCGCGTGAAATAATGCACAGGAACTCTGTCAGGGTTGAATAGTCCTTTATTATGAACCAGTCTGCGGGTGATTAATGACACTTGTTAATACTATTAGAAAATACATATATAAAAAAATTATTACTAGTATTATTTATTTATTTAATTATACACAGCTCATGAGGCCCCTTAAAGATTTGAGGCCTGAGGCAATTGCCTCTTCTGCCTGATGGTAAGTTTGCTACTGATGATGGCACCAGGAACCAGAGTTTAAGAGTTCATTGTCACAGGTAGTTATCTACTAACATTTCAGTTTTTCTATGGCTTTGTGTGTGTGTGTGTGTTCGCACGAGCACACTTCTGCTTCTGTACAGTGTGAGCATGTGTGTGCATGCGTGTGTGTGTGTGTGTGTGTGTGTGTGTGTGTGTGTGTGTGTGTGTGTGTGTGTGTGTGTGTGTGTGTGTGTGTGTGTGTGTGTGTGTATCCACCCACTACCAAATCGGGGATAATTTCATGCTAGAAGCAGTTTGACACTCAGGGTTTTTTACATTATGTTCTTAATATTGATGAGTTGAAATCATCCCTGATGTTGAATTAGTATTTTCTTACTTCCATAAAGCATTCAAGGATGTATGCAAAGAGCATGAGAAGTTGAGCTTCCCCACCTATGTATCAAATCCCAAAATAATTGTCACCTGCTTCGTAAACAACAGGTGTAGACTAACAGTGACGTGCTTACTTACGGGCCCTTCCCAAAAATTCAGAGACCAAAAAATCGAGAAATAATAGAAAAGCAATAACACATAATAAAAGTAATAATAAATACACAACGAGAAACAAAAATGTGGCTATATACACGGGGTACCAGTACCGGGTCGATGTGCGGGGGTACAAGGTACGTACATATCTACTTCAATTACGTACATATAACTAGGAAAAAGTGACTAGGCAACAGGATAGATAATAAACAGCAGCTGCAGCGTATGTGATGAGTCAAAAAAGGGTCAATACAGATAGTTAAATAGTTAACCAAATAGCTACACAGACTAACTATTTAACTAACAATGTAACTAACTCTTGCCGTGTGGTAGCAGAGAGAAAAGTCTATGACTTGGATGGCTGTACAATATTTACGGCCTTCCTCTGACCCCGCCTAGTATGGAGGTCCTGGATTGCAGGGAGCTCAGCCCCAGTGATGTACTGGGCTGTACGGACTACCCTATGTAGATGCCAAGGAGTTGCCGTAACAAGCGGTGATGCAGCCAGCCAAGATTTTTGAGGTTCTGAGGGCCCATGTCAAATCTTTTCAGCCTACTGAGAGGGAAGAGGCGTTGTCGTGCCATTTTCACGACTGTTTTGGTGTATGCGGACCATGATAGATCCTTCGTGATGTGAACACCAAGGAACTTGAAGCTCTTGACCCGCTCCACTGTTTTGGTGTATGTGGACCACGATAGATCCTTCGTGATGTGAACACCAAGGAACTTGAAGCTCTTGACCCGCTCCACTACAGCCCCGTCGATGTGAATGGGGGGGGGGGGGGGGGGGGGGGGGGGGGGGGTTAGTGCTCGACCCTCCGTTTCCTGTAGTCCACGCTCGGCTCCTTTGCCTTGCTGACGTTGAGGGAGAGGTTGTTGTCCTGGCACCACACAGCCAGGTCTCTGACCTCCTCACTATAGGCTGCCTCATCGTCGTCGGTGATCAGGCTTGCCACCGTCGTGTCATCAGCAAACTTAATGATGACGTTGGAGTCGTGCACCGCCACGCAGTCGTGGGTGAACAGGCAATACAGGAGGGAACTAAGCACACACCCCTGAGGGGCCCCAGTGTTGAGGGTCAGCTTGGCGGATGTGTTGTTGCCTACCCTCACCACCTGGGGGTGGCCCGTCAGGAAGTCCAGGCTCCAGTTGCAGAGGGAGCTGTTCAGTTCCAGGGTCCTTAGCTTAGTGATGAGCTTGGAGGGCACTATGGTGTTGAAAGGTGAGCAATAGTCAATGAACAACATTCTCACATAGGTATTCCTCTTGTCCAGGTGAGAGAGGACAGTGTGGACTGCAATAGAAATTCTGTGGATTTGTTGGGGTGGTATGCGAATTGGAGTGGGTCTGGGATGATGGTGTTGATGTTAGCCATGACCAGCATTTCAAAGCATTTCATGGCTACAAATGTGAGTGCTACGGGCCATAGTAATTTAGAAAGGTTATCTTGGGCACAGGGACTATGGTGGTCTGCTTACAACATGTAGGTTTTACAGACTGGGTCAGGGAGAGGTTGAAAATGTCAATGATGGTCTGAGTACGCGCATGGTCTTAGTACGCGTCCTGATAATCTTTATGGCCCTGCGGCCTTGTGAATGTTAACCTGTTTAAAGGTCTTACTTGCAGAGGCTAAGGAGAGCGTGGTCACACCATCCTCCGGCACAGTTGGTGTTGTCATGCATGGTTTAGTGTTGCTTGCGTCGAAGCTACACTGAACCATGTAGAGTACCTTGTCAGGGAATTGAAGCTGTGTATTGGGTTTTATTACCGGCACAAAGCTTGTTTTTCCTTTGCTGCCAGAAAAGAGTTGATTTGTTGTACTTTTCTCTCTGTGTTGGACTATGGTGATACTAATTATGTGTAAGCCTCAAGCGCTACACTGAAGGCTCTTCACTCTGTATCATGCAGCCAGTCGTTCTGTCACCAATCAGACGTCTAATTCACCATTGTGATCTCTACAATACTGTTGGGTGGACATCACTAGCAACACACAGGCTCAAACAATGGTACATTCTTATTTATGAGACCATTTTAGGAAAACTGCACCAAAAAAATCCTCAACGTCAACAGTAAAGAGGCGACTCCAGGATGCTGGCCTTCTAGGCAGAGTTGCAAAGAAAAAGCCATATCTCAGACAGGCTAATAAAAAGAAAAGATTAAGATTGGCAAAAGAACACAGACACTGGAACTCTGCCTAGAAGGCCAGCATCCCGGAGTCACCTCTCCACTATTGACGTTGAGACTGGTGTTTTGCGCGTACTATTTAATGAAGCTGCCAGTTGTGGACTTGTGAGGCATCTGTTTCTCAAACTAGAAAATCTAATATGCTTGTCCTCTTGCTCAGTTGTGCAACAGGGCCTCCCACTCCTCTTTCTATTCTGGTTAGAGCCAGTTTGCGCTGTTCTGTGAAAGGACCAGTACACAGCGTTGTACGAGATCTTCAGTTTCTTGGCAATTTCTCGCATGGAATAGCATTCATTTCTCCGAACAAGAATAGACTGACGAGTTTCAGAAGAAAGTCCTTTGTTTCTGGCCAGTTTTATTGCTTCTTTAATCAGAACAACAGTTTTCAGCTGTGCTAACATAATTGCAAAAGGGTTTTCTAATGATCAATTAGCCTTTTAAAATGATAAACTTGGATTAGGTAACACAATGTGCCATTGGAACACAGGAGGGATGGTTGATGATAATGGGCCTCTGTATGCCACTGTAGATTTTCCATTTAAAAAATCTGCCGTTTCCAGCTACAATAGTAATTTACAACATTAACAATGTCTACTCGGTATATCTGATCAATTGGATGTTATTTTAAATGGACAAAAAAATGTGAACGGTAGTGTAGGTCTCCATAGCCTTGGTCACCGGACCCGACAGAGAGGACAGTCACCTGACAGAGAGTACAGCAGAGTGGTGCCTAGGAGATGCTCAATCCCGCAGTCATAGTGTCTGTGCGGCGGAAACGAAGTGGCCCGGGCCTTGCTGAACACCTCCAGGAGGTCCTGGTACCCCGCGGGAGTGGCGGAGAGGTCCGGGGCAACTTCCGAGCCCCCAGGAAGACATCCTGGGGCAGGCTGCACTAACTTCAGGCAATGAGCGTGGCAGATGGGGCTCCAGCCCAGGATGGCACCAGCAGACCAGTCAATAAGGGGATTGTGTCGATGGAGCCAAGAGAATCCCAATACCACGGGAACCTGAGGAGACTTAAGGAGCAGGAATTGGATCATCTCGCTGAAGTTCCCTGACACACGTAGGTTGATGGGGGTGGTATGGTGGGTGACCCAGACTATAGAGCGCCCGTCCAGCGCTCCAACGTCAATGGGAATGGAGAGGGGCTGAGTGGGGATGCCCAGCTCGGACGCCAGGGGAGCGTCCATGAAGCTCTCATCGGCCCCAGAGTCGATGAGGGGTACTGGGTACTACTGGGTAGTTACTGATTTTCCAATATAAAAAGTGTTGCCTTTAAAAATAAAGAAGAGTACTAAGTAAGTACATGCAAGTAAGGTAAACAATCAGACCCAATCGTCACACTTACAAGTCCTGCTATCCCATGAACACATGAAAGGTCCGCACTTGCAAGGGTTTGTGCTAGCTAGCTACTACCATACTGTGTTCCCCTTTTCTGACAGGTATTCTTGGGGGCAACCCTAAGGTACATCTGATCTGGCAATGTGTGAGACAAGCTCTCTCTGCTCCAAGGCTGGTTCAAAAGGGGTGTCAGCGGGATGGGGTGAGAACAGCCAGACAGGAAATAAGGGTATGCTGTGCCCCATCTGCCCCCTTACTGCCCATATATATATACAGCACCAGTCAAAAGTTTGGACACACCTACTCATTCAAGTTTTTTTTTTACTATTTCTTCTACATTGTAAAATAATAGTTAATACATCAAAACTATGATATAACACATATGGAATCATGTAGAAACCAAAAAAGTGTTAAACAAATCAAAATAGATTTTAGATTCTTCAAAGTAGCCACCCTTTGCCCTGATGACAGCTTTGCACACTCTTGGCAGTCTGGTGAGGGAGCACACGTGACAGTACCCTCTCCTCGAAGCGGGGCTCCAGCCTCAGGACTCCGACCAAAATGGCGATCCCGGGGGATCAGGAGTGGACCGGTCACCTCTGCTGAGGCACGGAAACATGTTGATACGTCATGGGAGCATAGCAACCCAGAGCGCCGGAGAGAGAGCATATGTGACAGCTCCAGCCGCAGGACGCCAACCAAAGGGACGATCCTGGGGATCAGGAGTGGACCGGTCGTCTCCGCTGAGGCGCAGAAACCTGACAAACCGGCTGAGGCGTGAGAGCCTGATGAGCCGGCTGAGACCTCCCCGGTTGCGTCGGCCGAGGCATGGGAGCCTATCGAACCCGCTGAGGCATGGGAGCCTATCGAACCCGCTGAGGCATGGGAGCCTATCGAACCCGCTGAGGCATGGGAGCCTATCGAACCCGCTGAGGCATGGGAGCCTATCGAACCCGCTGAGGCATGGGAGCCTGTCGAACCCGCTGAGGCATGGGAGCCTGTCGAACCCGCTGAGGCATGGGAGCCTGTCGAACCCGCTGAGGCATGGGAGCCTGTCGAACCCGCTGAGGCATGGGAGCCTGTCGAACCCGCTGAGGCATGGGAGCCTGTCGAACCCGCTGAGGCATGGGAGCCTGTCGAACCCGCTGAGGCATGGGAGCCTGTCGAACCCGCTGAGGCATGGGAGCCTATCGAACCCGCTGAGGCATGGGAGCCTATCGAACCCGCTGAGGCATGGGAGCCTATCGAACCCGCTGAGGCATGGGAGCCTGTCGAACCCGCTGAGGCATGGGAGCCTGTCGAACCCGCTGAGGCATGGGAGCCTATCGAACCCGCTGAGGCATGGGAGCCTATCGAACCCGCTGAGGCATGGGAGCCTATCGAACCCGCTGAGGCATGGGAGCCTATCGAACCCGCTGAGGCATGGGAGCCTATCGAACCCGCTGAGGCATGGGATCCTATCGAACCCGCTGAGGCATGGGAGCCTATCGAACCCGCTGAGGCATGGGAGCCTATCGAACCCGCTGAGGCATGGGAGCCTATCGAACCCGCTGAGGCATGGGAGCCTATCGAACCCGCTGAGGCATGGGAGCCTATCGAACCCGCTGAGGCATGGGATCCTATCGAACCCGCTGAGGCATGGAAGACTGTTGAGCCAGCTGGAGCATGGGAGCCCGTCAAACCCGCTGAAGCATGGGAACATGTAAAGCGAGCTGAGGCAGGGGAACCCGTCAAACCCGCTGAGGCATGAGAGTCCGACGAAACAGGCTGAGGCCTCCCTGGTAGCTGCTGTACCGACACCCTCCAACACAAAAAAAAACACTCCCTGATGCTTCCCTTTGGTGAGGCGTTATTCTGTAACGTGTGCGCTGGGAGTCGGCAAGCAAGTTCAGGGAGTGAATAATTTAATAAATTAACGAAACATAATACAAAACACGAACAGCGCACAGACATGAAACAGAAACAATAACACCTGGGGAAGGAACCAAAGGGAGTGACATAAATAGTGCAGATAATCAAGGAGGTGATGGAGTCCAGGTGAGTGTAATTAGGCGCTGATGCGTGTGACGATGGTGACAGGTGTGCTCAATAATCAGCAGTGTGGTGACCTCGAGGCCGGAGAGGGAGCACACGTGACTATATATATATATATATATATATATATATATATATATATATATATATATACAGACAGACAGAGAGAGAGAAGTAGCTAGGAAGGTTAAGAGATAATGCATATTGTATTATGCAATTATGCCAACAAAGCACAATTTAATATAATTTAATTGAGAGCGAGACAGAGTAAATAAAAGAAAGAGAGCTTGAGAAAGAAAGAGAGAAGGGGATGGAGCATGATGTGTTCATTGCCCTGCAGCCCAGAGGACATTAGAACACAGCTGATTTAGCAGTGCAGTGTAGTGCTTAGCCTAGCGTAGCAGAGAGAAGAGAGAACAGAGAGACAGGGCCCATTCACGTGGAGCACATGTACATGTAGATGTAGAAAGAGAGGGAGAGAGAGAGAGACAGAGAGAGGCTAACACACTATCATTGCCTTCCTTGACATCACTTCACCTTTAGCTAGAACATTTAGCCTACACTGAGTCTGAAAATTGTAATTGTAATGTTAGTGATCCTTTGCTATGGCTAACAGAAGTAAGATTGCAAGTTAGCTCTTGCTAAGACCATTCACGTGCTATGGGTAGCACAAAGCAGAGCACTGATTTCTGTTATGTTTACAGAACTATGCTTAGCAACACAATAACTGAGCTAGCACAGATAGAGTGATTGCTAATGCTGTTTTTTTCACGTATTTTTAATTTAACCAAATTCTTATTTACAATGACAGCCTAACCCGGCCAAACCCTAACAAGGCTGGGCCAATTGTGCACCGCCCTATGGAACTACCAATCACATCCGGTTGTGATACAGCCTGGAATCGATCCAGGGTCTGTAGTGACGCCTCTAACACTGAGGTGTTAGACCGCTGCGCCACTCTGGAGCCTAACTTGCTTATTGACCAATAGCATGGGAATAGGAAGGAACCCAAGCTAAGCCTCCAGAAATTATTATTATTATTATTATTATTTTATTTTTTCTAGAAATTATTGAGGTTATCAGCAATAGAATGACAACCATGACATACACGAGTGATGTCACACTTGTGCCAGCGTGCCAGTGTATAATCCCCAGAAGACCCCTTGCTTTAAAGGTCATGAGGCAGATCATACAGTACAAAGCTGGCAAATAGGGCCTTTGATGACACAGCAGTGAACATACAGTAACATACTAGCTCAAAGCATAGTAGCGGTGCATAGATACAATCACTGGGGAAGCCAAGCCAGGGAAAGAAAGCCATATTACAACCTATGTGTTGTGATAATTGCATTGTTTGCTCTGTAACCTGTTAGTTAATACCAGTGGAGGCTGCTGAGGGGAGGATGGCTCATAATAATGGCTGGAATGGAGCCAATGGAATTATTTTAAACACATCAAACACGTGGTTTCCATGTGGTTGATGCCATTCCATTGACTCCATTCCATCCATTATATGAGCCGTCCGCCCCTCAGCACACACCACTGGTTTATATGCCTTGCTACCGTGGTATGTAGGCCTAAGGCCTAAGGCCTAGACAATAAGAAGACAATGGCAGAATAAATTCAACCACACCTTTGTTTCATCACAAAACCAGAGAGCAACCTGGTCCACAAAGCATATTGCATGTAGCAAACAGTTACATGATCTATAGCATGGTCCAGAAAGTTAATGTTTACAACATTTTCGGACTAATAAACAAGCATTGATTTAGAAGTTACCGCAAGTCGAAAAGAAAACAGGAGCTGCCTCGACTATTCCAACACCATTTCAAATTCATCCTCAAATCACCTATGCTTGGTCTAATACAGTGACAACTACAAGATACCAAAAACGATTTAGTCTAATCAACGTAAGCTAAATATGATGTTACTGATTTGTGTGTGTGTGTGTTTCCATGCGTGCCAGTAGAAAAAACATGTTGACTCACCCTACTTCTAGAGAAACACCAATGGCATCCTCCTCTCTTTCATGTTGCCGAAACTGTCTGTCTGTCATACAGTACACACTTTAAGTTTTTGTTGTCCTAGGCTACCTGGCTAAAATGCTTGCTTGCTATCCTAACTTCCTTCATGGGCAACGATGCGCAAGCCCAGCAGGTGAAAATTAGCCTATTACATCTAGCTAGCTACATTGAACTTACCTCCTCTCAGGCCCAGGGGCACAATGTCTGCATTTATGGTTGGATCAGAATCGCCATTATAATCATTGGCCAGTATCTAGAATTAAGTAAAAGTAAAGTCCAACTCCCTATCTCCCTCCAGAGTTAATTTAAGAAAGGGACGATTTTAGCTAGCTATCTAGCCACCAGAGAACAAAAACACAACGAAATGCTACAATTCAAGTTTTTTTTTGTAAATGAAGTGTTGCTTTTAATGTGATGTCGTTGGTGTGAAGCCAAATCCAAACTGACTTCCCTTGACACTTTGTTTTGGTGCACTAGGACCATTCACAATTAAGCACACTCAGTTTAGCTCAACGCTGATTAATATTGTTTTATTAAAAAAAATATAAAGAGAGGCCAAATGTTCGCTGGCTTCCCTAGCCTGGAAAGACCCCTTAGCCAAGGCCTGGGCAACTTCAGTCCTCGGGGGCCTGATTGGTGTCACACTTTTTCCCCAGCCCGAGCTAACACACCTGACTCCAATAATCAGCAGTCATGATCTTCAGTTAAAAATGCAATTAGTTTAAATCAGCTGTGTTTGCTAAGGATGGGGTAAATGTGTGACACCAATCAGGCCCCCCGAGGAGTGGAATTGCCTAGGTCTGCCCGAGACCCTACACACCTTTGGTAGGCAGTCAAATGCTAATGGCTCCACCTAGTGTGTTAATTGGGCTTAGGGGACTTTCCTCCATATTCCTCCACATTACACCAATCCAAATATTTTGGATCTGTACACACTGAACAGTGTCTGTGCTGAGCCCATCTACTGGGTGGAAAAGTGGGTCTCAGTGCCCTAGGATGCCACCAGGGGGATCCATGGAGCAGAAATCGTCCCTCCTCCTCCACAGAGCTCCCCAACCACTATTTCAACTCTCCTATTCCCAAATATCTGGGTCAGCATGCTTAATGACTTACGCGTTCTCTCCTCGCTGGGCTTGGCAGGAATCTCCTCCACGCACTCCGCAGGAAACCAGCCCACCTGGCCCCGGGCACTGCCTTCCCAGAATCCCCCCTCTCCGATACTCAGAACTGGAGAGAGGGGAGGGGGAGTGTGGTGAGAGGGGAGGGGGAGAGAGAGAGAGAGAGTGGTGAGAGAGAGAGAGGGGGGAGTGTGGTGAGAGAGAGAGAGAGGGGGAGTGTGGTGAGAGAGAGAGCGAGAGCGAGAGAGAGAGTCATTATACGCAGCACATGTACTGTAGTAAATGTCACTCGCGGAATGCATGGTACCTGTGTTTATAGAGCTCGCCAGCTTGTAGTCCTATATTTTTTAAATAAATTACCTCTGGTTTGTTCAGCCATTCCTATGAATAGGGAAAGAATGGGGTTTTGGGATAAACAACAAAAATAAGATCTGAGGTTAACAAAGGCTTATGAGATCTTATACGTTTTGTTGTATGAGATAATATCAGCCAGTTAACATTATCTTTAAGAATTATGAAGCCTTCATGTGGTTTATGTGCTTGTTTTGAATAAACCAAATCAAATTGTATTGGCCACATGCGTCGAATACAACAGGTGCAGACCTTACAGTGAAATGCTTACTTACGAGCCCTTAACCTCACTAGGGTAGGGGGCACTATTTTTACCTTACAGTGAAATGCTTACTTACGAGCCCTTAACTTCACTAGGTTAGGGGGCACTATTTTCACCTCCGGATAAAAAGCGATTTGGATAGAAAACACTCGAAAGTTTCCAAAACTGTTAAAATAATGTCTGAGTATAACAGAACTGAGTACCTGAGTTAAATCCATCCAGGAAGTGGGATATTTTTGATGTGTGTGCTTTTCTCTTGCCTGCTTATACAGTATGTCAATGGTTAGGACCTAGATTGCAGTTCCTATGGCTTCCACTAGATGTCAGCATTCTTTAGAAATTGTTTCAGGCTTGTATTCTGAAAAATGAGGGAGTGAGACCACTCTGAGTCAGTGGATGTCCCCAGAGCTGTTTGCTGCGCACGACCGAGAGCGCGCCTTTCTTGTTTTTCTTTTATATTGACGAAGCTATTGTCCGGTTGAAATATTATCGATTATTATGACTAAAAACAACCTGAGGATTGATTATAAACATCGTTTGACATGTTTCTACAAACTTTACTGATAGTATTTGGATTTTTCGTCTGCCTGTTGTGACTGCCTTTGAGCCATTGGATTACTGAACAAAACGCTCCAACAAAACTGAGGTTTTTGGATATAAAGAGGGACTTTATCGAACAAAATGAACATTTATTGTGTAACTGGGAGTCTTGTGAGTGCAACCATACGAAGATCATCAAAGGTAAGTGATTAATTTTATTGCAATTTCTGACTTTTGAAATTAATCTACTTGGCTGGTAACTATATGTAATGTTTTGTGTGCTGGGCGCTGTACTCAGATAATCGCATGGTATGCTTTCGCCGTAAAGTCTTTTTGAAATCTGATACTGCAGTTGGATTAACAAGAAGTTAAATTTTAAGCCGATATAAAACACTTGTATGTTTTATTAATTGTTATTATGAGTATTTCTGTTTTGAATTTGGTGCTCTGCAATTTCACCGGATGTTGTCCAGGGGGGAGGGAGGGGGGGGGGGGGGGTACTTGTACAGAGTCAATGTGTGGGGGCACCGGATAGCTGAGGTAATATGTGCATATGTCAAATCAAATCAAAGTTTATTTGTCACGTGCGCCAAAGTCTAGGTCCAACAGTGAAATGCTTACTTACAGGCTCTAACCAATAGTACAAAAAAGTTATTAGGTGAACAATAGGTAAGTAAAGAAATAAAAACAACAGTAAAAAGACAGTGAAAAACAGTAGCGAGGCTATATACAGTAGTGAGGCTATAAAAGTAGCGAGGCTACATACAGACACCGGTTAGTCAGGCTGATTGAGGTAGTATGTACATGTAGATATGGTTAACGTGACTATGCATAAATTGTCACGCCCTGACCTTAGAGAGCTTTTTTCTTTCTCTATTTGGATAGGTCAGGGTGTAATTTGGGTGGGCATTCTAGTTTTTCTATTTCTTTGTTGGACGGGTATGGTTCCCAATCAGAGGCAGCTGTCTATTGTTGTCTCTGATTGGGGATCATACTTAGGCAGCCTTTTGTCCATCTTTAGTTTGTGGGATCTTGTTTGTGTGTAGTTGCTTTCTGCACTGCATGTAGCTTCACGCTCGGTTGTAGTTTATTATTTTTTTCCATGTTCATCAAATAAAATGATGTACGCTTACCACGCTGCACCTTGGTCTAATACTTCCGTCAATGAACGCCACATATATGATGAATGAGAGTAGCAGTAGCGTAAAGAGGGGTTGGCGGGTGGTGGGTGGCGGGACACAATGCAGGTAGCCCGGTTAGCCAATGTGCGGGAGCACTGGTTGGTCGGGCCAATTGAGGTAGTATGTACATATGTACATGAATGTATAGTTAAAGTGACTGTGCATATATGATAAACAGAGAGTAGCAGCAGCATAAAAGAGGGGTCAGGGGGGGCACACAATGCAAATAGTCCGGGTAGCCATTTGATTACCCGTTCAGAAGTCTTATGGGTTGAGGGTAAAAACTGTTGAGAAGCCTTTTGTCCTAGACTTGGCACTCTGGTACCGCTTGCCATGCTGTAGTAGAGAGAACAGTCTATGACTGGGGTGGTTGGGGTCTTAAACAATTTCTAGGGCCTTCCTCTGACATTGCCTGATATAGAGGTCCTGGATGGCAGGCAGCTTAGCCCCAGTGATGTACTGGGCCGTACGCATTACCCTCTGTAGTGCCTTGCGCTCGGAGGCTGAGCAATTGCGGTACCAGGTAGTGATGCAACCAGTCAGGATGCTCTTGATGTTGCAGCTGTAGAACCTTTTGAAGATCTCAGGACCCATGAAAAATCTTTTTAGTTTCCTGAGGGGGAATAGGCTTTGTCGTGCCCTCTTCACGACTGTCTTGGAGTGGTTGGACCATTCTAGTTTGTTGGTGATGTGGACACCAAGGAACTTGAAGCTCTCATGTATATAGAGGTATTAAAGTGACTATTTATAGATGATAACAACAGAGAGTAGCAGCGGTGTAAAAGAGGAGGAGGGGAGGGGGGGGGGGGGCAATGCTGTTCAGGAGTCCTATGGCTTGGGGGTAGAAGCTGTTTAGAAGCCTATTGGACCTAGACTTGGTGCTCTGGTACCGCTTGCCATGTGGTAGCAGAGAGAACAGTCTATGACTAGGGAGGCTGGAGAACATTTTTAGGGCCTTCTTCTGACACCGCGAGTGATGTACTGGGCCGTTCGCACTACCCTCTGTAGTGCCTTGCAGTCGGAGGCTGAGCAGTTGCCATACCAGTCAGTGATGCAACCAGTCAGGATGCTCTCGAGGGTGCAGCTGTAGAACCTTTTGAGGATCTGAGGACCCATGCCAAATCTGAGGACCCATGCCAAGTCTCCTGATGGGGAATAGGTTTTGTCGTGCCCTCATCACAACTGTCTTGGGGTGCTAATACCATGTTCATTTGTTGGTGATGTGGACACCAAGGAACTTGAAGCTCTCAACCTGCTCCACTGCAGCCCCATCGATGAGATTAAACTACCAACGGAACATTCAAAACTGTTATATCTCATGCTTCACAGAGTTGTGGCTGAACGACGACACTATCAACATATAGTTTGCGGGTTATACGCTGTACCGGAAGGGTAGAACAGCGGCATTTGGTAAGACAAGGGGCGGCGGACTATGTATTTTTGTAAATAACAGCTGGTGCACGATATCTAAGGAAGTCTCGAGCAATGTTCGCCTGAGTTAGAGTATCTCATGATAAGCTGTAGACCCCACTATCTACCTAGAGAGTTTTCTGTTTACATACCACCACAATTAGAGGCTGGCACTAAGACAGCATTGAATGAGCTGTTTCGCCATAAGCAAACAAGAAAACGCTCACCCAGAGGCGGCGCTCCTAGTAGCCGGGGACTTTAATGCCGGGAAACTTAAATCCATTTTCCCAAATTTGTATCAGCATGTTAAATGTGCAACCAGAGGGGTAAAACCACCTTTACTCCACACACGAAGACGCCTACACAGCTCTCCCTCGCCCTCCATTTGGCAAATCTGACCATAATTTGATCCTCCTGATTCCTGCTTACAAGCAAAAATTAAAGCAGGAAGCACCAGTGACTAGATCAATAAAAAAGTGGTCAGATGAAGAAGATGCTAAGCTACAGGACTGTTTTGCTAGCACAGACTGGAATATGTTCCGGGATTCCTCAGATGGCATTGAGGAGTACACCATTTTATTCTCCAAAGATTGCACGTTTGCTAGCAGAATGAAAGGAAGTGGGGGTTTATTCGATTGCCTACGAATTCTCAGAAGGCAGCCCGCCGTCTGTCCCCTTTTTCTATGCCTCCTCTTCACACAAATCACGGGGATCTGGGCCTGTTCCCGAGAAAACAGTATATCTTTCGCGTCGGGCTCGTCAGCCTCGTTAAAGGGAAAAAAGGATTCTGCCAGTGCATGGTGAGTAATCGCAGTCCTGATGTTCAGAAGTTATTTTCGGCCATAAGAGACTGTAGCGGCAACATTATGTACAAAATGTACAAAAAATAAGTTGGGGACACGTAAAACGTCAGCCTTCTTCTCCGGCGCCATTGTTACGCCATTGTTACAATACATAAATGCTTCAGCTGATGAAGATGATCTCATTGAACAAAACGTGTAAGATCTCTTAAGCCTGTGTTTACCACAGAACTTTTTTTCTACGAGTATCCAAAAAAAAAACTTCAAACCCCCCATATGCTTTGGCCAACAAGCCATGGTGGAGTTAGTCCTTACAAAAAGACGCCAATATTACTGCTCTCTATTAGTTTATTTCTCAGGGACCACATTCGCAACAAATGTTGAACCAGATTGAGCTTTATACACAGCTCATTTCCATCTGTGTCCCAAATGTATCCAGTGGTAGAGCAGTGTTAAGCATACTACAATTGTATCTGTTCGTTCTCTCCTAAACACTTCCTAGTGTCTCACCTTTAACCCTGTCGTTCTTGTAGAGGGTGATCTCTCCCTCGGCCTGTGGATGGTAGGAATGGACCACCACAAAGTGCCTACCTGGCACGGCACTGTACAGCTTCCTCCGCTGCACCACCACCTCCACATTACCACTGGGGCTGAGGGTGGGGACAGAGAGGTGGGAAGGAGGGAAGAGAGGAGAGGAGATGGAAGAGGGGTGAGAGAGAAGAGGAGATAGGAGGTATATTTTATTTTGTATTTATTTAATTTAACATTTATTTAACTAGGTAGATAGAGGAGTAGTGCATATGACTACATGCCACATTTGACAGAGTACCACAGTATACACAGTATATATTGCAAACTCTTAAGTTACACCGCTGTCCTTAACAGAAACGGAAGTGTCTGATTTATGGAGCTTGTAAATGGGGCAGGATGGAAGCTGAAGTATCACGGATCCCTGCAGTGTCCTCTGGGTAGGGAAGAGAGGACACTGGGTTCACCCACCACATAAGCAGAAAGACATCCCAACACAGGGAAAAGAGAGAGAGTCTGTCCTTACCTTTCTGAGACGCAATTGATACATTTCCTACAGAAAGTCTCAGATCTTTATTTTTTTGCGAGTGTACCCGCCAAAACCTTGCCAGCATAACCAAAGGAGAAGAACAAGCACACATGTACATTTGCTTGAGTCCAACTACAGATGAAAACACAAGTTTACTACACAACTGAGATGGACCTAATGTTGCGTATCCATTGGTGTCTGGGTTGATCTGTTAGAGTATTGTATTGGAGCGCCACTTGGTGGTAAGCCCCAGCAACAGCAGCATTGTAAGTATTCAAACACAGTCATACAGAGATTAAGAGACAGTGAGAGGGTGGGATAGAATGAGAGTGATTGTCAGAGAGAGAGAGAGAAAGAGAGAGAGGGAGAGAAAGAGGGAGGAGTGAGAGAGAGACAAGGTAAGTGAGTCACCTTATCCTGGACACCACTCCTCTCCTCAACCCTGAGCCTATGGAGATCTAGCCCCATTCCAGATCCACACACACGCGCACGCACGCGCACACACGCGCGCACACGTGCACGCGCACGCGCACGCGCACGCACACGCACACACACACACACACACACACACACACACACACACACACACACACACACACACACACACACACACTTAGGGGAAAGCCAGGGGTCATGACTTTCCAAATCATAAATAGAAATAAAGAATGTACCATCAAATGCAAAGACTTCCAAATGGCGTCAGTTCTAAACGCTACATTTGGGGAAATATGGGCCAAGAAGGGTCCATCGTATTGCTTTCACCAACTCCATTGATCCCTCTAGATCAGTGACAACAATGGGAAAGGACAGGGGAAAGAGGAGAATAAACAAAGGAGTCTCCAGATGATTGGGCACATAATCAGTGTTGACTAAAACCTTCTGTGTAAGTTCACTCTGTTAATCAATGACGCCCTCAGAGATAGAAAGTGAAAGAGAGAGAGAGAGACTTGTCTTGACACATCCTCTCTCAGACGGTGCTCAGCCTGCTTTTCAGTATAAAGGGATCATCCACACAAAATAAAACCTAACCTGATTAAATCATCGTTGGTTATGTTCAACAGAGTTGGCTGCTCCTTTTTTCTCCCAATTGATTGCAGAAACGAATCTGGGTCATTTCGGTGGCTGAAGACTACCTTAGCCTTACAAGCTATAGCCCGAGGCATTAGCTTTGGCAGCTAATATGCATCTTCAGGTTTCAGTTCAGGTTACAACACACACCATACTAAGCAAGACTTCCAGAGTCAAATACTGATCTTATTTTATCTTTTAGTCCACATCGTGTTTCTGTATTGGAAAGTCTTGGGTAAGAATATTCTCTCAGGAGAGAGGGAATCTGATTTGATTTGTCTAGCCTCTCTGGAGAGTACGTGAATTACCCACAAACTCAGGCTATAGGAGGAGGATCCGTCGCCATAGTTTCTGATTCAGCTATGCGTTGTTTTCTTTCTAGCACAAAAAAGTCAGAGGAGAGAGGGAAAGGGGAAACGTAGAGGTGAGAAGATGGATGGAAAGATAGAGGAGGGTTAACAAAAGGGGAGAGTAGAGGGAGAAGCGAGGGAGGGAGGGAGTTGGTGAAAATAGGGGGAAAGGTAGGATGGAGGGGATGGGCAGAGGACAGAATGAAGGCGTCCGCATGCTTCCCTGCAGAAACAGTTTGGTAGAGTTTGTGCATATATCACCATGGCATTTTGTGATGTTTTTCTTCGTTTTGGACTTCGGTGAGGTTTTTTCCCCGGATGTTCGGGCACACAAACAGGTTTCTGGAGGCAAGCTGAAGTTTGGAGCCGAAGTCTACGTAATATATGCTCGTCGGTGATTGGTCAACAGTAGGGATTCTTCAATAAAGTCTTTGTTGTCATTCAACAAGAGACTACTCGTTTTCATGAATAAAAATCCTAGAAAAATCTTACACCAAACAGCTTAGTTAGATGTAAAGATCTCTTTGGCAGAAACTTTGAAATTAAAGATGAATGAGTTTAATGAGTTATTTTAGTTAAATTCTGACTATTTTGAGGAACTGTATACTTGGATTGTATACTTGCATACTGTATACTTGGCGTCTTAAAATTGACAAATTGTACTATTGTCGCTTTTTTCTTGTTTTTCAATCTAAGGTCTTTTACGGGAGTATTCGAGCACAGTCGATCGGTTCGGCTAGGCGTCAGCCGAACCGATGCATGCTGACGCCTTAAGGGGGAAATGGAGGTGGAGGACGGACTGAGAGCAAAGAGGAGAGTATGATGGAATGAGTGGTAAGGGGGCTGGAATAAGGAGGGAAAGGCTGATGGATGGCAGAATAAGGGATTGAAGGAGATGAAGAAGTGGAGAGGACCAGAGGCAAGATGGACATGGGATCGGGAAAGGATTTGGAGGGGAGGATGGAGATGAAGTGAAACTCCAATGTCCAACCCATCCTTGGTTGCAGTGTTAAACATCCAAAATAGGAAAATGACATGGCTGTCATAATGTAAGGGCAAAAGACACACTTATCCCCTCATTCCCTTTTTGACTTTCTCTTGTTTTCCTTCACTCAGTATGTCTTCTCTCCTCCCTATACCCCCCCCCCCCCCTCTCGCCCATTGTTTCTCTTTGTCAAGCGCTTAATTGTTCTCATTCTTTCACCCTTTCCTTCTCTCTCTCTCTCTCTCGCTCTCTTGTTCCCAGAAAGGAGTGTGATCGACAGAGTGTGTGGATGAAAGACAGTGCCATATGTCTGCATTAATCTGTCAAGGAGGACAGGGAGCATGGTGTCTTAATCAGTACTGTGCAGATCCAAGGTTACGTCACTAGCAATATAAAGCCTTCAGGGTCTAATCCACAGGGCGCACACACACGCGCGCACACACACACAAACATACAACCACACACATATGTACATACGCATGCATGTGTGTGTGGGTGGTGGGTGGGTAAAGAGTGTGTGCCTACGTACATGGCTGTGTGTCTCTGCTGCTTCTCCTCCTCCTACTGACCTGGGCTGTCTGTGCTGAGTCTGCTGCGTCTGTACATGTGTCTGCGGGTGTGGCCTGCAGGCCTCCTCTCCCAGCTGGTTGAGGGACGGGGACCGACTCCGCGGGACCACCCCCACGCTGGTACTGCGGGACCTCTGGCCCATGGTCCTCACAGTGCCATTTGGGTTCCCCTGCATCTGCTGGAGCAGCTGTGGAGAGAGGCTACGGTGAGAGGTGGCGGTGGGGGGTCCGACCCCTCCGTGTTGGGATCCGTGGTGCTGGGGGGGTCCCTGGGGCTGGGACCAGTCCTGGGGAGGCCCCTGGCTCACTGTGAGGCTGTTGTCACTGTTGGAGCGCAGCAGGACCCGGGGAGCCACCAGGCAGCTACTGCTGCTGCTGGTAGAGGGAGGGACCCGACGCCGCTTGGAGTATTCCGGGGCCTCGTGGAAAGGCACTGGGTATGAGAGACAGAAAGAAAGAGCAAGAGAGAGGGCCAGTCATTGATTATCTGATAAACCAGTTCTACCTGACCCTTACAAATAGGTGTCTGTGTCTTATGAGCCATTTCACTCTCTGTTCATGTTCATGTCTTAGAGAGATAGACTTTGTGGTGGAGAGACACGTGAGGAACAGAATAGCACCCCTCCCTTTCCTTTCCTTCACATCTACTGTTCTGGGACTAGCCTACCTGATAGGTAGAGAATGAAATGGAGAGCACTCCAAGAGATAACCTTCAATAATTAATTTATTGCCCTGCGATTGACTGAAATTCACAGAAGCACACATGCAAGCATGTTCGTACTTACGCACTTACTTGCTTACTAACACGCACGCGGACACATGAACACAGAATATCAATCACTTCCTGTAGGGCGATGTGTCTGATTGATTTTCTTGATGGGAATCAGTCAAGAACAATTTATTCCCCAAAGGCGTTCATCTATCCCTTATTGTTAAACAGTTGAAACACACACACTTGCATGCATGTACACACACACACACACACACACACACACACACACACACACACACACACACACACACACACACACACACACACCCCCTTGCCTGGGGGATGTCTGCTCTGCATTATTCGATGGCCCTGTCTGGCCCTCTCATAAAAATCCAAGTCATTACCATCCCAGTATGAGGATGATTATTGCACCAAGTACAGCTGAGGTCCTCGGCCCCACCAGCAATGGTGTGATTGAACCTTATTTCCCAGCGGAGTTTCAGCATTAGAGTATAATATCACACTGACAAGTGTGAAACTGCGGCACTTTCGTCTCCACTCGAAATGAAAGCAGTGGAGGAAGTAGCAGGAAGGAGCCTGCAGTCACACCAAAGACCCAACAACGCTGTCAATGTGAGAAGGTGATCAACAATAGAGCTAGCATTAGCATTTGTTGTTAAACTTAGACTTACAGTAGTAGACTGGATGCTAGGATTATGATCACAGTGGCTAAGTGTCTTATAGGGATATTATGCTAGTACTGTAGCTACAGTACAGCTAGCCACAGGTTAGCCTAGCCTATAGTGCTAAAAACTCTCACTTAGCCCTAGCCTCATCGAAGAGCGTTTCAATACATCATTTCACACACACTGCGGGGGTTGATACGCACACCTGAGAGAGTGTGTGTGTGTGTTTGAGAGAGAGAGAGAGAGAGAGAGAGAGAGAGAGAGAGAGAGAGAGAGAGAGAGAGAGAGAGAGAGAGAGAGAGAGAGAGAGAGAGAGAGAGAGAGAGAGAGAGAGAGAGAGAGAGAGAGAGAGAGAGAGAGAGAGAGAGAGAGAGAGTGTATGTGCCAGCCAGGCTTTTGGCTTTAGCAGAGACTGGAGCCATCTTAATACACCTTCCCCCTACCTAACAATAACCACTATAAAAATCACAACCACAGCCTGATCAATTCTAGCTCATCTTCAACCAGGCCCACACTGCTTTACAAACCACCTGACCACAACCACAACCTGTTTAATCACAAACACATACCCTGACCACAACCACATCCTGTTTATTCACAAACACATACCCTGACCACAACCACACTTGAAGTAACACTTCACCATAAGAGTGTATACCCTGACCACAACCACACTTCCTGACCACAACCTGGACCACACTGCTATCTAACCACACCCCCAACGAGAACGAACCACATTCCAAACACGTACAGTAAACCATACTAGTGCACATCTGTTTTGTGTGGCACAAAAAGAGTATCCATTTGTGTTGGAGGATGCTGAACATGCTTGGTGTCACTGACGTGATTACGTTACACACAAAGGCTATGAATACACCTAAATTAAAAAAAAATAATAACATTTAACTAGGCAAGTCAGATAAGAACAAATTATTATTTACAATGACAGCCTACCGGGGAACAGTGGGTTAACTGTCTTGTTCAGGGGCAGAACAACATATTTTTACCTTGTCAGCTCGGGGATTCGTTCCAGCAACCTTTCAGTTACTGTCCCAATGCTCTAACCACTAGGCTACCTGCCACCCCAATCAAGAAAAATAATACAACATCACATTTTGTTGTGGCTATGCTAGGTAAAGTGCCGCCTTATCTCAGTTCACTGGTCACGATGGCTACACCCACCCGTAGCACGCGCTCCAGCAGGTGTATCTCACTGATCATCCCTAAAGCCAAAACCTCATTTGGACGCCTTTCCTTCCAGTTCTCTGCTGCCTGCGACTGGAACGAATTGCAAAAATCTCTGAAGTTGGAGACTTTTATCTCCCTCAACAACTTTGAACATCTGCTATCCGAGCAGCTAACCGATCGCTGCAGCTGTACATAGTCCATCGGTATATAGCCCACCCAATTTACCTACCTCACCCCCCATAATGCTTTTATTTATTTACTTTTCTGCTCTTTTGCACACCAGTATCTCTACTTGCACATGATCATCTGATGATTTATCACTCCAGTGTTAATCTGCTAAATTGTAATTATTCGATTTATTGCCTACCTCCTCATGCCTTTTGCACACATTGTATATAGATTCTCTTTTTTTCTACCATGTTATTGACTTGTTTATTGTTTACTCCATGTGTAACTCTGTGTTGTTGTCTGTTCACACTGCTATGCTTTATCTTGGCCAGGTCGCAGTTGCAAATGAGAACTTGTTCTCAACTAGCCTACCTGGTTAAATAAAGGTGAAAAAATAAAAAATAAAAATAAAAATCTAAAAGAGAGATTCAAATAGTAAAAACAATTAACAATAACAGTGGATATGAGAGACGAATGCATTAAAATAAATAAACATAAATAAGATATATAATATGGGATAAAATAAATAAAACCGATATTTTGACTAAAAGCAGGCTAAGGCTAAAAATGTGTCTACCGTTTCTGAGGCCCTCAGATCCTCCGGCAGGCTGTTCCAAAGGCCAGAACCATAGTGGCTGAAGGTATCCTCACCAAACATTTTGGTTGTGACCTTTGGAACAAATAAAAGGCCAATGCCAAGCACAACTGAGGTGAACTGGATGTAAGGAAAGGAAGGGAAAGGGGGATACCTAGTCAGTTGTACAACTGAATGCATTCAACTGAAATGTGTCTTCCGCATTTAACCCAACCCCTCTGAATCAGAGAGGTGCGGGGGGTTGCCTTAATTGACATCCACGTCATCAGCGCCCGGGGAACAGTGGGTAACTGCCTTGTTCAGGGGAAGAACAAGATATTTTTACCTTGTCAGCTGAGGGACTCAATCCAGCAACCTTTCGGTTACTGGCCCAACACTCCTACCTGCCAGGGAGAATGGAGTTCAAACTTTTCGACTCCTTTGATTGGTTCTATTGTACTGGGCAAACCAAATCAAGTACTTGAACGAATTTGCCATAGCTTGCGAAAGTATTCACCCACTTTGAATTTTTTCCTATATTGTTGCCTTACAACCTGAAATTAAAATAGATTTCTTTGTATCATTTGATTTACACAACATGCCTACCACTTAGAAGATGCAAAATCATTTTTATTGCGAAACAAACAAGAAATTAGACCAAAAAAAAAAACAGAACTTCAGTGTGCATAACTATTCACACCCCAAAGTCAATACTTTGTAGAGCCACCTTTTGCAGCAATTACAGCTGCAAGTCTCTTGGGGTATGTCTCTATAAGCTTGGTACATCTAGCCACTGGGATTTTTGCCCATTCTTCAAGGCAAAACTGATCCAGCTGCTTCAAGTTGGATGGGTTCTGCTGGTGGACAGCAATCATTAAGTCATACCACAGATTCTCAATTGGATTGAGGTCTGGGCTTTGACTAGGCCATTCCAAGACATTTAAATGCTTCCCCTAAAACCACTCGAGTGTTGCTTTAGCAGTATGCTTAGGGTCATTGTCCTGCTAGAAGGTGAACCTCCGTCCCAGTCTCAAATCTCTGGAAGACTGAAACAGGTTTCCCTCAAGAATTTCCCTGTATTTAGCGCAATCCATCATTCCTTCAATTCTGACCAGTTTCCCAGTCCCTGCCGATGAAAAACATCCAAGCAGCATGATGCTGCCACCACCATGCTTCACTGTAGGGATGGTATTCTCGGGTGATGAGAGGCGTTGGGTTTATGCCAGACAGAGTTTTCCTTGATGGCCAAAAAGCTCAATTTTAGTCTCATCTGACCAGAGTACCTTCTTCCATTTGTTTGGGGAGTCTCCCACATGCCTTTTGGCGAACACCAAACGTTTGCTTATTTTTTTCATTAAGCAATGGCTTTTTTTCTGGCCACTCTAACATAAAGCCCAGCTCTGTGGAGTGTACGACTTAAAGTGGTCCCATGGACAGATACTCCAATCTCCGCTGTGGAGCTTTGCAGCTCCTTCAGGGTTATCTTTGGTCTCTTTGTTGCCTCTCTGATGAATGCCCTCCTTGCCTGGTCTGTGAGTTTTGGTGGGCAGCCTTCTCTTGGCAGGTTTATTGTGGTGCCATATTCTTTCCAGTTTTTAATAATGGATTTAATGGTACTCCGTGGGATGTTCAAAGTTTTCGATATTTTTTTACAACCCAACCCTGATCTGTACTTCTCCACAACTTTGTCCTTGACCTATTTGGAGAGCTCCTTGGTCTTCATGGTGCCTCTTGCTTGGTGGTGTCCCTTGCTTAGTGGTTTTGCAGACTCTGGGGCCTTTCAGAACAGGTGTATATATACTGAGATCATGTGACAGATCATGTGACACTTAGATTGCACACAGGTGGACTTTATTTAACTAATTATGTGACTTCTGAAGGTAACTGGTTGCACCAGGTCTTATTTAGGGGCTTCATAGCAAAGCGGGTGAATACATATGCACGGACCACTCTTCCGTTTACATTTGTTTTGCATTTTTTGAAACAAGTAATTTTTTTCATTTCACTTCACCAATTTTGACTATTTTGTCTATGTTCATTACAAGAAATCCAAATAAAAATCTATTTCAATTACAGCTTGTAGTGCAACAAAATAGGAAAAACGGCAAGGGGGCTGAATATTTTTGCAAGGCACTGTACATGCAAGCATGCAGACATATGCGTGCACACATGCACACACGAACAGCTCTTAATTGTGCTCTCAATTGTGGCATGTAATAAGCACACATTCCCCCTGCAGGAATAGAGAAGCAAGGAAAAGAAGATGACAAACATCCAGAGCTGTCTTATATAAGAGAGGAAAGCAATCAGTGTGATCTATATAATTTACTGCTGCTCCCTAATACTAAGACAACCAAGGTCAAAGGGCAATGAGTGATCAGCTCTGGTCAGTGTCTTGCAACCAAGGGCTTTGACATAATGTAGCCTTCCAATGGAACTATACCAAGCTTTGAAATAAAAGTAAAAAATGCTGTACTCATATATCCATTTTGAGTAAATCTCATTGAGAAATAGTCTGTCAGCTGGAAGTAAAGGGTTAAAGAACCAACTGTTTTCACACACAGGCAGATGGATCCATAATGCACCTGGCAGAGCCGTTTTGGTGACGTAAGTCATCCACTCATTTTGATGGGTGTGTTTTCTCCCACGTGAACCAGGAGAAAGACAGATACACCGTGTTTCCTCTCGCTGGATATAATCTACATACGGTAGGTGATTGGTGAAGGAGACTATAAAACACCTTTTGTAGAAGACTGAATCATAACACATTTATTTGGAAACTACTCAAATGCGTACCAACATTTAATCTATGACATAACCTATAATCTATCCTGCATGTTAAAGAACCTCTAGCCCAAAAAGAACGACACATGTAAAACCATCTCCTTTTATAGTTACTGCTAGTTTAAATTAGGACGACAATTGCACTCATGAATCCACAACGCAAAGACCTAGCTATAATTGTCACATTCAAAAAAGCCCGTGTCGAATTACTTTCTGGAGCAGATGAAATGATTGAACTTGTGACACGCAGGGATAAAAATACCCCCTGAGAAAGTTGAAAATGCAGCAAAGGTAAAGAATTACATCTATTTATGAGTCAAAAGCAAATAAAACTTGGACCCAGACCCATAAAGGTGATAGACCTACCTTCCTTTTTTAAGGCATTGAGAAAAGACTTCATTTTCACCCCTTTTTATGTTACTCCAATGTTCACAATACCTGCATAATCAGTGCACCTTTTAAAACAGCACGGGAGAAAAATGAAGACTTTCACTGTGGTAATTGAAGAATGTAGCGGCAGGTACGACGGACAGCGACGAATGGAGTTTAGCTTGCTGGAAATCGGGAGCCTGAGCGCAGCTCACATGACCCCACCTGGCAGAGGTGTGAAAGCACACTCACTGCCATACCGCCACTCATCTATCTCTCTCTCTCTCGTTCTCTCTCTCTCTCTCTCTCTCTCTCTCGTTCTCTCTCTCTCGTTCTCTCTCTCTCTCTAAGACTAGTTGGAAATATAAGGATTTTAAGGTGAACTTGACAATTTTTCATTGACTGATGTTAATTCATTAAAAGATCATTCCACACGATTTCAATCATTTTCGGACTGCACTCCTGATTTGAACGAAACCTTTCATACATATTTGCCCATGGTGGAAGTGGCCAGAAAGTCACCTGAATGACAAAACATTCAGGAGATAGAGGTGCTCAAAGTTGACCCATTGTGCATACCCTATCCTACCATGAGACATCCATGTCTTCATCACTGAAAAAGATAAGCAGTTGAGCTTGATATAATGTGAAAGCTTGCAAACAGGGTTGTCAAACTATTATATTATTTTAATTAAACAACTATGTAATTTTATAAGCTTGTTGTAGCTTAGACTCTATTTGACATAATCTGAAGTGTTTGTGTTGTGCCAGTAATTGGTTGAGACATAGTATCCTCTTGAATACATGGTGGGTGTCATTTCAATCATAGAATGGAATTCATAGAATGGACCTATCGCTTCAGAGCCCTGCAATTCAGCGGGTACACCATTAACATTTAAATTGAATTGAAACTTTAACTTCCAATTACTACTAGAAAGATGGCCGCCGGTTCACCCCCTGTCGGACGTCAACTTGAAATGGGAAAGTCTGAAGTATCTCTTTAAAGCAAAAATATCCAAAACAGCTTTCTATCACTGGATTCTGTTAGGTTCTAATTCTCAGGGTAAAAAACTCATCGGACACTGAAAGTGTATTCTTCCGAGAGGGTCAACACAGCTGCATTAGACAAAAACATTTTCACACAAGCACTGATATTTAACCCTTCCTCAGAGTCTCCTCCTACACATCTGTACAAACATTGTATCTTTACTGCTAGGCAGGACACTAAGTGATACGGGCCATAAACTTTTATTTCTCCCTTAACGTAACGTGACCTGACCTGATCTTGATCCCCCCTTCATCACTAATCCATGGCTCTCTCCCCTTATCAATGCCTGCCACATGTGATCGCTTCCCTGCACTCAATACATTCCAAGCT
The DNA here is from genome assembly GCF_029448725.1 of Salvelinus fontinalis. Classification (NCBI taxonomy): domain Eukaryota; kingdom Metazoa; phylum Chordata; class Actinopteri; order Salmoniformes; family Salmonidae; genus Salvelinus; species Salvelinus fontinalis. The sequence continues at coordinate 56,460,878 of NC_074668.1, forward strand.
TAATTGCCCACACTATTTACCTTCCCCCTGCAGATAACCATTAGTTTCCGGATTTTGGCAATGCCTTTATCTACATCCCCAGAGGCAGATAAGCTCCATGATACCATTGTTATGACTCTGTGTCCAGTATGAAGGAAGTTAGAGGTAGTTGCACAAATACTAGAAGACACCCATAGACTTCCAGCCATTGCGCTAACGCTAGTTAGAATTGGCTGGCAAAACTACCTTTAACATACTGGACACAGAGACATATACATTTAATCTATGAGTTCATCTGACTCTGGGGAAGTGGATAAAGGGCCTCATTGCCAAAATCACGAAGTATCCCTTTAAGCCTATCCCAAACCTTAACCCTTACCTTAACCATTCTGAGTTAATGCCTAACCTTAAGATTGTTGAGGTAATTCCTAAATGTAACTTTGGAATGATACAGAAAAGTAACCAAACACTTCGACATTTGACATTTGGAACAACTTTGACATTTGGAACAACTTTGAAATTTGACGTTTGAGAAACATGGATGAACGTCTAATTCTTGTGTGAGACTGTGAGAGCTTTTTGGGTGACGACATGGTAGGGTGGGGTATGCAAAATGGGTCAACTGTGACCACCCCTGTCTCCTGAATATTTTGGCATTCAGGTCCAAAAAGTCCCTTCCTGACCACTTCTACCATGGGCAAACATGTATGGAAGATTTCGTTAAAGTAAAAAGGGGTGCAGTCAGAAAGTGATTGAAATCATATGGAACGACCATAAACACAACTTAATCTGTTAATTTACTGTTTATCAATTAATATACGGTTAATTGCTCAACTCATTCACCCTGCAAAGTACAATACTTAGGCTAGGGGTTCCCAAACTTTTTGGGCCCAAGACCCCCTTTTGATATCTGAAAATTCTCTCGACCCCAACCATATGAAAAAAATTATGTAATTAACAGCAAATGTTTGGGTGGGTACAGTGACCCTAAGAACATCGAACATTCAGCTAAATGGCAAAACAAAAGCAGGGAGCATATAAATGCCCCAGATCAGATTCAAGCATCTGGGAAAAAGCTGCATTGATTAGGACGAAGGTCTGCATATTAAAAATGTGGAACACAATAAAAAAGTAAGAATAACAGGGATGTTCTCAAGCGGGTTACAGTGTCTTGCAAAAGTATTCATCCCCCTTGGCATTTTTCCTATTTTGTTGCATTTCAAACTGTAATTGAAATACAGTTTACTCCCCCTAGCAGAGCTGGTTCGGCTGTTTTCATGTTATCTAGAGCGTTGTGCTGTTGGCAACAATTTAATCACGCTTTTTGACGTTTACTGACACCGGGCATATTAAACTGGTGTTGAGCGTTCATAAATTCATCAGTTATTCTGTGCTCAGGCAGACTCAAACGAGAATGTTCTGAAATCGGAGTAGATAGCCAGAGCGAATTTACGAACGCACACCTAGAAAGAGGCCCGAGTTCCCGAGTTGGAATTCTGAGTTGGATGACCGTTCAAAACGATTGTTCCCTGTCGGAACTTGTTTCTTTCAGAGTTCCCAGTTGTCTTGAACGCACTGAACTCAGAGAATTCTGAGTTCCCAATTCCAAATTCCCAGTTGTTTTGAATGCTCAGAGGGAAATGGCAGGGTATTCCCTTTGAGTCAGGAGCCAAAACTCCTCCGTAGTGTCCCGTGAATGCGTTGTCTGCAAAATTCGATCACGTGACAGCTCAATCAGCTGTTCGATTTGACTTACTGGCAGGTCAACAGAGCCAGGATCACAGTCAAACGGCTTGGGAAGTAGGTACCAAAGTGCTCTTCCAAGTGTTGGACCTGAGCAGAAATCACTCGTATGTAACACTTACTGATGCTGTTTTCTGTTATTTTCTTTCTTTTCACAGATTCAACCAAGTCTGTGTTTTTGACATCCATTGTGAACGATAACAGTTCCTCTCTCAATGCGAAAAAACTTTCCAACACTCTTCTTCGATAACCACCGAGCCTCGGTGTGAAATAGAACATTATCATGCTCCACATAGTTTTGCAAACAGGCATGCGTGCAGTGGATGTGGTTTACAATCAAAGTTACCTGCTGCATTATATCTCAGAGTTCCCGGCTCAGACGTTTTGCCACCAGTTGCTCTCAGTGTATCATATACTGTAATGCGTCTATAAGACAGAGGGTATGCCAGCATACCACCCTGCATACCACTGCTGGCTTGCTTCTGAAGCTAAGCAGGGTTGGTCATGGTCAGTCCCTGGATGGGAGACCAGATGCTGCTGGAAGTGGTGTTGGAGGGCCAGTAGGAGGCACTCTTTCCTCTGGTCTAAAAAATATCCCAATGCCCCAGGGCAGTGATTGGGGACACTGCCCTGTGTAGGGTGCCGTCTTTCGGATGGGACGTTAAACGGGTGTCCTGACTCTCTGAGGTCATTAAAGATCCCATGGCACTTATCGTAAGAGTAGGGGTGTTAACCCCGGTGTCCTGGCTAAATTCCCAATCTGGCTCTCAAACCATCATGGTCACCTAATAATCCCCAGTTTACAATTGGCTCATTCATCCCCTGTAACTATTCCCCAGGTCGTTGCTGCAAATGAGAACGTGTTCTCAGTCAACTTACCTGGTAAAATAACGGTAAAATAAAATAAATAAAATAAAAAGACACATTTATAACTAAAGTGCAGAGGCCTGCACGCCGTCCCGCCATAGATGGAGTCCCATCTGTGCAAAAGCCCACCATTCGATCCCATATGGAATCTGTTCTTTTGTCAATATAGCCACGCAGCAGACTGAACATCCCCTATGACATTTCATGCTTGGGAATAGTGAGACAGAACAATATGTCCTTGTGAATAGCATCCCCCGGCAAAGTCAATACATGGCAATCTCGGCTTTCACAGCTAATGTCTATTTGGAGAGCATAAGGTGGTTGAGTTTTTGAGTCGTTCAGTCAGTTTACTCTTGATTGCTAGCAATAGCATACCTTCTTTGTTTAACAGTGTTATCTAACAAAGGTATTATTGTGAGTTTATGTGCCTCTGCCTCCCCACAGATTGTTTCCACCATATAAATTGTAATAGCAAAGTGTATGACTTCATAGCGTAGCAGGCCCTAGACATTCACCATGGGAACGATTCAAATGCAACGGTCAGGTGCGGCCTTTCGTCATGATCTAAGGGTGCTCTCTGGTTAAATTTGATCTTTTAGATTTGAATCATTTTCATTTAGATTTTTAATGTTAACCACATTTCAATGCTTTTCAGATACGAATACGATATTATAACATACAGTACCAGTCAAAAGCTAGGACACACCTACTCATTCTAGAGTTTTTCTTTATTTGTACTATTTTCTACATTGTAGAATAATAGTGAAGACATCAAAACTATGAAATAACACATATGGAATCATGTAGTAACCAAAAAAGTGTTAAACAAATCAAAATATATTTTATATTTAGGATTCTTCAAAGTAGCCACCATTTGCCTTGCTTACAGCCTTGATTGCAGCTTTGCACACTTTAGCAGTGGCAGAGAGGAGGAAGAAGAACACTTTGGGAATTTGACAGTTTTCCCTGAATTTAATTGGGTTCCCATTACAATCTGAAAGCGCGGTTACAAAATAATCAGATTTAGCCTCACAACATTCATAAAAAGAATATTGTACTTTTTACACCGTACGTTTTCCCTGACACCCAAAAATACTCATTACATTTTTATGCTTAGCAAGACAGGAGAATTGACAAATTCACGCACGTATTAAGAGAACATCCCTGGTCATCCCTACTGTCGTTGATCTGGCGGACTCACTAAACACACACATGCTTCGTTTGTAAATTATGACTGTGTTGGGGTGTGCCCCTGGCTATCCGGGAAAAAATTATTTAAATTTTTTTTCTGGTTTGCTTAATATAAGGAATTTGAAATTATTTATGCTTTCACTTCTACTTTTGATACGTAAGTATATTTTAGCAATTACATTTATTTTTGATACTTACATTTATATATATATATACTTACATATAAAACCAAATACTTTTAGACTTAGTATTTTACTGGGTGACTCACTTTTACTCCAGTCATTTCTATTAAGGTATCTTTACTTTTACTAAAGTATGACATTTGAGTACTTTTTCCACCACTACCATTCACAGACTCCGACACATACACACTAGGGTTCAATATTTTCTGCAGAATCGACCAATTTTCCTCCTAAAGAAATAGCAAGAAATGAACGGTCTTTGCAGTATTCCCGTTCAAACTGGAAATGGTATTTAAAAGCAAATAATACCAGCAAAAGAAATCTGACATGATTATACCACTGGGGGGCTCTCCAGATGGTGGTCCGGACTGCCCAACACATCACCGGGAGCACACTTTCTGCCCTCCAGGACACCTACAGCACCCGATGTCACAGGAAGGCCAAAAAGATCATCAAGGACATCAACTACCCGAGCCATGGCCTGTTCACCTCGCTAGCATCCAAAAGGCAAGGTCAGTACAGGTGCATCAAAGCTGGGACCGAGAGGTTGAAAAACAGCTTCTATCTCAAGGCCATCAGACTGTTAAATAGCCATCAATAACTGGGTATCACCCTGCACCTTAGAGGCTACTGCCCTATGTACATAGACCTGGAATCACTGGTCACTTTAATAATGTAACACTAGTCACTAATACTGTTTACATACTGGTTTACTTATTACATATGTATATACTGTATTCTACACTACTGTATTTTAGTCATTGTCACTTCAACATTGCTTGTCCTAATATTTTTATATTGCTGTATTGTTTGATACTACTGCACTGTTGGAGCTAGGAAGACAAGCATTTCGCTACACCCGCAAAAAAAAAACTGCTAAATGTGTGTTTGTGAACAATAACATTTGATTTGATATGTAAATGGAGAAATACACATGAATCGAACGGTTTCTTGTTGTATTTGTTGCAAATGAATCAACTCAAAGTTCTCCCGAAGTCACCGCACTATTTTGTTGATGTAGTCTAGTTTTAAACTGGCCTATGAAGCACTGTTGGCCAACTGCTAAACTAGTATGAGTTTAGAGTCTATTGAAAATTGCATTCATTTTAGCTTAGTGAAAGATGCAGCTTTGTCCTTTTCTCTCCCCTTGCACCTGGCCATGGAGGGAATTGGGAGGTTGTTGCTGTTTTACATTTTTTATTGTGGTGATCTTGTCAGAAGGAACATATCCGATTTCCTGCTCATCAAAAATACTCAATACCATGGATAGCGCTGTGGTTGATCAATTGTACATAAATCGAAACCAGCCATAAATCATATGCCATTCCAAGGTAGGTTATATTTGACATAAAAGTGAACATTTACCTATTGCATTCATTACTTAGCCCAAAAAATCTACGGTAAGCCTATTTCTGGCGATAAAGTAACATTTAAAGGTACAGTTGAAGTCAGAAGTTTACATACAGCTTAGCCAAATACATTTTAACTCAGTTTTCACAATTCCTGACATTTAATCTTAGTAAACATTCCCTGTCTTAGGTCAGTTAGGATCACCACTTTATTTTAAGAATGTAAAATGTCAGAATAATAGTAGAGAGAATGATTTAATTCAGCTTTTGTTTCTTTCATCACATTCCCAGTGGGACAGAAGTTTACATACACTCAATTAGTATTTGGTAGCATTGCCTTTAAATTGTTTACCTTGGGTCAAACGTTTTGGGCAGCCTTCCACAAGCTTCCCACAATAAGTTGGGTGCATTTTGGCCCATTCCTCCTGACAGAGCTGGTGTAACTGAGTCAGGTTTGTAGGCCTCTTTGGTCACACACGCTTTTTCAGTTCTGACCACAAATTTTCTATGGGATTGAGGTCAGGGCTTTGTGATGGCCACTCCAATACCTTGACTTTGTTGTCCTTAAGCCATTTTGCCACAACTTTGGAAGTATGCTTGGGGTCATTGTCCATTTGGAGGACCCATTTGCAACCAAGCTTTAACTTCCTGACTGATGTCTTGAGATGTTGCTTCAATATATCCACATAATTTTCCTTTCCTCATGATGCCATCTATTGTGTGAAGTGCACCAGCCTCTCCTGCAGCAAAGCACCCCCACAACATGATGCTGCCACCCCCGTGCTTCACGGTTGGGATGGTGTTCTTCGGCTTGCAAGCCTCCCCCTTTTTCCTCCAAACACAACAATGGTCATTATGGCCAAACAGTTATATTTTTGTTTCATCGGACCAGAGGACATTTCTCTAAAAAGTTAAATCTTTGTTTCCATGCGCAGTTGCAAACCATTGTCTGGCTTTTTTATAGCGGTTTTGGAGCATTGGCCACTTCCTTGCTGAGCGGCCTTTCAGGTTATGTCGATATATGACTCGTTTTACTGTGGATATAGATACTTTGGTACCTGTTTCCTCCAGCATCTTCACAAGGTCCTTTGCTGTTGATGTGGGATTGATTTGCACTTTTCGCACCAAAGTACGTTCATCTCTAGGAGACAGAACGTGTCTCCTTCCTGAGCAGTATGACTGCGTGGTCCCATAGTGTTTATACTTGCGTACTATTGTTTGTACAGATGAACTTGGTACCTTCAGGCATTTGGAAATTGCTCCCAAGGATGAACCAGACACGTGGAGGTCTACACTTTTTTTCTGAGGTCATGGCTGATTTCTTTTGATTTTCCCATGATGTCAAGCAAAGAGGCACTGAGTTTGAAGGTAGGCCTTGAAATACATCCACAGGTACACTTCCAATTGAATCAAATGATGTCATTTAGCCTATCAGAAGCTTCTAAAGCCATGACATACTTTTCTGGAATTTTCCAAGCTGTTTAAAGGCACAGTCAACTTAGTGTAACTTCTGACCCACTGGAATTGTGATACAGTGAATTATAAGTGAAATAATCTGTCTGTAAACAATTGTTGGAAAAATGACTTGTGTCATGCACAAAGTAGATGTCCTAACCGACTTGCCAAAACTATAGTTTGTTAACAAGATATTTGTGGAGTGGTTGAAAAACGAGTTTTAATGACTCCGACCTAAGCTTATGTAAACTTCCGACTTCAACTGTAAATACTAATGTTAAAACATTAGTTTTAAAATGTCAATCTAAATGGTACTTTATTGCTAGAAATAGGCTTACCTTAGATTGTTTTGGCTAACTAATGCTAATGAATGGTAACGAATGCAATAGGTAAATGTTTATTTAAATTTAAATTTTACTTTATTGGGAAAAGTGAATGGGTTTTGGCGGGAAATCCCGGTAAATCTCGGTAACCCTGTTTCCGCCATTAAACCCTAATCCACACCCACCACACACGTTCCACCGCAGAAAACTAGGACACACAATATATTCCACAACACTACTCAACCTTCCCCTCAACAGCAGGAAGTAGGTCCCTCACTTCCTTTCATCTTCGGCTGGCTTCCTGTTTTTAGTCTCCTCTAAATCCCATTCACTAAAGGGTGCTCTCTGGCTGTCTCATCAAAAGCTGTGTAGAACAGGCTGCAGTGAACCGTGTGGCCAGCTACTCAGAGCCACGCAGGCTGTGTTTGTTCTTTAATTAGGGAGACTGGATTAGCTAGTCAGTGACATTAAGACAATAATTCATTACCATGGTACACTAAGGAGGAGACATAAGACTTATTTGAACTGCTAAAAAAGTGCCTTATTAAATTACTTAATGGCCCTGCAAGAGTATGCCATGTTGTCGCTGAGCATTGGTCGAGTGGTTGTTTGGTTGTCTGGGTGTTTTAGTTGGGTGTTTGTTTGGATGGCCATTTGTGTGCTAAGTTGAATGTGTTGAGTGTGTGCGTGCACGTGTCTCTGTGTGCATGTTTGTGTATGGTGCACACATTGTGTATCTGTGTGTTTGATTTGGCCCCCATGTCGGATTATCACGCTCTTGCAGCGTGATGTCTAATACACACATCTGCCAATCATTCTTAGAGAGGCTTACCGGCAGAATGGGAAAAAACTAACTGGATTTAAGAAACGATTTACTAGCCTATCTACCAAAGCAGAGTGTCTGGACACATTCAGTCACGCCTAGTTACTAAAGCACTGATCGATTGGACACATTGCACACTAACTCCTATGTCAATTTAACCTCTACTTACTACCCCCTATATCTACTTATAGCCCTCACCATCTTTATTTGCCATCCCTCTCTGCTAAACTTCTCCTGGGGTGCTGCTCTGTGGCTGACCATGTTGCTGTGTCAGAGTGATATAAGGATATGGATGGGTGCTTAACTTTGTCCTAAATGTTTTTTCGGCATATCCCAACTCTCCCTCAGAAACCCTATGAGAATGGGGTCACAGCCAGAGTGCTCATTATCCAGCGAGCCTGGGGCAATTAGGGTTAAGTGCCTTGCTCAAGGGCACATGGGGAGATTTTCCCCCTTGTAAGCTCGTGGATTCGAACTAGCGACCTTTCGGTTACTGGCCCAGGAGTACCGTGTCAGTAGAAATACAAATTTCTATGCAAATGAACAATAAAGTCCTGTTCTATACAATTCTCTCTCTACTAGATCCCTCTCTGTCGCTACTTATTTCCCCTCCCTATCTCCATCTACAGTATTACCCCTTTCCAACTATACTTCTCTTTTTACAACATCTCTCTACCACCCCTCCCCACCCCTCCTTTATCTCCAATGATCCCCTCTCTATAACTTTCCTTCAAACTGGGAATTGCACCTCTGCCCAAAGTTCTCTTACCATTTGTGGCATTAGCCAGATGCCATAGTCTTTTAATGATTAGCACACAGGCTCTGATGCCATGGTAACCTGTTTGCCGGTTAGGAGTGTGTTGCTTTCGCTAGGAGCAAGAGTCGGCTGACTCAAAGAGATGAACACAGCGAGACTCACCTCTCATCACTCCCACCATTATCTGTGTCATTACTATGGATGTAGATCACACACACACACACACACTCGGGAATTCACTATAGGCTGAGCTAGAGAATGACGCCTCGTCCTCCGAGGAGATTAATTTCTGCTCTATCCATCCCTAACTCACCTACTTTATTATTCATATATTAGCGTTGTGTTCGCTAACCCAGTCCAAAAACCTAAACATACATTATATGGCATTATAACACATCCACCATAAACTATCCAATAATTTCTACTGCTTTGGTCTGATTCTCTGGTATCTCCTATGGGACTAATACAGAGATTGAATAACAGACTAGTTAATTGAATATGAGTGTTGGGACATACCATGATAGTAAATAAATAATACACTGATTCGTGAGAACCTTGAGTTGGGTTACAAGGCTAGGCAGTGTCAGGGTTAGCTGAAGTGCTCTGTGCTCTTTTGTACAGGATTAAATTCATGCCTATCTTCTAATCAAACTCCAACACAAAGAAAGAGAGAGATAGAGACTATAAAGTCACTGACACTGTCCAGCACACATCTGGGAACAAGGGAGTGAAAAGGATGTAAGGAGAAAGATGGAGAGAAGGTGTGTGAGTCTTAATGACGCATAGTGCTACTGACTCATTACTCTTTCTGGGCTAATGCTCTTTAGTGCACATTCTAAATACTGTACACACACACACACACACACACACACACACACACACACACACACACACACACACACACACACACACACACACACACACACACACACACACACACACACACACACACACACACACACACACACACACACACACACACACACACACACACACACACACACAATCAATTATGTACCCATACCAGGGTAATACCTCAGCTCAGGCAGGATAGACAACTACCCACCATACCGCATAAACACAATTCTACCTGTATCCCAACATAGCAAGCTACCACCCACCTGGAGCGGGAGAGAAGGGGACTAGGGATGGCTGGACAGGGCAGAGGGTAGGAGGGTAGAGGAGGTAGGAGGGGGGTGGTTGAGCTTCAGAGAACCCACCTTTCTTTGCTTTGCAACATGCAGAGCCCATCGCCGACAATCCAGCATCGTCAATATCCCATCACAAACTGACAGTGAGCCGAAAGATAGAGATAGAAAGAGGTAGAGAGAGAGAAAGACAGAGAGAAAGAAAAAGCAACGAGGACTGTAACAGAGGACAGTTATCCGGGACTTTTCATTCCGCTAGCAACATCTAATGGTCAATGGCAGAGTTCGGGCGTGGCAGGCTCTCATGGCCCCACCAGAGTTGAGGTGCGACGCCGTCCCGGTGTGAGAGGGTCCATGCTGTACATGGGGAGCGGGATGGGGTGTCTGAGAGGGGGGAGCGGGAACGATGGCAGCAGATGTGAGAGACGCGGTGTAATCCTGCAGCGCTGCATTTCATCTAGCCCTCGCTGCAGCTGTGAGGCCTCGGGAATCTCGCTCGGGGGGGGGGGGGACAATCGTGGATTACATCTTTAGATTATTTTATTTATTTATCTATTCACTGTTTTTCTATTTTTTTTATTACATCTTTGTTTCATTTGTCTGGGGATGGTAATCCCTCCCGCTTAACCTTTTTCCCTCCATGTGAAATAGTTTAATGAAGAAAGATGATGCTGTTGTCGGGCCGTGGGGGTGTGGGGTGCATGGCAGATAAACCCACAGGGAATGTAGAAATCTGTTTTTAAATTCCTTTGGAAGAAGGAAACCCTTTTTTTGGCGGGGATTTAGTAGAGAGTCTGTGAGGAAATATCTCTCCCCCATTCTATCCCTCCCTAACCCTTCTCTCATATGCCACCTGAGGGATCCTGGATTCCCCAGTGTGGTAGGGTAATCCCACGAAGGGGGGGGGGGGGGGGGGGCTGAATGTCAAATCCTGTCATGGTTTTCTAGCACCCACACAAACGCACACTCACAAACACACACTCACACATGTGGCAGCGTAGCCTAGTGGTTAGAGCGTTGGACTAGTAAGCGAAAGGTTGCAAGATGGAATCCCTGAGCTAACAAGGTACAAATCTGTCGTTCTGCCCCTGAACAAGGCAGTTGACCCACTGTTCCTAGGCCGTCATTGAAAATAAGAATTTGTTCTTAAACTGACTTGCCTAGTAAAATAAAGGAAAAATAAAATAAAAATGATGGAGAGCATACTTGCAGAAGGGCAGACGCACACACATACAGACACAAGAAAAGATCAACAACCTATTATTCAATAATATATCCATTTCAGACATAGAGGAGGGGGAAGTGTAAAAGAGGAGGGTAACCATGGTTACTCACCTATATCTGTCTCTTTGTGGTTCTTGACCAGTTCGGCCAGTTCAAAGTTCCCCGCAATGATGGCCACCTGTGAGAGAGGGGAAATCAGGAGGATTGCAATTTGAGGGCCACATTTAGTTTACTGCAAAATAGCCTTTGCATTGCTCTACAAATTCAAACAATTCATTGTGTGTGTGTGTGTGTGTGTCTGTCTGTGTAGTAATCTGGACATGATTCCACTAAATTCTTATCTGGATTTAACCATCTGCAACCTGTTACAAATCCTGACCTTTAGCATGACCGGAACACACACACACACACATGTGCATACCAATATGCGTCCACGCCCACACTCACCCACACCCACCAGCGAAAGAGTGAGAGATGGTGAGAGAGAGAGAGCAGTGGTTGGAAGAGAGCAAGTGGGAGAAAGAAAGTGAAGAGAGGGGGCAATAGTTTTTAATAGGGAGAGAGGGATGAGAGAGACAGCAAGGGGTCGCCAGAGAGAGGGATATAGGGATATGTTGTGAGAAATGCTTGAGAGGCCATCCTACCTGCACCTAACGAGAGACAGAGTGTGGTGGTTGGCGGGTCAGCTGTGGCATTGTGGTAGCATGGCTCTAATGGAAGAAGGACCCTTTCACTAGCCCCGTGTGACATGAAAGAATCACAAACCCACATTCACCCGTCCCCTCTCATCTTTCAGTCCTCTCACTCTCCTCTCTCATCTTTTTTGTTCTCCCCTTCTCTCTTCCCTTTCTCTTCATTACCACTTCTCCACCAGAGGACAAAAACAAATGTAAATACAGCAGCAAGAAGCCGTGACATTTTTTAAGCCTTTTGGCACCACGGCGCCACCGTCAGCCCCGTCAACATGGCAGCATGGGCATCTATGGGTTGGTGACAAGTCACCCTCAGTCTCACCCACTGGAGGAAAGGGGCACAATATCACAGTGTCCCCAGGGTGCAGTGGATGTACATATAGTGTTCAGTGAGAGGGACAGCGCTTTGATTCCATTACAGGAGAACTCATTCCTGGGAGAGGGTGTAGGGGGGAGTAGGGGGAAGAGTGGGGAGGAGGGAGGAGGAGGAGGGTAGGTGGGGGGTTTAATGCAGTCTTTTTGGACGACACTTAATAACAAAATACAATCCTTCCACGCTTAAATCATTTCTTATGAGCCGTTATGATAGGTATAACACCGATTGCAGATCACTGGGTATCATAACTGAACACTGGTAAACTGAGAGCGATAGCACTGAGACGATGGAAGGTACAGAATGAAGCCTACACCTGATAAAAAAAAGGTGCTATCTAAACCAAAAATGGTTCTTCGGCTGTCCCCATATGAGAACCCTTTGAAGAACCCCTTTTGGGTTCCATGTAGAACCCTTTCCAAAGAGGGTTCTACATGGAACCCAAAAGAGTTATCCTATGGGGACAACTGCAGAACTCTTTTTGGACCCTTTTTTCTCTCAGTGTATAGCTGTAGTGTGGTTTAAAGTCTAAAGACCACATCTAACCCACACGGCTGTAGTGTAGTGCACAGCCTTGTATAAGGGAAACAAGCCCACTAACACCTTGATTGCCTCCCTCTCCCTCACTCCTTCATGTTCCCACAGCATAAAAATGCTGGGAATGACCCCTTGTTTCCATGAAGACACATTGTTGTCTATGGTGGTGGACGAGAGGAGGAGGAGGAGGAAGCGAATGAGGTAGTGGAGGAGGAATGGGTGGAGAATTGTGCCTGAAACTACATCCAACGACTCAGGGAGGAAATTCATTCTGATTCAAGACCAGGCAGAATCCTTAAAGGGCCAGGCACATAGGAGAACGCGAGTAGGGAAGATGGAGAAGACAGGAGGAGATTGGAAAGGAGATGGGGAAAGGAGGAATTGTTAGAGATACAGAGACAGAGAGCAGAAACACTCTCTTCCCCTTCCCCTCGCTCTTGAATTTCCATGTTCTTGTTTCTCATCGCGAGTTTCTCAATACTGATAGACGTCAGCCCATACCCTGGTTCTAAAAGGGTAGACTTTCGCTGAGAGACAAATAGCGATTGGAGCTTCAGTATAGCGTCGAACACTTCTGCATGTTTCACTGATTCCAGTGTTTCGTCTCATTCCAGTTTCTTGTTCCACATCCCACTGGGCACAGGCAGTTCAACGTAATTTACATTCAATGACATGGAAACAAAGTTGATTCAACCAGTGTGTGCCCAGTGGTATTCCAATCTCATCTGAATGCAACACAGTGAAAGAAACGGACTCACTGCCCACTGCTGACAGAAGGAAAGAGGGAGAGATGGAAAGAGAGAGAGAGAGAGAGAGAGAGAAGGTGGAAATAAATGGGAGAAAGGAAAGAAGGAAGCAGAACATTCAAAGAGAACGAGAGGAGAGAAAAGGAGAGAAAATGTGAGAAATGAAAAGAGAATGAAGCTGAGGGAGAGGACATGAGAAGGAAAAAGGAATAAAGGAGAAAGGGAATAGGGAAGAAAGGATCAAATGGAGAGACTGACGAGGAGAGAGGAGAAAAAATGTGAAAGGGATCAAGGACACTTCTGGGAAGAAGGGAGCGAGAGAGGGAACAGGGGGGGAGTTAGAGAGTAAGGTTGAAATAGGCAAACGCTGAATATAAGAATATTGTGAAACACCTATATACAGAGTCTAGGGCCAACAGAGGAGGGGGAGGGATTTTGAGCTCTAATTGATGATCTCATTGTGCTGCTGGGACTCTATTTTTAGCTACAGATACGCAGGCAGAGCAGTGGAGACACACACTATCATTTCCACTCTGTTGAACTCTGCCCCAATAAGGGACAATACTTGGTCAATTAATTGGCAACATTGGTAGAGACACCTATATTCAGTTTCTGGGACCCATACAGGAATTGTTCTTACCACCATTGTATTGGGGGCACCATGTTCTAATCCACTTAGCCATCCTCTGCTTGTGACTTTTCCTTCTCTCCTCTAGATATTTCAAGTATAAAAGACCAGTGCAATTGGAAAAGAATAGGAGACAATTAGACAAGTTAAACTTTTGGGGCCAACCCCACCGATGAAGGCCAGCGTAAATAAGAGGGCCACTGAAGTGCCTGTAGAGGGCCATTGAGGACGCGAGGACTACCTTACATAAAAGCTTGCTTCAAAACGCTCCTTTGTGACTCAGACGTGACTCATGCGGGACTCTCATTGGAATCAATAATGTCAGCTGCACTGCCATCTGCGTATTCAAGCAATTACATATTATCTCTGCAAGACACAGGGCAAAATATCTAGCCAACCCATGGACATATGCAACTTTGCAAGATGTCTACAGCTGCGTCGAACACACAACTATGTCGCCTAGTAAGACTCAACCCATTCCCTGCACTTGCTTTTCAGATGCCGATACAGGAGAGGAGTCAAGTAGAGGAGTTAGGTACAGTAGAGGAAGCCACTTCAGACTATCGAGATGCATCCTTGGTATTACTTGGGACTTGAAACGTGTGTTCTACTCAACAGAGTCCCATTCACACTGCCATCTCTGACCCAGGTTTCCACCTGCTGATAAGAACACTTCCCCACAGCAGCACACGAAAGAAGTCTGAGACGGTACACATTCTCTCTCTCTCCATCTGAACCAACGTCATACTACTATGAGAGCATTAGCTGAATGTAGGAGGAACATTGGAGGACATTAAGCCGTTAGCTAACAGGCAGAAAGTGACCCTGACCTATCCTAGTTGACGCGGTTACGACGGCGGTGATTACGGCCATTTTAGCTGACATTTTTATTCCCAGTCAGTGACTTACTGAAAACACATTCAGTATATATTCTGTATATTGGATAAACTATGTAGCCCATGAAGGAAGTAAACCCACGGCTCTGATATGTCAGAACTACAGTAATGCTTTTGGATGAGAGGATGTATTACGGGTCTCACCTGAAAGGGACTCTGGCTGTTGTAGTTCTTCACCTCTTTGTTGGCTCCACGGACCAGCAGCACCCTGGCACAGTTATCCTGGGGAAATACAGGGAAGAACAGGAATCTGAGGAGCGGCTCTGAATTTCTTGGGAATTATCAATCTCTATTAGTCCCATGCCTCCCATACCACACCCAAGACTAGACAGAACACTTGTACAGTAACCCGAATAGTCCAGAAGCCAGTTTTCGATTATTTGAACTAGCAGTAAACAAGTAGAGTGGAAAAAAGCAACATAGGTGGGTACAACCCCCAACTTTTAAAAACAAAAATGGAATGGAAGAGAGAGAGAGAAAGAGAGAGAAACAGAGAGAGAGAGAGAGAGAGAGAGAGAGAATAAAAGAGATATTGACAGAAACAGAGTGCCTGCTACCTGTATGAAGGGAGATTCTGTGTGAAGGAAAGGAAAAAAAGAGTGTGAAAGAAAGAGTGTGAAAGAGAGAAAGAGAGAGACCGTTAAAGGGTCTGAATGTGCAGCACAACTCGCCCACAGAGTGCTCAACCGCGCATGAACAGTATTGTATACAGAAACACACACCTTAACACACACACACAATCAATTCTGTACTCATGCCAGTTTGCAAAGTAACTAACACGAAGGATGTGCATTCTGGCATTTGTAGAGTGCATAATATGCTCTCTATATTTTGACATGTTCAACAAACTAACAATCCCATGTATTGGCATTTTATAATCTCCATTTGCATTGAAGCTTATTTGGAAATAGAAATGGATGACGTGTAAACCCCCCCCCCTCTCTCTCTCTCTCTCTCATTCTGCCCGTCCTCTTTCTCTCCCACTGTCTCTCTCACTCTGACACCTCTCCCCCCCATCTCTAATTGTAGCCCTGTCACAGGATAATACGACTTGAAGGTTTAAATACTAGGAGAACCGTGTATGTGTACAGACACTAAACCTACCGAACATTAGGAGACATGGGGATCTCCGCCTCAACAGTTTGCAGAAAAATCCCCAAATGTGAAAGGGATGAAGAGAAAGAGAGGAAGAGACAGAGAGGAGGATAGATACAAAACATGATAGAAGAACGTGTTCAAACATTCATTCGTTCCTTGTGCTGTTCATTCGTTTGTTCCCTGTGCTGGACTACTAAATGCAAAGTAAATTGTATCGGTATATGTCTTATCTATCCAGTGCAGTTGGGTCAGAGGTCGGTTGTAAGTGAATGTATTAATGTCCTCTATGTTTTTCGTGTACGCAACATCTACTCTATTCTAGGCCACGGTGCTAATTGAGTCAGATGATTCTGAATAAGGATATGGTGGGAGAGTTGAGAAACAAGTGGGTTGAGATGTGAAAAGCTTTTCAAGCAAGAGTGGGGTCAGGACTCGAATGCGTTTAAGAAATGCTATGCTATAGAATACATTTAGCTAATGAACATGTACAAATCTGGGGTCTCATTGAGTCTAGAGTAGGAGGAGAGCTGAATGGTGGGAATGAGAGACAGACCCCCTTGTCACTCATTCGCCACCCTTACTCATGATCCTCTCCTCCAATTTCTCTTAATTGCGGAAAATAATTATGTTTACGAGAATAACTGCCGTCTAATTGTAGATTTACTTAAATCTCATACGGACGGAACGAGAAGCAGATGTGTGTGTGTGTGTATGTGTGTAAGGTCAATGATGAGTGGTGGTGTGTTCAGTTCATTCACTCAGACACGTACAGACTTTAACACAAGTAGAATAGGTTAACAGAGAGACATCAGGGAGACCTCCAGGCCTACACAATCAAACCAGATCGAAGAAGGGCAGTTATACCTGTATGAACAAACAAACACACACACGCGCACACACACCTCACCTGGTTGTAGAGAGCACAAATGTGCAGCGCCGTGTTCCCTGAGGCGTTCTGTGCGCTCATGTCCGCCCCGTAGAACAGCAGATGCTCCAGGTGCTGGACATAGCCATTCCGACAAGCCTGTACAGACGCACACACAAACACACACAGAAAACAATACATGTTTATTATAATTGCTATATTTATTATACAGTGCCTAGTGAAAGTCTACACACCACTTTCACAGTTGTCACATTCTAAATCTAAAAAAGGATGACATTACATTTTTTCCACCCTACAGATCTATACAACCTGCTGCACATTTTCAATTTGAAAGAAAAAGTATTGAACATTTAAAATGAAGATCGCGTATGTCTTCACACCCCAGACTTAATACTTGGTGGAATCACCGTTGTCAGCAATTACAACTGTAATTTTTTAGATGATTCTACCAGCTCAAGACCACTCTTAGGGCAAGATATATCCATTGTTTTTGACAAAATTGCTCGAGCTCAGTAAATTTGGTTGGGAATTATGGGTTGACAGCAATATTCAGACCTTGTCTCAGATTTTCAAGCATATTTAAAGTCAGGACTGAGACTGGACCCATTGGGAACACTCCACACCTATTGAAAAGCCATTGTGTGTCTGGAAAGCCCTTATGTGTGTTCATTAATATTTGTGTAATTGTCCCACTGAAAAATAAAACTCTATCGCAGGGTTAGGTATTCAGAAGACTGAGGCAGGTTTTCCTTTAACTTTTTACCTGGACTTTGCTCCTTTCATAATTATTTTTATCCTGACAAACTCCCCAGTCCCTGCTGGTGACGACAAGCATACCCATAAAATTATGTTGCCACCACCAAAAATGGTGTTTAACCAGATACGATGATATTTTACAGTAAACAAATTGACAAAAGACTTTCAGCACGCTTATAGGGAAGGACATTCAACAATCACAGCACTTACACAAATGACTGATGATTGACTAAGAGAAATTGATAATAAAAAGATTATGAGGGCTGTTTTGACATTATCGATCATAGTCTGCTGCTGGAAAGATGTATGTGTTATGGTTTTACATCCCCTGCTATATTGTGGATAAAGAGTTACCTGTCTAACAGAACACAGAGGGTGTTCTTTAAATGGAAGCCTCACCAACATAATCCAGGTAGAATTAGGAATTCACCAGGGCAGCTGTTTAGGCCCCTTACTTTAAAAAAAATCTTTACTAACGACATGCCACTGGCTTTTTGAGTAAAGCCAGTGTGTCTATGTATGCAGATGACTCAACACTATATACGTCAGCTACCACAGTGACTGAAATGACTACAACACTTAACAAAGAACTGCAGTTAGTTTCAGAATGGGTGGCAAGGAATAAGTTAGTCCTAAATATTTCAAAAACTAAAAGTATTGTATTTGGGACAAATCATTCACTAAACCCTAAACCTCAACTGTATTTTGTAATTAATAATGTGGAAATTGAGCAAGTTGAGGTGATTAAACTGCTTGGAGTAACCCTGGATTGTAAACTGTCATGGTCAAAACATATTGATACAAGAGTAGCTTTGATGGGGAGAAGTCTGTCCATAATAAAGTGCTACTCTGCCTTCTTAACGCTATCAATAATGCAGGTCCAACAGGCCCTAGTTTTGTCGCACCTGGACTACTCAAAGAGGGACAGTATGGCTGGCCCTTAAAAGTACACGGGGAGCTAACATTAATGATATGCATGTCAATCTCTCATGGCTTAAAGTGGAAGAGAGATTGACTTCATGCTGTGTTGACAAGCTGAATGTACCGAGCTGTCTGTTTAAATACTAGCACACAGCTCGGACACCCATGCATACACCACAAGACATGCCACCAGAGGTCTCTTCACAATCCCCAAGTCAAGAACAGACTATGGGAGGCGCACAGTGCTACATACAGTAGATCCATGACTAAATGGAACTCTATTCAACATCAGGTAACACATGCAAGGAGTAGAATCATATTTTTAAAAACAGGTACAAATACACCTTATGGAACAGTGGGGACTGTGAAGAGACGCACACAAAGGTACAGACACACGCATACACACACAAGCGCTAGCACACGCACTCTACACACACGTACATTGTGATATTGTTGTATGGTGGTATTATACATTTTGTATTGTAGATATGTAGTGGTGTAATAATGTTATATGATGTACTGTTTTATATGTAATGTAAGTGCCTTAATGTGTTTGGACCCCAGGAAGAGTAGCTGCTGCCTTTGCAGGAACTAATGGGGATCCCTAATAAATACAAAAACAAAAATACTCGAAAATACAGAGGGTTTCACATCATTGCATTCTCTCCACATTACTGGCCTGTATGACCAAGTGAAAAAAAGGGAGTCTGTGTTAAAACATTTATTTTAATTCCTCCATTATGTTTGCAAAAAGGTCCTTAAGTAATACTGCAAGATAAAATGAGAAGGAAATACACTTTTTGAGAAGGAAATACATTTTTTTTTAAACACACAGAGTGAAACCATCTGTATTTTCAAGTAATGTGGTTGGGCATCGTCATGGTATGTGTGTGTATGCTTGTCGCAATTTTAATGCCAATGACACACCAGATTGGCTTTCCAAGAGGAGTTGAGTGTTCCTGAGGGGTCCAGTCTCGGTCCTGACTTAAATCTGATTGAAAATCCGAAACACGGTTTGAATATCGCTGTCCATCAATGATCCCCAACCAAATTTACTGAGCTTGAGCAATTTTGACAAAAACAATAGATATATGTTGCCATAAGAGTTGTCTTGAGCTGGTAGAATCATACGCAATCAAGACATGTTAGTTAAAAATTATATATTATTAATTTTGAAAATGTTCTATACTTTTTCTTTCACTTCGAAAATGTGGAGCAGGTTGTGTAGATCTGTAGGGGAAAATACAATTTAATCACTTTTAGATACACATATACAGTTTATATACAGTATTCAGACACCTTGACTTATTACACATTTTGTTACGTTACAGCCTTATTCTAAAATGTATTTAAAAATGTTTCCCTAATCAATCTACACACAATACCACATAATGATAAAGCTTTTTTTTTCTTCACATTTAATTAACATTTTAAACTGAAATATCACATTTACATAAGTATTCAGACACTTTACTCAGTACTTTGTTGAAGCAATTTTGGCAGTGATTCAAGCCTCGAGTCTTTTTGGGTATGACGCTACAAGCTTGGCACATCTCTATTTGGGGAGTTTCTCTCGTTCTTCTCTGCAGATTATTTCAAGCTCTGTCAGGTTGGATGGGGAGCATCGCTGCACAGCTATTTTCAGATCTCTCTAGAGATGTTCGATTAGGTTCAAGTCTGGGCTACTCAAGGACATTCAGAGACTTGTCCCGAAGCCACTCCTGCGTTGTCTTGGCTGTGTGCTTAGTGTTGTTGTCCTGTTGGAAGGTGAACCTTTGCCCAAGTATGAGGTCCAGAGTGCCCTGGAGCAGGTTTTCATTGAGGTGCTCTCTGTAATTTGCTCTGTTCATCTTTCTCTCGATCCTGACTGGTTCTCCAGTCCCTGCCAATAAAAAACATCTCCACAGCATGATGCTGCCACCAACATGCTTCACCGTAGGGATGGTGCCAGGTTTCCTCCAGACGTGATGCTTGACATTCAGGCCAAAGTGTTCAATCTTGGTTCCATCAGACCAGAGAATCTTGTTTCTCATGGTCTGAGAGTTCTTTAGGTGCCTTTTGGCAAACTCCAAGCAGGCTGTCATGTGCATTTACTGAGGAGTGGCTTCCGTCGGGCCACTTTACCATAAAGATCTGAATTGTGGAGTGCTGCAGTGATGGTTGTACTTCTGGAAGTTTCTCCCATCTCCACAGAGGAACTCTGGAACTCTGTCAGAGTGACCATCGGGTTCTTGGTCACCTCCTTGACCAAGGCCCTTCTCCCCCGATTGCTCAGTTTGCACTAGGAAGAGTCTTTGTGGTTCCAAACTTCTTCTATTTAATAATGATGGAGGCCACTGTGTTCTTGGGGACCTTCAATGCTGCAGAAATGTTTTGGTACCCTTCCCCAGATCTGAGCCTCAACGCAATCCTGTCTCAGAGCACTACGGACAATTCCTTCGACCTCGTGGCTTGGTTTTTTCTCTGACATGCATTGTCAACTGTGGAAACTTATATAGACAGATGTGTGCCTTTCCAAATCATGTCCAATCAATTGAATTTACTACAGGTGGACTCCAATCAAGTTCTAGAAAGGTCTCAGGGATTATCAATGGAAACAGGATGCACCTGAGCTCAATTTTGAACCTCATAGCAAAGGGTCTGAATACTTACCAACATAATTAGAGCAGTAAAAATATGTGTTTTGTCATACCCTTGGTATACGGTCTGATATACCACAGCTTTCAGCCAATCAGCATTCAGGGCTCAAACCACCCTTTTTATAATTATAAACAGAAAAATACTATTTACTGGTTATATTACTAATTATATTGGTAACCAATTTAGAATTGCAATAAGGCACCTCGGTGGTTTGTGCTATATGGCCAATATACCATGGCTAAGGACTATATCAAGGCGCTTTGCGCTGCGTTGTCTGTAAGAACAGCCCTTAGCGTGTTCTATTCGCCATATACCACACCCCCTCGTGCCTTATTGGTTAAATATACTACATATGATACACATGGTGAAACAAGCTATATAACAGACTCAGTCTTGGCGTTTCACAAGATTCAGGCTGCAGTTACATGCCACGTCCAGTAGATGTCCGTGTTCGGCATAAGAGGCAGCACTGAGGCCTTGGAGTTTGTGATATTATGTCCTTAGTTTGAACCCAGTCATCAGATGGAAGAATCAATTCTAGGGGGGTGTAGTGAACAGATGTAGAAAGACACCCGTGCTAAATAAGGCAAGATGTATCAAAGTATAATTCGAAAACCTACATAGATCCAAAGTAATTTATAGTATCAGGTTGACAGAGAGTGAGTGAAAGAGAGTCAGTGGGGGAGCGAGGGAGGAGAGAGCAAAGGAAGCAGGCATTTCCGTAGCCCATGGGCAAGGCTCGTTTTCGGGGAGATTGAAAATGATTGCGTTTTGATGATAGTTAACTGATAGGCTAACCTAGAGGAGAGTTGTGTTTGATATGCTGACAGACAGTACAGTACGTCAGTACGTCAGGAAGTGTAACATTACTGCTGGCTAGAGCTGATAGCAATCAGAGTAGAACAGGAAGGGAGAGGGTCTAGGAGAGCTATCAACCATCAGTACACACACATGCACACGCACTTACACACACGTACAGGGAAAAAGTATGGGTGTGTACATGCATGTGCCTGTGTGTGCGTGTGTGTTTTTCCTCAGCCTCTCTCTCTGTGTGTGTGTGTGTGTGTGTGTGTGTGTGTGTGTGTGTGTGTGTGTGTGTGTGTGTGTGTGTGTGTGTGTGTGTGTGTGTGTGTGTGTGTGTGTGTGTGTGTGTGTGTGTGTGTGTGTGTGTGTACCTGGTGGACTTCGTGCCAGCCGTTTTCGTCCTGGCAGCAGACGGTGGCGTGTTCATGTAGCAGCAACTCACAGCAGAACGGATCTCCTCCCACCATGGCTGTGTGATAGAGCGCCGTCAGACCCCGACTGTCCTTATAGTCTGGAGACAAACCAAGCTCCAACAGGGTCTGTGACACACACACATACACACAGACGCAGGCAGGCACACACACATTGACGTTAGATTTCAAATACAGATCAAAATACACCTTATGGAACAGCGGGACTGTGAAGAGACACACACAGGCACAGACACATGCATGCACACACACGATAACACACACACGTAAACATGGATTTTGTGTTGTAGATATGTGGTAGTAGAGTAGGGGCCTGAGGGCACACACTTAATGTGATGTGAAATCTGTTGTGAATATATTGTAATGTTTTTAAAATATAAACTGCCTTAATTTTGCTGGATCCCAGGAAGAGTAGCAGCTACTCCATAATATATACAAACACAATACTTATCAATACAACGTATGGGTAAGCTTAAGAGTGGCAGGGTAAATGTTGTGTGTGTTCATGTGCATGTGAGTACGCATGCGTGAGTTGGTGTGTGTGTGTGTCCGTACCGTCAGAGTAACCTGGTTCTTGGACCTAGCAGCTTTGTGTAGTGCTGTCATGCCATCTTTGGCCCTGAAGTCCAGGTGAGCCCCTCCATTCTTCAGAACCTTTATAATCTCCACCACGTTATCCAGGTGGGCCGCAAATGTCAGGGGGGTCTCTGTAGAATGACATAGACAGGATCAAGTGCAGACCTTGGGTCTCTACCTTATTTTGCCTGAGGCCACATTCTGTTAAACTGATCCACCATGTTGACCGCTGCACTCTCGTTTAGTTTCAGAATGGAAGCTTGCTCGTTTACGATGGTCGAACGAGGTTAACATTCTCTCGGTCCATCATTTTGTCAACGATTACGATGTTCCTTGATTGTCTACAGTAGCTTTCGTTTTGGTGATTCTGAACGGGATGGACACAGTGAACAGACTGTTTGTGAGTACTGTTAGAACACCACAGACAAATTAGAAGAGAACAGAACAGAGAAGAAAGGGACCAAAGATGGATCAGAGCACAGAATGCAACATAACATAGGAACACAGTCGGAATGGAACAGAAACAGAACCGAAAACAGACAAAATGGAACCATAAAGGAATTATAGGCCATAGAGGCAGTGGTGGAAAAAGTACCGAATTGTCATACTTGAGTAAAAATAAAGATACCTTAATAGAAAATGACTCAAGTAAAAGTGAAAGTCACCCAGTAAATTCCTACTTGAGTAAAAGTCTATAGGTATTTGGTTTTAAACATACTTAAGTATCAAAAGTAAATGTAATTGCTAAAATATTCTTAAGTATCAAAAGTAAAAGTAAAAATATAAATTATTTCAAATTCCTTATATTCAGCAAACCTGACTCACCCTTTTCTTTTCTTTTTATTTATTTACGCATAGCCAGGGGCATACTCCAACACTCAGACATCATTTACAAATGCAGCATGTGTTTAGTGAGTCCACCAGATCAGAGGCAGTAGGGATGAGGAGTGATGTTCTCTTGATAAGTGTGTGAATTCGACAATTTTCCTGTCCTGCTAAGCATTCGAAATATAACGAATACTTTTGGGTGTCAGGAAAAACGTATGGAGTAAAAAGTACACAATTTTCTTTAGGAATGTAGTGAATTAAAAGTAGTCAATGGAATAGAACGTAGTTGTATGAGACTATGTTCTGGGCGACACAGTGGGTGGTAAATCTTCGGGGTCAATTTGTGTCGGTCTACATCTGAGCCCTATGTAATTGTGATGTAATTAGCTTGGGATTTAGAACAGAACGTGTGTGTGTGTGTGTGTGTGTGTGTGTGTGTGTGTGTGTGTGTGTGTGTGCCTGACTATGCCTATGTCCATGTCTGTGTGTGTACTTCTACAACCAAAATCAATAGTGAGCCAGAGCTCTATAATTGAGCGCTATTCTACAAGCTGCTCTTATCCCTCAATCTCCCAGCAATAAGGCTTAATCTACCATTACCACTTATATCCCATTAATACCCCCTCAATTTCCCTGCTACGAGCCCTACCGCCGGTTTCCTTTAGGTACTTCTTTATAAGCCTTAACTGAAAGGCTGCATTTGCTCTGCATTTATCTAGACTGTCCAGTACTTTATTCACACAATGCTGACTGTGTCCCCAGCTCTTAAAATGCCGTAATACCTCTGACTAACTCGTGAAAATCTTTAGAACCCTTACAGCCCTAATACCCCTAATAGCTTCACTGATTGTCTTAAAATCTCAACTAACCCACCTCTTAGCCTCCAAATACCCTCCCGTGTTTGTTAATTGATGCTCAGAGCGTTGGAGTACATTCTGGCAGTACATAATGCCAGTTCAATGACGCTTCATAGGAGAATGAGTACATTGGGTTTGACTAATGGCGAAGATAGTTTGCTCAGTTCTAATAGAGTATATACAGTATATCACAAAAGTGAGTACACCCCTCACATTTTTGTAAATATTTGAGTATATCTTTTCATGTGACAACACTGAAGAAATGACACTTTGCTACAATGTAAAGTACATTGGACATTTTCACTTAGGGGTGTACTCACTTTTGTTGCCAGCGGTTTAGACATTAATGGCTGTGTGTTGAGTTATTTTGAGGGGACAGCAAATGTACACTGTTATACGAGCTGTACCCTCACTACTTTACATTGTAGCAAAGTGTCATTTCTTCAGTGTTGTCACATGAAAAGATATACTCAAATATTTACAAAAATGTGAGGGGTGTACTCACTTTTGTGATATACTGTATACATTATTCTAAGCTCTGTATGTTCATCTCTGCTCCCTCTTACCCTGTTCTTATCCCTTGTTGCTAACTCTGTGTACACCACACAGGGAGGCTTATGGCCACTCTCCCCTGTGCTAATGATACGGATCTCTGAGTAGAGTTGAGTAGAGTTGCCATTGATCTGTGTGTTCATTTAAAAACCAATGGGATTGATCAGGGGGCTAGGCTGTGCTGTCTTGGTAGTGGGTGGGAGAAATGATCAGACAGGATTTAAATGTGAGGAGCCAAGGGGGTATTTCTCAGCAGTATCTATCTTGTTAGCTCTGTGATTATGTCAAACCACCTGTGTTCATGATGTGTGTGTTTGTGCATGTGTGTGTGTGTAGTATTACCACCGGTCTCTGTATCCTGGTAGTTGGGGTCCAGCCCTCTCTCCAGCAGCCTAGATACTTTCTCCACCTGATGGTGCTGGATGAGGTCCATAAACTTTCTCAAGTTGGCCTGGAGATGGAGAGCGAGAAAAAAAGGAGAGTTAGAGAGAGTGGAGAGAGAGAGAGTAGAGAGAGTAGAGAGAGTAGAGAGAGTAGAGAGAGTAGAGTGAGTGAGTGAGTGAGTGAGTGAGTGAGTGAGTGAGTGAGTGAGTGAGTGAGTGAGTGAGTGAGTGAGTGAGTGAGTGTGTGAGAGAGCAGGTCAGAGATATGAATGGGAGAAGGTTAGAAAAAAGAGAGAAGGAGAGAGGAAAACAGGGACACAAGAGGGGGGAGAGAGAACAAAAGAAAGAGACATAGATCGAATGATTGGGGTGTGCTGATTGGAGCATAGAGTGCACGATGGGATGAGTGTTCTCATCTGATTTCCAGGGCAGATATAAATAGATTAAAGAACAGCTCCCTAAACACTATAGGGAGAGAGGAGAGGAGGAAGGGAGGAGGAAGAGAGAGGAGAAGAGGATGATGATGAACATATGGAGAAGTAGAAGAGGGAGGGAGGGAGGGAGGGAGGGAGGGAGGGAGGGAGGGAGGGAGGGAGGGAGCGAGGGAGGGATGGGAGGGAGGGAGGGACAAAAATGTTAATCTTTGAAGAGATGGAGGTAGAGAGAGAAATGTAGGGAGGAAAGAGCAGAACATAGTAGGGGTGGACCTGCATACACCTCATCTGCGCCATCACCACGAGTCAATCTATATGTGTCAGAAATACAGTACATGGAACTGTACACCAGTATGGAAACCAGCATGTGCTCACTTCCCACCCTCTCTTTATATCACCCTCCCTTCGTTTTCCGTCAGATACTGCTCTCTCAATTCAGTGATGCTTTATTGGCACATAATACAAAGGTGTGCATTGCCTTAGCATAAATTCATTTATGATGACATAATTAGAAAGGAATATGACACACCATCAAGTTATCATTTACTAATTATTATTATATATCATGTATTCATAATTTTTTTCCTCATACAGTCAGTGAACATTTACCAACGGCAGATATGCAAAGTGCGTATTTTGTGTGCTTATGTGTGCTCGTGCATGTGTGAACACATGCAGAGTGATCCAGGTTAAGTGGGCACAGGCGAGACATGAAATATACGTCCATTGAATAATTTTACAGGCCAATTCCACCTTTGCCACGGCATCCTGACTCAACTCGCCAACAGATAATGGACCGCAATTACAAACTTGTCTCTCACACTTCCTCAGAAGCTTGTTGGCCTAATGGACTTGTATAATGCCACCCACGACCTTGGTATCAGCACCTTAGATTTATATCCACATTTTTTGGGCTTTCTTCCACCTTCTACTGGTTCAATTTCAGACAGCTGCGAAACCTTGTGTAATTGAGTGTGGTTATAAGGTGTGAATGCCAGTGTTGGACGTGGCATTTAAAAGGTACGAGACAGGTTCCCCTCACTGTCTCTCTCATGCTAATCCCTGACTCCAATTGTCTCTCTCTCTCTCTCGCTCTCGCTCTCGCACACGCACACACACACACACACACACACACACACACACACACACACACACACACACACACACACACACACACGCGCGCACACACACAATTAGGGGTGAGCTGCTCCAGTCCTAACCCAGAAATGTCACCTGTCAGGAGGCAGAGAGAGAGCCCAGGTGGACTGGTCCCCCACAACAAGGGCTCTTAGAGCCACACACCTCGACAAACATCCCCTAAAACAGGGGTTTTCAGTTCCAGATATCGGTCTTCCCGGGCTGCACATTTTTGCTCCAGCCCAACACAATCAAACCTAATAATTTATTCTGAAAACTGAGTGGTGGCACTAATTTAACTCCATACAGTACATGATTGATCTACACAAGGGTTTTATTATCAGTTTAATAAGTTAATGGTGCCATCAGGCTCTCTGGTGTTGACTACTGTGGAGCAAATAACTACCAACCTCCTCTCTCCATATCACCATCTTTTCGCCTCCTTGACTCTTACGGAAAGTAAAGAGTAGACATGCGGACAGGAGAGTATAGAGTAGAGAGAGACATGCAGGCAGGACACTCGAGAGAGACTACAGAGGCTCACAGTGACAACAGCTGACATAACTGAAGATGTTTGAGTGTCTGTGTGTTGACAGTGAGATAAAGTGAGATAAAGTGACACGCCAGCATCTCTGTTGCTCCCAACAGTGTGTGTTTGTGTTTGTGTTAGTGCATGTGTGCAGTAAGACCCCAGCTGGTTGTTAGGAGAGAGTGTGAAGTTTGTCCACACCACTCACCTTGGTGTGAAGTTTGGCAATCTGCTTCTCTTCCACATGGGTCTGCCTGTAGACTCGGCTCTTGTAGCGGAACTGTGCAAAAGAGGATAGAGAAAAAAATTGGTTTTGGGTCAGTCAGATATGTATGACATGGTGTCATGTAGCAATGACAGTTGTTCTGTCACAACTTGCAGACTTGTTTACGTGTTGCTGGGCTTTTTGTTGCCAACCTTACTTTGCTACCTGACAACTTTACGGTTTTATTTTTTAATGACCGTTTATGTTTTTTAGTTTTTCCCTCGCTCAACTTTTTTTCATTCAACTTTTTCACTCCGGACGCTTTATCTGGACATGGTTCGTCAGGACCTCCAACAGCCGAAGCTAAGTAGTAACATTAACATGATGTCTTCTAATTGCAGTCACTGTACTCATAATATACAGGAGAACGATCGCCTTACGGCGAGGATAGCTGTGCTGCAAGCCCAGAAGTACAGATAGTAACGTTAGTACAAATCCCCTCGCACGGTCCCTGCAGCCGGACAACTTTCTCATGGCTTCTGGAGGGAAATGCTGTAGGAATGCTCAACCGGTGTCGCTCATTCAGCCGACAGAAACTTTCAACCGGTTTTCCCCATTAAGCAGCGAGTTGGAGTCTGAGGCCGAGCCTTCGCTGGTCTCTACTCCTCCCGTTACGGGGTCTGAGACGCCGAAGGCTCCCACCATTAGCTCTGACAAATTGAAAACCCTAGTCATTGGCGACTCCATTACCCGCAGTATTAGACTTAAAACGAATCATCCAGCGATCATACACTGTTTACCAGGGGGCAGGGCTACCGACGTTAAGAAGGCTAATCTGAAAATGGTGCTGGCTAAAGCTAAAACTGGCGAGTGTAGAGAGTATAGAGATATTGTTATCCACGTCGGCACCAACGATGTTAGGATGAAACAGTCAGAGGTCACCAAGCGCAACATAGCTTCAGCGTGTAAATCAGCTAGAAAGATGTGTCGGCATCGAGTAATTGTCTCTGGCCCCCTCCCAGTTAGTGGGAGTGATGAGCTCTACAGCAGAGTCTCACAACTCAATCGCTGGTTGAAAACTGTTTTCTGCCCCTCCCAAAAGATAGAATTTGTAGATAATTGGCCCTCTTTCTGGGACTCACCCACAAACAGGACCAAGCCTGGCCTGTTGAGGAGTGACGGACTCCATCCTAGCTGGAGGGGTGCTCTCATCTTATCTACCAACATAGACAGGGCTCTAACTCCTCTAGCTCCACAATGAAATGAGGTGCAGGCCAGGCAGCAGGCTGTTAGCCAGCCTGCCAGCTTAGTGGAGTCTGCCACTAGCACAGTCAGTATAGTCAGCTCAGCTATGCCCATTGAGAACGTGCCTGTGCCTCAAACTAGGTTGGGCAAAACTAAACATGGCGGTGTTCGCCTTAGCAATCTCTCTAGAATAAAGACCTCCTCCATTCCTGCCATTATCGAAAGAGATCGTGATACCTCACATCTCAAAATAGGGCTACTTAATGTTAGATCCCTCACTTCAAAGGCAGTTATAGTCAATGAACTAATCACTGATCATAATCTTGATTTGATTGGCCTGACTGAAACATAGCTTAAGCCTGAGGAATTTACTGTGTTAAATGAGGCCTCACCTCCTGGTTACACTAGTGACCATATCCCCCGCGCATCCCGCAAAGTCGGAGGTGTTGCTGACATTTACGATAGCAAATTTCATTTTACAAAAAAAAAAACGACGTTTTTGTCTTTTGAGCTTCTAGTCATGAAATCTATGCAGCCTACTCAATCACTTTTTATAGCTACTGTTTACAGGCCTCCTGGGCCATATACAGCGTTCCTCACTGAGTTCCCTGAATTCCTATCGTACCTTGTAGTCATAGCAGATAAATTTCACATTTTTGGTGATTTTAATATTCACATGGAAAAGTCCACAGACCCACTCCTAAAGGCTTTCGGAGCCATCATCGACTCATTGGGTTTTGTCCAACATGTCTCTGGACCTACTCACTGTCACAGTCATACTCTGGACCTAGTTTTGTCCCATGGAATACATGTTCTGGATCTTAATGTGTTTCCTCATAATCCTAGACTATCGGACCACCATTTTATTACGTTTGCAATCGCAACAAATAATCTGCTCAGACCCCAACCAAGGAGCATCAAAAGTCGTGCTATAAATTCTCAGACAACCCAAAGATTCCTTGATGCCCTTCCAGACTCCCTCTGCCTACCCAAGGACGTCAGAGGACAAAAACCAGTTAACCACCTAACTGAGGAAATCAATTTAACCTTGCGCAATACCCTAGATGCAGTTGCACCTCTATAAACTAAAAACATTTGTCATAAGAAACTAGCTCCCTGGTATACAGAAAATACCCGAGCTCTGAAGCAAGCTTCCAGAAAATTGGAACGGAAATGGCGCCACACCAAACTGGAAGTCTTCCGACTAGCTTGGAAAGACAGTACCGTGCAGTATCGAAGAGCCCTGCTGCTCGATCATCCTACTTTTCCAACTTAATTGAGGAAAATAAGAACAATCCAAAATGTATTTTTGATACTGTCGCAAAGCTAACTAAAAAGCAGCATTACCCAGAGAGGGTGTCTTTCACTTCAGCAGTAATAAATTCATGAACTTCTTTCAGGAAAAGATCATGATCATTAGAAAGCAAATTACGCGGGGCCTCCCGGGTGGGGCAGTGGTCTAGGGCATCGCAGCACTAGCTGTGCCACCAGAGACTCTGGGTTCGCACAATTGGCCTAGCGTCGTCCGGGTTAGAGAGGGTTTGGCCGGTAGGGATATCCTTGTCTCATCGCGCACCAGCGACTCCTGTGGCGGGCCGGGCGCAGTGCGCGCTAACCAAGGTAGCCAGGTGCACGGTGTTTCCTCCGACACATTGGTGCGGATGGCTTCCGGGTTGGAGGAGCGCTGTGTTAAGAAGCAGTGCAGCTTGGTTGGGTTGTGTTTCGGAGTCTTATTGTAGTTGTAGCGATGTAGCGATGAGACAAGATAGTAATTACTAACAATTGGATACCACAAAATTGGTGAGAAAAGGGGTAAAAAATATATAATAAAAATAAAATAAAAAAAGAAAGCAAATTACGGACTCCTCTTTAAATCTGCGTATTCCTCCAAAGCTCAGTTGTCCTGAGTCTGCACAACTCTGTCAGGACCTAGGATCAAGAGAGACACTTAAGTGTTTTAGTACTATATCACTTAACACAATGATGAAAATAATCATGGCCTCTAAACCTTCAATCTGCAAACTGGACCCTATTCCAACTAAACTACTGAAAGAGCTGCTTCCTGTGCTTGGCCCTCCTATGTTGAACATAATAAACGTCTCTCTATCAACCAGATGTGTACCAAACTCACTAAAAGTGGCAGTAATAAAGCCTCTCTTGAAAAAGCCAAACCTTGACCCAGAAAATATTTTAAAAATATCGGCCTTTATCGAATCTTCCATTCCTCTCAAAAAAAATGGAAAAAGCTGTTGCGCAGCAAATCACTGCCTTCCGGAAGACAAACAATGTATATGAAATGCTTCTGTCTGGTTTTAGACCCCATCATAGCACTGAGACTGCACTTGTGAAGGTGGTAAATGACCTTAGAATGGCGTCAGACCGAGGCTCTGCATCTGTCCTTGTGCTCCTAGACCTTAGTGCTGCTTTTGATACCATCGATCACCACATTCTTTTGGAGGGATTGGAAACCCAAATTGGTCTACACGGACAAGTTCTAGCCTGGTTTAGATTTTATCTGTCGGAAAGATATCAGTTTGTCTCTGTGAATGGTTTATCCTCTGACAAATCAACTGTAAATGTTGGTGTTCCTCAAGGTTCCGTTTTAGGACCACTATTGTTTTCACTATATATTTTACCTCTTGGGGATGTCATTCGAAAACATAATGTTAACTTTCACTGCTATGCGGATGACATACAGCTGTGCATTTCAATTAAACATGGCGAAGCCCCAAAATTGCCCTCGCTAGAAGCCTGTGTTTCAGATATAAGGAAGTGGATGCCTGCAAACGTTCTACGTTTAAACTCGGACAAAACAGAGATGCTTGTTCTAGGTCCCAAGAAACAAAGAGATCTTCTGTTGAATTTGACAATTAATCTTGATGGTTGTACAGTCGTCTCAAATAAAACTGTGAAGGACCTCGGCGTTACTCTGGACCCTGATCTCTCTTTTGACGAACATATCAAGACTGTTTCAAGGACGGCTTTTTTCCATCTACGTAACATTGCAAAAATCAGAAACTTTCTGTCCAAAAATGATGCAGAAAAATTAATCCATGCTTTTGTTACTTCTAGGTTAAACTACTGCAATGCTCTACTTTCCAGCTACCCGGATAAAGCACTAAATAAACTTCAGTTAGTGCTAAATACGGCTGCTAGAATTCTGAATAGAACCACAAAATGTGATCATATTACTCCAGTGCTAGCCTCCCTACACTAGCTTCCTGTTAAGGTAAGGGCTGATTTCAAGGTTTTACTGCTAACCAACAAAGCATTACATGGGCTTGCTCCTACCTATCTTTCCGATTTGGTCCTGCCGTACATACCTACACGTACGCTACAGTCACAAGACGCAGGCCTCCTAATTGTCCCTAGAATTTCTAAGCAAACAGCTGGAGGCAGGGCTTTCTCCTATAGAGCTCCATTTTTATGGAATGGTCTGCCTACCCATGTGAGAGACGCAGACTCGGTCTCAACCTTTAAGTCTTTACTGAAGACTCATCTTTTCAGTGGGTCATATGATTGAGTGTAGTCTGGCCCAGGAGTGTGAAGGTGAACGGAAAGGCTCTGGAGCAACGAACCGCCCTTGCTGTCTCTGCCTGGCCGGTTTTATATGTAAGATAAGGTTTTATATGTAAGATGACTAAATAAAGAGCAAAATTATTAATTATTATTATATTATTATTTGTGCCCTGGTCCTATAAGAGCTCCCTGTCACTTCCCACGAGCCGGGTTGTGACAAAAACTCACACTCAATCTCATGTTTAATAAATGTTTCATATAGTGTGTGTGTGGCAAGATTAGAATGATGGCAAAAAAACAACATTTGAGAGTGCGCTGACCCTGGTGCTAAAAGGGGTATGCAGCTGGAGGTTGAATGTTTGAAAGGGTACGGGACTATAAAAAGTTTGGGAACCACTGCTGTAGAGCTTAGAGAGGATCTCATGTCAAATATTGTTTAAGTAATATGGCTACAGGTTCACCTGCCTCACCTAAAGCCTATTATTTTGCGAAGTTGCTACAGACCACCAAGTTCTAACAGTCAGTATCTGGATAATATGTGTGAAATGTTTGATAATGTATGTGATGTCAACAGAGAGGTATATTTTCTGGGTGAACTAAATATTGACTGGCTTTCATCAAGCTATCCGCTCAAGAAAAAGCTTCAAACTGTAACCAGTGCCTGTGTAACGGATGTGAAAGTTAGTTAGCGGTGCTACGCGCTAATAGCATTTCAATCGGTGACGTAACTCGCTTTGAGACCCTGAAGTAGTGGTTCCCCTTGCTCTGCAAGGGCCGCGGCTTTTGTGGAGCGATGGGTAACGACGCTTCGCGGGTGACTGTTGTTGATGTGTGCAGAGGGTCCCTGGTTCGCGCCTGGGTCGGGGCGAGGGGATGGACGTAAAGTTAAACTGTTAAACCTGCAACCTGGTTCAGGTTATCAGTCAACCTACAAGTGTATTTACAAACAGCACAGGAATGAAATCACCCACATATATTGATCACATCTTTACTAATGCTCTAGAAATTTGCTTTAAAGCAGTATCCAAATCCATTGGATGTAGTGATCATAATATAGTAGCCATATCTAGGAAAACCAAAGTTCCAAAGGCTGGGCCTAATATAGTGTAAAAGAGGTCATACAATATATTGTGTAATTGATGTAAATAATATTTTCTGGTCTGTGGTGTGTATTGAGGAGCAACCAGACGCTGCACTTGACACATTTCTGAAATTGCTTTCTCCAGTTACTAATAAGCATGCACCAATTAAGAACATTTCTGTAAAAACTGTTAAATCCCCGTGGATTGATGAGGAATTAAAAAATGGTATGATTGAGCGGGATGAGGCAAAACGAATGGAAAATAAGTCTGGCTGCACAACCGATTGGCAAATGTACTGTAAATTGAGCAATCATGTGACTAAACTGAACAAAAAGAAGAAACTGTACTATGAAACAAAGATAATATTATATTAATTATTCATTATTAATTATATAAAGAATGATAATAAAAAGCTTTGGAGCACCTTAAATGATTTTGAGCAAAAAGGTGAACTTGGCTCCATCTTTCATTGAATCAGATGGCTCATTCATCACAAAACCCACTGATATAGTTTTTTTTATTGGCAAGATTAGCAAATTTAGGCATGACACACAAACAACAAATTCTGAACCTACACATCCATGCATAACTGAACAAATTATGAAAGGCAAGCACTGTAATTTTGAATTGCGTAAAGTGAGTGTGGAAGAGGTGAAATAATAATTGTTGTCTATCAACAATGACAAGCCACCTGGGTCTGACAACTTGGATGAAAAATGACAGAGGATGATAGCGGATGACATTGCCACTGCTATTTGCCATCTCATCAATCTAAGCCGACAGGAAGTGTGTGCCCTCGGGCCTAGAGGGAAGCAAAAGTAATTCTGCTACCCAAGAATAGCAAAACACCCTTTACTGGCTCTAACAGTCGACCAATCCGCCTGCTACCAACCCACAGTGAACTTCTGGAAAAAATGGTGTTTGACCAGATACAATGCTATTTCACAGTACACAAATTAACAATTGACTTTCAGCATGCTTATAGGGAGGGGCACTCAACATGTACAGCACTTACACAAATGACTGATGACTGGCTGATAATAAGAAGACCGTGGGAGCTGTTTTGTTAGACTTCAGTGCAGCTTTTGACATTATCGATTAGAATCGGCTGCTGGAAAAACGTACGTGTTATGGCTTTACATCCCCTGCTATATCGTGGATCGAGAGTTACCTGTCTAACAAAACACAGAGGGTATTCTTTAATGGGAGCCTCTCCAACCTAATCCAGTTGTCTGGGCCCCTTACTTTTTAAAATCTTTACTAATGACCTGCCACTGGCACTGAGTAAAGCCTGTGTATCTACAGTGTGTATGCTGATGACTCAACATTATACACGTTTGCTACCACAGCAATTGAAATCACTGCAATACTTAGCAGAGAGCCGCAGTCAGTTTTAGAATGGGTGGCAAGTAATAAACTAAATATAAACAAAAAAGCATTGTATTTGGGACAAACCATTCACTAAACCCTAAACTTCAACTAAATATTGTAATGAATAATTGTCACGTTCGTCGTTTGGATGAAGAGAGGAGGACCAAGGCGCGGTGTGATAAGAATACATTCTTCTATTTATTTAACGAAACGAAGAACTCTTAAACAAACTAAGCAAAACAACAAACGAACGTGAAGCTATATATTAAACAAGTGCAGACACAGGCAACTTACATATAGACAATAACCCACGAAATACCCAACGGAATATGGCTGCCTAAATATGGTTCCCAATCAGAGACAACGATAAACAGCTGCCTCTAATTGAGAACCAATCTAGGCAACCATAGACATACAAACACCTAGACTAGTAAACACCCCATAAACATACAAAACCCCTAGACAAGACAAAACACATACATCCCCCATGTCACACCCCGACCTAACCAAAATAATAAAGAAAACAAAGATAACTAAGGTCAGGGCGTGACAATAATGTGGAAATTGAACAAGTTGAGCAGACGAAACTGCTTGGTGTAACCCTGGATTTTAAACTGCCATGGTCAAAACATATTGATGCAATGGAAGCGAAGATGGGGAGAGGTCTGTCCGTAATAAAGTGTTGCTCTGATTTCTTGGGCCCTAGTTTTGTCACACCTGGACTACTGCCCAGTCATATGGTCAAGTTGCACAAAAAGGGACATAGGCAAATTACAATGAAGAGAGAGAGAGTGGAGAGATATGACTCAAGTAGCGAAGTAAACTATAAAAATGTACCTTATACACGGCATATCGCATTTAATAAACCAAACTTTCAAATATGCTTATAGAAGGTAAAGTAAACACCTAAACCGGTCCGTGCAGCAATACCAGTATAGCTCTAATCTCTCCTGGCTCAAATTAGAGATTGACTGCACCACTACTTGTCTTTGTAAGAGGTTTTGACATGTCAAAAGCAACGAACTGTCTGTTTGTACAACTAGCACACAGCTTGGACACACATGCATACTCCGCAAGACATGCTACCTGGGGTCTCTTCATAGTGCCCAAGTCCAGGACAGACGTTGGAAAATGCACAATACTACACAGAGCCATGACTACATGGAACTCTATTCCACATCAAGTAACTCATGCAAGCAATAAAATCAAACTTAAAAAATGTATAAAACTACACCTTATGCAACCTCTTGCGTGGCGAAGAGACACACGCATACTAACACACTTCTTCTACACACACGTATAGTTTTTATATTGTTGTATGGTGATATTATACTGCCTTGGCAGCAGCTAATGGGGATCCATAATAATTAGAAATAGAAATACCACACCTTTTAAAATTTTTAACAACTTCAGTGATTGGCTGGCACTCTACCTCCAGAGCTGGAACTCCTTTGCTGATTGGCTGTGGGTATTCCAGGAGGAGGCGTTCCTCATCCAGGAACTTCCCATCACGTCCGTTCATGGCGGGCTGGAAGAGTCCGTAGTTCAGCACATCCTTCAGACTCTGGCTCAACGTGCACAGGATCCTCTGCTTGGCAACCCACACAGTCGCGTTGGGGTTGAACCGCATACATTTCTGCGTGAGGGGTTTGGGTTGGGGTTGGGAATAGGGGTGTTGAAAGGGGTAGGGTTAGAGAGGGGAAAAGTGAGAATCATGGTAAAAGAAAACGGGTCACAGACTTTCAGTTGTAGGCCAAGAGCCTGGGCTTGAGCATTCCCAGGCAAAACCGTCACCAACATTTCCTTTACAAACACTTACAAACATTACCCTACAAACACTTATACATACAAATACTTAAAGGGATAGTTCACCCAAGTAAAAAAAAATACACATTTGTTTCCTTAACCTGTAAGCAGTCTATGGACAAGGTATGACAGCAATCTATGCTTTGGTTTAGTTCCCCTGACACTGTTTCCACATGCTAACATTTTAGCATTTGTGGCACAAATCCCATTCAAGTCATGGGACCGATCTTAGAAGGTTTTGCTCATCATGTCCAAATCATCCGAAAGTATCTAACATTGTTTGTGAAGCTCAACAAACTCACTTATAGATGATTAGAAAAAATGCTAATATCATAACTTGAATGGGATTTGTGCCACAAATGCTAAAACATTAGCATGTGGAAACAGTGCCAGGGAAACTAAAGCAAAGTATGGATTGCTATCATACCTTGTCCATAGACTGCTTACAGGGTAAGGAAACCAATATCATTTTGTAATTTGGGTGAACTATCTCTTTAAAAAACATTTCCCATACAAACACTTACCCATACAAACACATTTCCCACATCTTCTCTAAGTGCCACACAGTGTCACAACCTCAGCTATGGCGCAGGTACAGCATGACAGTCACACCACACCACCCCACTGACCCCTCTCCTGCACCCAGCCAGATTACCTCCGAGCTGAACAAACAAACAATACAGCAGCATCTGCCAGACCTGGCTGAATCAGAGAGGATTATGGGCCACGGGCCGTGGCATTCAGTGTTTGTTTGTGTGCGTGTGTGTGTGTGTGTGTTTACCTCTGGATCTGCAGCTCAGCTGGTGCTAGTGGACCTGTGCCTGTGATAAAGACTGAGGCTGATGAACACTCTGAACTCTACCCATAACACCCCCTGACTGACAGTGAGTAGGTGGGGAGGAGATGGAGGGATGGAGGGAAGGATAGTGTACAGGAACAGATGTCTGGCATCCGTCTGTGTAGAGATAATGGGCTGTTTCCACCTGGCTGAGGACCATTCCGACGGTACAGTATGTTACTTCGCTAGTAAATCTCCCATCGTGTTACATTATATGCTCCAGCTTCATCCTGAGTGCATCTCAGAACAGTAAATAGAAAGGTTAAGTTTCCGGAGAAACTTTGTTATGTGGTCCTGTGTGGCTCAGTTGGTAGAACACGGCGCTTGCAACGCCCAGGGTTCTGGGTTCAAATCAAAAATCAAATAAAAAAATTCCCACGAGTTCGATTCCTACGAGAGACCAGTATCAAAAAAATTTATGAAAATGTACGAACTCAATACTGTGTCGCTCTGGATAAGATAAATGGTCAATGACAAAAATGTAATGAAACAGGGGAAACTTTAGAAAATAATGAAGTAGCTATTTGAAAGCTTCTCTGACAGTGAAATGCCTGAAATGGGTTTGACGTGCAACCCGAGCAGGGGTGGTATAGGGATGGAAGATGTGAAAGTAAAAACAGTAGATGTTTGTCACTGGGAAATACATCAACATACATGTAATCCTCTCTTCAATTCTAAGGGCTTAATTGGGATGGGAAACATATGTTTACATTGCCAAAACAAGTGTAATAGATCATAAACAACAGTGAAATAAACAACAAAAAATGTACAGTAAACATTACACTCACAAAAGTTAAAAAAAGAATAGAGACATTTCAAATATCATATTATCGCTATATACAGTGTTGTAACGATGTGAAAATAGTTCAAGTACAAAAGAGAAAATAAATGAACATAAATATGGGTTGTTTTTACAATGGTGTTTGTTCTTCACTGGTTGCATTTCTCTCTCTCTCTCTCTCTCTCTCTCTCTCTCTCTCTCTCTCTCTCTCTCTCTCTCTCTCTCTCTCTCTCTTTCTCTCTCTCTCAGACACGATAACACACACACAGCCCACTGATGTTACAACTACAGTCACCAAGCGGTAAACCGATCTAACGAAATCCTCCAGTGCCACCACAAGCCCATTCTAATATAATGAGTAAATTATGACTCAAAATTAACGAATGGTAATTCAACCTAATAATAAGTTAGGTCATTTGAATATATATGAGAGAGGAGGAACAGTTAATCCCAGTACTTTGATTTATTCAACACCATAGGGTACAAAACCGCCTCCTTTCAGAAGCTCTTATGTGGGTGGTCTTGTACTGTACTGTACTGTACTTATGTGGGTGGTCTTGTACTGTAAGTTAATTACATCACAATTGCATCAGGCTCAGATGTAGGTCAACACAAATTGACCCCAAAGATTTCCGCCCACTATGTGGCCCCCCCCTACCGTAAACCCTCCCCTCTATACCTATCCCTAACCATAAAGAGTCACAACCGTTCCATAGTTCAACAACATGTTTCCCATTGATAGGAATGAACAAAGAGATAGAGAAAAGATAAAGAGGAGAAACAGAGGGAGAAAGGGAGACAAAGAAACAGTTTAGAAGATTATAAAGAGACTAACAAAGAAAAAGTGAGAGATGGACATACTGTAAAAGCAAGAGAGTGTGGAGTAGTGGAGGGAAATAAAAACAGTTGTTTATTGTAGCTGTTCTCTCTCTCTCTCCCTCCAATTCAAATGGGCTTTATTGGCATGGGAAACATGTATTTACATTGCCAACGCAAGTGAAATAAACAATAAACAAAAGTGAGAAGACACAAAACACAAACAAAAAATATTATAATTTCACAGTAAATATTGCACCCAATAAGGTTTAAATAATATAAAGACATTCAAATATTGGTAGTATTTACAATATTGTTTGTGTTCCACTAGTGTGCTGTGATTGCACACTGCAGTATTTAGCCTAACAGATATGGGGGTTTACAGTGCATTCGGAAAGTGTTCAGACCCCTTGACTTTTTCCACATTTTGTTACATTACAGGCTTATTCTAAAATGTATTAAATATTTTTTTCCCTCATCAATCTACACACAATATCCCATAATGATAAAATAAAAACAGGTTTTTAGATTCTTTGGCACATTTAATACAAAATAAAAACTGAAAAATAACATTTACGTGAGTATTCAGACACTTTACTCAGTACTTTGTTGAAGCACCTTTGGCAGCGTTAACAGACTCAAGTCTTCTTGGGTATGAAGCTACAAGCTTGGCACACCTGTATTTGGGGAGTTTTTCCCCATTCTTCTCTGCAGATCCTCTCATGCTCTGTCAGGTTGGATTGGGAGTGTCACTGCACAGCGATTTTCAGGACTCTCCAGAAATGTTTGATCGGGTCCAAGTCCGGACTCTGGCTGGGCCACTCAAAGACATTCAGAGACTTGTCCGGAAGCCACTCCTGCGTTGTCTTGGCTATGTGCTTAGGGTTGTTGCCCTGTTGGAAGGTGAACCTTCGCCCCAGTCTGAGGTCCTGAGCACTCTGGACCAAGGTTTCATCAAGAATCTCTCTGCACTTTTCTCCATTCATCTTTCACTCGTCTCCCAGTCCCTGCCGCTGAAAAACATCCCCACAGCACAATCCTGCCACCAACATGCTTCACAGTAGGGATGGTGCAAGGTTTCCTCCAGACGTGATGCTTGGCATTCAGGCCAAAGTGTTCAATCTTGGTTTCATCAGACTAGAGAATCTTGTTTCTCATGGTCTGAGTCTCGTTTAGGTGCCTTTTTGCAAACTCCAAATAGGCTGTCATGTGTGTTCTACTGAGGATTGGCTTCCGTCTGGCCACTCTACCATAAAGGCTTGATTGGTGGAGTGCTGCAGAGATAGTTGTCTTTCTGGAAGGTTCTCCCATCTCCACAGAGGAGATGGGAGAACAAATGTTTGATTTGTTTTCAAATTCTTTGTGCTCTGTGTGATTTGTGGGAAACATATATCTCTAATGTGGTCATTCATTTGGCAGGAGGTTAGGAAGGACAGTTCAGTTTCCACCTCATTTTCTGGGCAGTGGGCACATGGCCTGTCTTCTCTCGAAAAGCCAGGTCTGATGTGTGACCCTATCATGTGGCGACCTCTCTCAATAGCAAGGCTATGCTCACTGAGTCTGCACATGGTCAAGTATTTTCTTCATTTTGGGTAAGTCTGGTATTCTGGTATTCTGCAGTATATCTCAGGTTCATAGGCGCATGATGACAGCATACAGTAGCTGTACGATTGACAGGGGGCATTCAGGGGAGTTAGAGGGACATAAATGAGGTTATTTACATTATGACTGCCAATGCCCTTGGGACAATGTACATTTGCAGCAGCACTACGACAACTCAGTGACACAATGGTATGGATTATATGAGAGGAGCTTGGGACACTGATAAGTCATTGGTGGTGCTGTGGTCTGGATGTAGGTCCTCTCGGCGTGGGTCCTCTAGGTGCAGGTGGGGGGCCTTGTTGGTCTGGGCGGGCTGTCCGATGCTCTGTTGCTGTGTGAGGTGCTGGGGCTGCGTTTGTGGGCAATGTCTTTCAGGGTCCTTGCTAGAGTAGGGACTGCTGGTGTGTAGAGGTGGACCTGGTCATAAAGGCTGTTCAAGTCCAGGATGGGGTACGGTGGGCCAGGTAAACATTTGGTTTTGAGGCACAGTCATGGGAAATGCTTGCGTTTACCCTCTGTATGGTAGCAGGGTGAACGTCTTTCGTGGTAGCATGGTGGCGATAACCACTTGTGCGTTGGGGAAAGTGAAAGAAGCTTTTTCAATCACTCCCTTCAGTGCTGTGGCCACCCTTTCCTGCTGTGCACTCTCTCTCTCTCTCTCTATCAATTCGTATCCTAATGCTTGCCTCTTATCCTTTTATTCTCAAACGCATCAAAGGAATACCCACTATCCTGGACACATAGTCTGTTACGGAGAACTGTTCCAATTCACATTGCTGTGGTAAAAATAAAAAAACACTTAGCCACTAAATAGATAAAAAATATTCACAATTCGACAACAATATACATTAGGACTAGGGAATCAAGTCAAACAAACACACTTTTTTTATATGGCAAATTCATTCCAAATAAATGTAGTTCAGTGTTTCACATACATACAGATTATTTACAATGATTTTGTAGGACATGTATGAAATATCTATTACATAATTATGATGAATATTGAAGGGAATATACATTGGGGCAAAAAAGTATTTAGTCAGCCACCAATTGTGCAAGTTCTCCCACTTAAAAAGACGAGAGAGGCCTGTCATTTTCATCATAGGTACACTTCAACTATGACAGACAAAATGAGGGGAAAAAATCCAGAAAATCACATTGTAGGATTTTTAATGAATTTATTTGCAAATTATGGTGGAAAATAAGTATTTGGTCAATAACAAAAGTTTATCTCAATACTATTATATTACTACTATATACTATTATATTATACTGTTATATATCCTTTGTTGGCAATGACAGAGGTCAAACGTTTTCTGTAAGTCTTCACAAGGTTTTCACACACTGTTACTGGTATTTTGGCCCATTCCTCCATGCAGATCTCCTCTAGAGCAGTGATGTTTTGGGGCTGTTTCTGAGCAACACGAACTTTCAACTCCCTCCAAAGCTTTTCTATGGGGTTGAGATCTGGAGACTGGCTAGGCCACTCCAGGACCTTGAAATGCTTCTTACGAAGCCACTCCTTCGTTGCCCGGGCGGTGTGTTTGGGATCATTGTCATGCTGAATGACCCAGTCACGTTTCATCTTCAATGCCCTTGCTGATGGTAGGCTTTGTTACTTTGGTCCCAGCTCTCTGCAGGTCATTCACTAGGTCCCCCCGTGTGGTTCTGGGATTTTTGCTCACCGCTCTTGTGATCATTTTGACCCCACGGGGTGAGATCTTGCGTGGAGCCCCAGATCGAGGGAGATTATCAGTGGTCTTGTATGTCTTCCATTTCCTAATAATTGCTCCCACAGTTGATTTCTTCAAACCAAGCTGCTTACCTATTGCAGATTCAGTCTTCCCAGCCTGGTGCAGGCCTGCAATTTTGTTTCTGGTGTCCTTTGACAGCTCTTTGGTCTTGGCCATAGTGGAGTTTGGAGTGTGACTGTTTGAGGTTGTGGACAGGTGTCTTTTATACTGATAACAAGTTCAAACAGGTGCCATTAATAACGAGTGGAGGACAGAGGAGCCTCTTAAAGAAGAAGTTAAAGGTCTGTGAGAGCCAGAAATCTTGCTTGTTTGTAGGTGACCAAATACTTATTTTCATTACAAATCCTACAATGTGATTTTTGGATTTTTCCCCCTAATTTTGTCTGCCATAGTTGAAGTGTACCTATGATGAAAATTACAGGCCTCTCTCATCTTTTTAAGTGGGAGAACTTGCACAATTGGTGGCTGACTAAATACTTTTTTGCCCCACTGTACATTCACAAATGTCACTGGAACCCCCCCCCCAAATACTTATACCAACAAATATCATCTAAAAACTCAATCTATCTGCTTTGAAAGCCACCAACATTCAATAGCGCTTCTAGATCCATGAGATACCAGTTTGAAATGTCATCATATAATGTCATGTGTTATGAAAGCGTGGGATTTAACATACCATAAAATGTAAAGGTTAACAATCCAATGTAATCTAAGTTCATGTGTTATGTCATGCTTTCTATAACAGTGTGGGTTCAACTAAGGGTTTGACGTACAGTTAGCCTTAAAAATTATTCAATTCAATATGCAATCAATCTCTCTGCTCATGTACTGTATATCACTTATATCTTCCTACCCCACTACTTTCATTGGACCAGTAGAAGAGCTAGTGCCTACATTGATTAAAAAATGTATTATAATAATTCAACTTTATTTTTAAGCAGGGAAGTCCCATTGAGACCAATATCTCTTTTGGGTAAATCCATTTTAATTCAATTACTTTTTGAGAGCATCCCTTTTGATTTGAACAAACCTTCCATAAATATTTGCCCATTGTAGAAGTACTCAGAAAGTTACTTTTTGGACCTGAATTCCAAAACACTCAAGAGATAAAGGTGCTCAATGTTGACCTATTTTGCAAACCCCACCATGCCAGAAGACATCCATGTCTTCATGACTGGAAAAGATAAACGGTGGAGATTGACATAATTTAAAAGCTTACAAATAGGGCTGTCCAAACTATCTTTTTTTATGTCATTTTTTTTCATTTAAAAGTAAATGATCTAAAAACGGGCAAACCTTTTTTTTTCCCGCATATGTTGTAGCTTAAAACCTATTTTACATCGTTTGAGGTTTTTGTGTTGTGCCCCCTATCAGTTGAGACACAACATGCTTTTGAATACAGGGTGGGTGTCACGTTTTGGCTGATGAATGTACAAAGATTATACCCTCAACCGATGGCGGCCACAACACAAAAATGTCAGATGATGAAAAGTATGGTTTATTAAGCTACAACATATGCGAATTTGAAAAAAAATCTAAATTGATGTGTTTTTAGATAATTGACTTTAGTTCCGTGAGTTCCAAATATCTCTAACGGTCGCCCCAGCGTGAGTTTTTTTATGCACGTGATGTTAGAATGTTCTCTCCATTCCAGAATGTGATTGTTATGTAACAGTACATTTAATTCATGCTGCCCTCAAACCAAAGCACGCAGCCTGTTTTTATATATAGGCTGTTTTCAACTTGTCAGTTTTAAATTATTTTCTTCTAATAACAGTTTGAATTGAGGTGTGTTCCGCCTCATTCCCATAAAAGTAGCCATTTTTGCTTTTGCAGACCAATTAATTTTTTTGACATTTCTGACCCGGACAAACTTCCCCAAACACTTCTTAATTGTTTGTGCAGTTCAAGTCTGCAGACGTTTGCTCATCTGCCGTCCTGCATACATGTGTCGATATTTTCCATCTGTTGCCTGCATCGCAATCAAAGTTGTTTTCATTACCAATAATAACTTTGGAAATGTGTACGTTTCTATCAAAGTAAG
This sequence comes from Salvelinus fontinalis, assembly GCF_029448725.1. NCBI lineage: Eukaryota > Metazoa > Chordata > Actinopteri > Salmoniformes > Salmonidae > Salvelinus > Salvelinus fontinalis. The sequence goes on from NC_074668.1 coordinate 56,505,686, forward strand.
TGCCTTATTACGTTATAATAGTTCATGCATGTCATTTCTACTGTAGCATAAAGTTTGTGTATATTCCTTATAGCCGCTGACACGCGATGTAACGTTACTCATTTCATAACCTTTATGGTGTTATACTCAATGCTTAGGTAGCTAGCTACATTCTTCTATTAGCTCTGGAAAACAATGCTAATTGCGTCAGAGAAGTATTAGCATGTGTTGTATTTTGAAGCTACCCTGGCCTTATGACTCCCAAGTGGCACAGCGTCTCAGTGCTAGAGGCGACACTACAGACACCCATCTTCAAATCCAGACTGCGTTTCTATCAAAGCAAGTGCCTTATTATGTTATAATAGTTTCTGTGTGTCGTGTTATACCTTTTCTACTGTAGCTCTCTGTGTGTATGGAGCATAATATATGTGTGTATATTCCTTATAACCGCGGACACGCGAGGTAACGTTACTCATGTCATAACCTTTTATGGGGTTATATTCAATCGTGCTTATGTAGCTAGCTACATTATTCGATTAGCTCTGTAAAACAATGCTAATTGCATCAGAAGTATTGGCATGTTGAATTTTGAAGCTACCCTGGAAAAATAGAAAAATATCTTATACCACTTGCTTGTTTTCTGAGTGCATTCCACAAAGCTGTTTATCATGTCAGCCTTATCCACTGCCCCCATTTTGAGGTTACAGTCAAGCACGCAGTCTGATTTTATGTTTCTCTGTCTGGTTTGTTTCTCTCTCCCGTCAGGTGGTCCACCTTCCCTGTGGCTGACATGGTTGCTGTATGCTGTTGACATTTCTTATTTTGTATAACGGTCATTTAGGATGGCAGTAGTGTTGTTGATGAAATGCAGTCATAGCAGCAGAACTAGAAAGCAGTCTTGGGAAAAGAGGGTGGCAAATCGGTCTCTACTATGTCTCCCACCAGCTCTTCTGTCAGAAACAACTTGAAGCACTCTGCCTCAGATGGAAATGGCAAGGGGCGTTGCAGTCCAGACTGGGACTCATCAACACAAACAGCAGGGCCAGGAGGGTTGAAATGGCTGGCAGCCTTCCAGCTACCACAGAACTCCTGTACTTCATCCACTATCGGTCTGCCTCCATCACCACCAGCATCTTCAAAGGGAACTGGGACTTTGTCAGTGGACAAGGGACCCTCTGTCACTGTCAGAATCTGATTCCTGACTTTCAGACTCATTGTCAGAATTTTTTTTAATCTCCAGAATTTTCGCATTTCTCAGTTGTCTCCTTCTGAAAAGACATTGCTAATGCTACAGCTTAGCTCATTAGCTACATGCATAAACAACAACACTGAATGGCTAAGTGGGAGTGAGAGGTTACGTGATTGACTGCCTGCACGTGCCATTTGTATCAATAAATCACTATCAGAAATGTTTTGTGTGGAATTATTGATATATTTACTATTTTATTCACATTTTTTAATTACCGGTGATAAATCATGCATTTGGATTTTTGCATAGATTGTAATGGGCACATAGCTGATGAGCTAAGCTAATTCCGTCTGTGTGTGTGGAGCCATGTTTGTTGACATACAATGCATTCTGGGTTTCACTTGATCGTCTGTCGGACCAAAGATGCTATAACAAAATGAGGTGAGTAAGGGTTCACTCATTTTTTGAGAACTTCAGGAAGTGAATGTGGTATATGAACGATGGTAGACGACACACCCCTTCAACATGCATACTATAAACAGACCAAACTCATCTTGTCACGCCCTGGCCTTAGTTATCTTTATTTTCTGTAATATTTTGGTTAGGTCAGGGTGTGACGGGGGGGGGATGTCTGTGCGTCCTGTTGCTGCTCCCCGCACTAGCCTTGGGGTGCGTGTCCTTAGCCCGGTACCTCCAGTTCTGGTACCACGCACCAGGCCTACTGTGCGCCTCAGCCGGCCAGAGTATGCCGTCTGCCCAGAGCCGCCTGCGCTATCCGTCTGCCCAGAGCCCTCAGAGCTGCCCATCTGTCCCGAGCCGTCAGAGCTGCCTGTCTGTCCCGAGCCGTCAGAGCTGCCCATCTGTCCCGAGCCGTCAGAGCTGCCCGTCTGTCCCGAGCTGCCCGTCTGTCCCGAGCCGTCTGTCCCGAGCCGCTAGAGCCGTACGCCAGTCAGGGGCAGCCAGAGCCGTCCGCCAGTCAGGAGCAGCCAGAGCCGTCCGCCAGTCAGGAGCAGCCAGACAGGAGCAGCCAGAGCCGTCCGCCAGCCATGACCAGCCAAAGCCGTCAGCCAGCCAGGATCTGCCAGAGCCGCCAGCCAGCCAGGATCTGCCAGAGCCGCCAATCAGCCAGGATCTGCCAGAGCCGCCAGTCAGCCAGGATCTGCCAGAACCACCAAAGTGGGTATTAACTATGGTGGAGTGGGGGCCACGTCCCGCACCTGAGCCGCCGCCGTAGGAAGGCCCACCCGGACCCTCCCCTTCTGTGTCAGGTTTTGCGGCCGGAGTCCGCACCTTTGGGGGGGAGGGGGTACTGTCACGCCCTGGCCTTAGTTATCTTTATTTTCCGTAATATTTTGGTTAGGTCAGGGTGTGACAGGGGGATGTTTGTGTATTTGTCTCGTCTTGGGTGGTTGTATGGTATAGGGGGTTTTGGGTAGAGTGTATGGGTTTGTGTTGAGTGTAGGTGTCTAGGTATGTCTATGGTTGCCTGAATGGTTCTCAATCAGACAGCTGTCATTCATTGTCTCTGATTGGGAGCCATATTTAAGGCAGCCATAGGCATTAGAGCATGACAGACGTAGGTTTACCATGTTGAGAAATAAGGTGATGAAAGAAATCAGACAGGCCAAGGCAAACTTTTTTATTAACATAATTGGTGAAGCAAAGGGAAATTCTAAACTGATCTGGGAGAATCTAAAAAAGTTAACAGGGAAAGACCATAGTAACACTGCAAAAATACTAGAAATCATGGTGAAAAACAACACAGGATGCAGTCGAAATAGCCATAGCCTTCAATTCCTACTTTATTGATTCTGTCAGGGTACTGACACAGAACCCCTCCACTGGTTTCTTGGGCTCAGTGCTAGTAAATGATGCTCAACCTGTCTTCATCATAAGGGAGGTTTCTGAGTCAAAGGTGAACAAGGTGATTAGCTCACTAAAGAACTTTAAAGCCAAAGATGTGTCTGGGATGGACTCTACCTTTCTTAAAAACTACAAAGAGTCACTCATTGGCCACATTACTAAGGTCACCAACACATCTTTTATTTTATTTATTTATTTTACCGTTATTTTACCAGGTAAGTTGACTGAGAACACGTTCTCATTTGCAGCAACGACCTGGGGAATAGTTACAGGGGAGAGGAGGGGGATGAATGAGCCAATTGTAAACTGAGGATTATTAGGTGACCATGATGGTTTGAGGGCCAGATTGGGACTGACTGACATCTATTGGTCAGGGGGTGTTTCCAAGGGTATGGAAGTCGGCCATAATAACGGCCATCTTTAAATCAGGCGACCCTGCTGACGTGAGTAACTACAGGCCCATTAGTATACTACCTGTGGTGTCAAAGGTTGTTGAAAAGTGTGTAGCAGAGCAACTGATTGCCCACCTCAACAACAGCCCCTTCACATTACACTCCATGCAGTTTGGCTTCAGAGCGAAACACTCCACAGAAACGGCCAACTGCTTTCTTCTGGAAAATGTGAAGTCCAATATGGACAAAGGGGGCGTTGTTGGGGCTGTGTTTCTGGACCTAAGGAATGCTTTTGATAATGTTAACCATGAGATTCTCATCACAAAATTGTCCAAGTTCAACTTTTCCCCCGATGCCTTGAGATGGATGAAATCATATCTTGAAGGCAGAACTCAGTGTGTCAGAGTGAGCAATGAGCTGTCGCCCACTCTTAGCTATGATGTGGGCGTGCCCCAAGGGTCAATACTGGGGCCCCTCCTGTTCAGCCTGTACATTAATGATCTGCCTTCTGTCTGTACTGGGTCTGAAGTTCAAATGTATGCAGATGATACAGTGATATATGTGCATGCAAAGAGCAAACAACAAGCTGCACAAGAACTCACTACTGTAATGGTCCAGGTTACAAAGTGGCTCAGTGACTCGTGTTTGCATCTCAATGTGAAAAAAACTGTTTGCATGTTCTTCACAAAGAGGGCAACAGATGCTACTGAGCCAGATGTCTATGTGTCAGGGGAGAAGCTCCAGGTGGTATCTGATTTTAAGTACCTTGGCATCATACTTGATTCCAACCTCTCTTTTAAAAAGCATGTGAAAAAGGTAATTCAAATATCCAAATTCAACCTAGCTAATTTCCGATTTATACGAAATTGTTTGACTACAGAGGTAGCAAAACTGTACTTCAAATCTATGATACTCCCCCACTTAACATACTGCTTGACTAGTTGGGCCCAAGCTTGCTGTACAACAGTAAGATCTATTCAGTCTGTCTACAAACAGGCTCTCAAAGTGCTTGATAGGAAGACCAATAGCCATCATCACTGTCACATCCTCAGAAAGCATAAGCTCCTGAGTTGGGAAAATCTTGTGCAATACACCGATGCATGTCTTGTATTCAAGATTCTAAATGGCTTGGCTCCCCCTCCACTCAGTATTTTTGTTAAACAGAAAACCCAAACATATGGCAGCAGATTCACAAGGTCTGCCATGAGAGGTGACTGTATAGTTCCCCTAAGGAAAAGCACCTTTAGTAAATCCGCTTTTTCTGTGAGAGCTTCCCATGTCTGGAATACACTGCCATCAGACACACATAACTACACCACATATCACACTTTCACAAAATGCTTGAAGACATGGCTAAAGGTCAATCAGATTTGTGAACATGGTCCCTAGCTGTGTGTTGCCGCTTTCCATGTCTGTTGTCTGTAACTTGTGAGGTGTGGAAACACTTCGTTGCTTTTATGAATTTTGTCTTGCTGCTTTTTGTTCTATGTTGCTCTGTCTGTGTGCTACGTCTTGCTTGTCCTATGTTGCTATGTCTTGCTTGTTCTATGTTGCTATTGTCTATATTGTAATTGTTTTTAATAACCTGCCCAGGGACTGCGGTTGAAAATTAGCCGGCTGGCTAAAACCGGCACTTTTACTGAAACGTTGATTAATGTGCACTGTCCCTGTAAAAATAAACTCAACTCACTCAATTAGGCTATTGTGGGTAATTGTCTATGTGTAGTGTTTAGTGTCAGCACTATTTGTTTGAATAGCTTCACGGTCGTCTGTTTGTTGTTTTGTTCGTCTTCTAAATAAAAGAAGATGTCTTTCTATCACGCTGCGCCTTGGTCCTCTCTTCACAGTTTTGACGATCGTGACACATCTTGTCTTCTCTTATCTTTAGTTTCTGTGAGGTGAAAAAACCATGGATGCGCACTGAAACTAATCGTCAGATTACTTTTGATTTCTAGGAAGTGTTTTAATTATTTTGATCAATGGTGAGCTCACCCGTGATGTGATTAATTATACATAGTAATTGCTATTAGCTAATTCATATTGTAGTTTGTCAGCCAAGAGTTAGAAAATATGACCGCTTGTGTTGCGTCAATCTTTCCTCAGCGCTAGGACAAATGTAGCCTACATTTTTCCGGTTAGGATGATTATGTTATGCTATTGATACTTCTGTGAATATCTGAACATTGCATCCAAAAATAAACTGCTCACATTCTGGACATAACTTAGTAAGGACTGCTTGTGTGTAAATAGTTTCTGAAAAAAGTGTGGCCAGCTCAAATTCTGTTGTGTCATTCGAAACTGACAGTTCCAAATGAGTGTTCTAATCACACGGGTGTGATCGTTCTACAGTGGTCCCTGAAGCGTAAGATCACATCCGTGTGATTAGAACGCTCATTTGGAACGGTCAGTTTCGAATGACACACCCCTGTGATGGTACGTGTGAAAGGGTTAAAGGTAAAACAAATCGTTACTTATTTTTCAAGACAATAGTTTGAAAACCCTGTTGATAAGCTTTTAAATAATATCAAACTCAACCATTTATATTTCCCAGTGTTGAAAAATGGGTAAACTTTGAGCACCTTTATCTCCTGAAATTTTGGGCATTCAGGTCCTTAAAGTCAATTTCCGACCACTTCATGGGCAAACATGTATGGATTATTTATTTTTAATCAAAAGGGATGTTGTCAAAAAGAGTGATTTCAATTAAGCAGCAAATAAGGAGATAGTGACAGAATGACATAAATCAAAGGAGGGAGCACAAGAAACACAAAAATACAAAACCACAACTATAATTAAGCAGATATTAAGCAGAACTGGCTTCAAATGCTATTTGAAATCTTTAAAATATTTTTAGCGTTTGCTTTAACCTGCCTGGAGTGCCAGACTTATAGTTTTGCAGCGATTCTATTGGTTCCATTGCAACAAGCATGTCAATCAATCCCAGCTCAAGTATTTGAAATGATTTCAAATAGTAATTGAACCCAGGTCTGGTAATAAGAGAGGAATGCAGAGCGATATGCATGTCCCCATAAATTTGCGAGATTCACACACCCCGCTGCCTTATTTTTTCTATTACGAAACAAGGGTTGATAGAAGCTTCCCCTACAGGAAAAAGTCTATACGTCAACACCCACAGATCATTCACACAGCGTGTGTTCTCCGCCAGGCGAAAGGATGCAACACAGCCAGGATAATGGATGGCCAGAGCTGGCTTATAGCAAAGGGAAATGAGAGAGAGGGGATGCTAACAAGTGTAATCTAAGACTTCATCACTTGAACTTCTTTTGCAATCCAGACATTAACCCTTCACACGTACCATCACACGGGTGTGATCGTTCTACAGTGGTCCCTGAAGCGTACGATCACACTCGTGTGATTAGAACACTCATTTAGAACGCTCGTTTAGAACGGCCAGTTTCGAATGACGCAACAATCAGGGTTTGAGCTGGCCACACTTTTTTCAGAAACTATTTACACAAACACAGTCCTTACAAAGTTATGTCCAGAATGTGAGCAGTTTATTTTGAGATGCAATGTTCAGATATTCACAGACTTATATATAGCATAACACAATCATCCTAACCGGAAAAATGTAGGCTACATTTGTCCAAGCGCTAACTGAGGAAAGATTGACCCAACACAAGCAGTAATATTTTCTAACTCTCGGCTGACATAAACTACAATATGAATTAGCTAATAGCAATTATTATGTATAATAATCACATCATGGGTGAGCTCACCATTGATCAAAATAATTAGGTAAAACACTTTTGAAATCGAAAGTAATCCGACGATTAGTTTCAGCGTGCAGCCATGCATTTGTTCCTCACAGAAACCGAAGATAATAAGAGAAGACAAGATGAGTTTGGTCTGTTTATAGTATGCATGTTGAAGGGGTGTGTCAATCACTGTCGTTCACGTCCCACCCTTCATTTCCGGAAGTCCTCAAAAAATGAGTGAACTCTTACTCACCTCCTTTTGTTATAACGTCTTTGGTCAAACAGACGATTACGTGAAACCCAGAATGCATTGTATGTCAACAAACATGGCTACACAGCTGGAATTATCTTAGCTCATCATAATCAGTACAACCTTCAAAAAAGCATTTTACACACATAATATGTGCCCATTACAATCTGTGCAAGAATCGGAATGCATGATTTGTCACATAGAATTGAAAACATGTGAATAAAATAGTAAATACACAAATAATTGCCACACAAAACATTTTCTGATAGTGATTTATTGAGATAAGTGGCGCGTGCCGGCAGTCAACCACGTACCCTCTCACTCTAAACCATTCAGTGTTGTTGTTTATGTATGTAGATAGTGAGCTAAGCTGTAGCATTAGCAATAACTTTCAAAAGGAGACAACTCACAAATGTGGAAATTCTGGAGATTTTGAGTCTGAGTATGAAAGTCAGGAATCAGATTCTGACAGTGAGGAGCTGCCCCCCAACCTTGTAGCCATTGAGAACCCTGAATCTGAGGACCCCTTGTCCACTGACAAAGTCCCAGTTCCATTAGAAGATGCTGGTGGTGATGGTGGCAGACTGACAGTGGATGAAGTACAGGAGTTCTGTGGTAGCTAGAAGGCTGCCAGCCATTTCACCCCTCCTGGCCCTGCTGATTGTGTTGATGAGTTCCAGTCTGGAGTGCAACGCCCCTTGCCATTTTCATCTGAGGCAGAGTGCTTCAAGTTGTTTCTGACAGAGGAGCTGGTGGGAGACATAGTAGAGACCAATCGCTATGCCTTGGAGCTACAGGGTAAGAGAGAGCCAGTGTAACGGATGTGAAATGGCTAGCTAGTTAGCGGGTACGCGCTAATAGCGTTTCAATCAGTTACGTCACTTGCTCTGAAACCTTGAAGTAGTGGTTCCCCTTGCTCAGCAAGGGCCGCGGCTTTTGTGGAGCGATGGGTAACGATGCTTCGTGGGAGACTGTTTTTGATGTGTGCAGAGGGTCCCTGGTTCGCGCCCGGGTATGGGCGAGGGGACAGACGTAAAGTTATACTGTTACACCAGGAGTGGGGGGACAACCAGAATTAGTGAAATGTATACATTCCTGGTGACAGTAAAGAAGAACTCCTTAAGAGAATACTGGAGCAGAGATCCTATGTTTGCAACTCCCTTCTTTGCCACCCTCTTTTCCCAAGACTGCTTTCTAGTTCTGCTGCTATGACTGCATTTCATCATCAACGCTACTGCCATCCTAAATGACCCGTTATACAAAACAAGAGATGTCAACAGCTGGCAGTAAAGTGCCATGACAAACGAGACGTCCATGTCCTCTCCACTGTCCATACAGCAACCAGGTCGGCCACAGGGAAGGTGAACCACCTGACGGGAGAGAGAAACAAACCAGACAGAGAAACATCAAACCAGACTGCGTGCTTGACTATTACCTCAAAATGGGGGCAGTGGATAAGGCCGACATGATAAACAGCTTTGTGGAATGAACTCATGATATTTTTCCAGGGTAGCTTTGTGGAATGAACTCATGATATTTTTCCAGGGTAGCGTCAAAATACAACATGCCAATACTTCTGACGCATTTAGCATTGTTTTACAGAACTAATAGAATAATGTAACTAGCTACATAAGCACGATTGAATATAACACCATAAAAGGTGAGTAACATGAGTAACGTTACCTAGCGTGTCCGCGGTTATAAGGAATATACACAAATATATTATGCTCTATACACAAAGTGAGCTACAGTAGAAACGGTAAAACACGACACAGAAACTATTATAACGTAATTAGGCACTTACTTTGATAGAAACGCAGTCTGGATTTGAAGATGGGTCGCTGTAGTGACGCTTCTAGCACTGAGACGCTGTGCCACTTGGGAGTCAAAAGGCCAGGGTAGCTTCAACATACAACACATGCTAATACATCCGTGACGCAATTAGCATTGTTTTCCAGAGCTAATAAGACTGTAGCTAGATACCTAAGCATTGAGTATAACACCATACATGTTATGAAATGAGAAACGTTACATCGCGTGTCCGCGGTTATAAGGAATATACACAAAAACATGATGCTACAGTAGAAACGACATAACACGACATGCAGAAACTATTATAACGTAATAAGGCACTTTGATAGAAACGCACTCATTTCCAAAGTTATTATTGGTAACGAAAACAACTTTGATTGCGATGCAGGCGACAGGTGGAAAATATGAACACGTGTATGCAGGACGCCAGATGAGTAAATGTCTGCAGACTTGAACTGCACAAACAATTGAGAAGTGTTTGGGGAATTTTGTCCGGGTCAGAAATGTCAAAAAAATTAATTGGTCCGCAAAAGTAAAAATGACTACTTTTATGTGAATGAATGAGGCGGAACACACCTCATTTCAAACTGTTATTATAAAATAAAAAACTGTTTAGAAAATAATTTAAAATTGACAAATAACAGGCTGCGTGCTTTGGTTTGAGGGCAGCGCAGGTTAAATGTACTGTTACATAACAATCACATTCTGGAATTGGAGAGAACGTTCTAACATCACGTGCATAAAACAACTCACGCTGGGGCGACCGTTAGAGATATTTGGAACTCACGCATGAAAGGGTTAAAAACCATTTGAGTCAGTCTATGAGTCTAGGATTAAACAGTTCTATCCTTTAAAAATAAAAATGGGTGTAGAAAACCCTCCAAAGGTAACCCATAAGTTGGTACATCAAACATTATGGTCTTTCTGACTCAAATTAACATACAACTCCTTTGCACGTTCCTGAGGAAACATAGGCAAGCATACACACGCACGATCACACACGCACTCACACTCACACACACACACACACACACACACTCACTGTCTGCTGCAGGTCGGGGATGAGGACGCGGACAACCAGGGAGTGAGTGTGTATGTCGTCCATGCGTCTGGGGGTCGGCTCAGCGGTGGCTCTTATGGTCTCGTAGATGGTCTCCTCACGGGAGCTGTCAGAGGCGGAGTCCTCGGTGTAGTCAGAACAGCTCTGGGCCATCTCATCCTCACTGGACGTGGGACTCCGGGGCATAGTCAGTAGGCCAGACGAATTCAGCTTTGGAGGAGTAAAAAACTATGAGTAAACAACTTAGAAAAAACGACTTTGAGACGAATCCTACATTTTCACTTAGTCTCTCTCCCATTGACATCAATACATGACTAAGTGAAAATATGACATTAGAAGATAAGCTCTAATATAAGCTCTAATAATGCTCTATATACAGTGGTTCCTCCTTTAAAAAGTTGCGAGCTTGCACTTAGAGGTACCCAGCGTCACGGCTTCATTGCTCCAGACAACCACAAGGAGGAGTTAGAGCACTCATTATGCATTTGGGTCCCAAGGTTTTTATATGACCAATCATATCGAGTGGTTCCAATGACAAATTTTGCCTCGAGCCACCCTTGCCTTGTGGCTGACAAAGATGGCTGACAAAACATTACGGTGGAACCAGATGTCAGTTGTTAGAACGTCATAACGAGTCAAGCAAAAAAATTACAATTGAGAGGAATATGTTAGTTAATGTAGAGGCAAACGTTTGTGCATATTTTTTCGTCATAAAGTTAATTTACGAAAATCGCTATTTAGCAAGTTATCTGACTAGCTAACATTAGCCAGCTAGCTAGTGTCAGGAGAATGAATTTGTAATTCGTGTTGTTTAACGTTTTAGGGACTCCTGAGAAAACCAGCAAACCAGGCTGTCGTCTTGTGAAACAGTGGATGTAAAGAATCTAGCTAGCTAAAGCATTTACTGCAAATTGAATGTACAATTGTGTAAGCTTGCCTTGCAATGCAGCGGAAGTAACATAGCTAGCTAACTATTTACCTGCGTATTGTTTAGTGGAGGATAAAAATAACTGTATGCCTATGGATGTGTAGATTCACTGATCATGTACTCTTCCTTGGCAAATAAAGGTGCGGTTCAGGTATGAATATCTGAGACATTATTTTTCAGTCATATCAAACTGTGTGTCTGCATGCATCTATTACAATTATACACTTCAACAGTGTTTACCAATCCTGCTCCTGGGACATCAATGATTACACATTGTAACTATACAATAGACTAGAAACATGATTGATTTGTAATTCATATATACAGAAGAAAAAAAAACAATGCATATCTAACTCCCTTCATCTGCATTAATCTGAGGACACAGGATAGTATTTCAATGAGATACTTAATTTCAACCAGTGGAGAATATGAAACGCTTTATTGAAAGAAGTTCATTATCCAGGTGTTATACATACATAAATTCATTATAATTATGATAATTGTAATATTATAAATACAAGTTCAATCTGTACTTCAATGCACATATGGTGTGCATTATAACACGAGGAAGAAAGATGAGGTGGGGAGAGAGGTGTAGAAGACAAAGGGAAAGAGGTAAGAACAGCGGCAGACAGCATATGATTCATGAATTACAGTGCTACCCTAATATTCTCTCAGTTCATCACAATTGCGGTGTCTCCTAACCAGCCTTGGGCCCCCAGTTGGCCCGAAGGTTATCTTAAGAGCGGGTGAGGTGGCGATGACAGGACTGGCTTCCTCTCTCACATCAAAACATACCTGCAGATAAGAGGGCATGTTTAAGCCTTGTTTTTTTTTATTCTAACACAGTCAGTCATCTTAAATCAGGAGGTGAAATGCAAAACTGACCTTGGATCATTAACTCTGGGACTACTACATCTCTGTCTGTATTTAATGTAAAGCATCTCTTTAATAATACTTCCTGTTGACCCGACCAAGTGACATCTCACCTATGATCACACTGTGCCCTCTTTGTCAGCCAGTTGAGATGCGGGAGGCGTTCACCAAAACAGCTGATATAACCTAGAGGATTAAGGGAGAAGGATGAAGTGAAGAAGAGAGACTGGTTTGTGTGTGTGTGGTCTCACCTGGTGTCCACACTAAGTGGCTACAGAGTACATTATGCTGAAAAACAGACACATGAGGACAAACCATAGAAGATAATGTCAATAGAAGATACTGTATGTGACGCAGACACCTATCGGAGTGTACCTGAAACATTTAAATATAGAGGGCTATGTGTCTCACCACCAAATCATGACTTGGCAGCAACAGATAGTCCAGTGAAAATGACTGTGTTTATGTGGTGTAAATCTGAAAATAAAGCAGCTGACATCTTAAGTTTTTTTTAAATTAATGCGTGTGAGAAACGTTCCATGTACAACAAGACAGGCAGAGATGGAGAAAAAGAACACAGAACAGTTTAATTACCTCTGGTTATGGACACTTTTGCCAGCAATAAAGCTTCCACAGCCTTTTTCTCGGACAGTTAACATCTGGCAATATCAACATTTCCCTTGATCAGCTCGCTCTTTGAAAGTAAAGAAAACAGCTTATTTTTTATGGATATGAAACAATAACTGAGATATGACCGTTCAATCAAAAGCAGCAGATGTCATTTTGAGGATACGTCAATACAGCCCAGTGCTGCTTACCTGAGATGCCATCTTCGTAGGTGTACGCTTTGACTTCCTTTGTGTCGGAAAAAGTTGCTTTCAGAACAATTCTTTTTGATTGAAAATTAAAAAGGTTTTGCTCTCAACAAAAAAACACAAATGTACCTCCATAGCACATAACAATTTGTCTGTGAATAACTACACCTTCATACAAACGTGCTAATGTATGCAGAAGTCTTGACGCACAACCGAAGATGCTGCCATATCCTGCCAGCACACCCACAAGCGAGCCACTCAGGAGCAGAATGATGACGCGTGGAAGAGGGAAAGGAATGAGATTTGTTGCAAGTAGGGGAGGAGGGCTAATAGCTGAACAATAGACTATTTAACCTTTACTAAAGAATAGCCTAATAGCTGAGCTTGGTGTGAACCCCCCCCCCCCCCCCCCCCCTCCTATCACAGACCAGATTTGCCCTAACGACCAAGGGGTAGCGTGCAATGTAATAAAGTAATGACTTTTCAAATAAGTTACCTTACACGTTATGTTGGCTGACAATTTGTTAGCTATGTTGTCCTTACAAACGACATAGCATATCATTACAGCAGTATGTATCGGTATGTTAGCTAGCTAACGAACATTTGAAGTTATACATCAAACTTGCCCGTATATTAACTATAGGCTATCTAACTACCCAATGTTTATTGACTTGATTATTCTCGTCATTCTTAGCTTAGCCAAATGGTGTAGTCTTTGTGTTTTCTCAATGGACATTCAGGTGCTTTCGTAAATTCGCTCTGGCTATCTATAGGCTGGACAATAGAACGTGTCAAAAATTCACCTAAGGCTTAAAAACGGCTTAAGAACGTTGGCTAAACTGGAACACTAGCGCGAGCCCATAGCAAATAAATGGAATCGAACGTTCGCAGAGCAGGTTTTGACTGGAGCGATGCTTAGAATTCCATTAAAAATGTTTCACTTTTTATTTTACCACGACAATCTGTTCGTCGGACGAAACTGGAAAAAAAATACTTGTGTAGAAAGTAAACATCCGCACCTCGATGGTGTCAACTGTGCTTATGTCTGCGTAATGAAAAAGTAGGGAAAAAATATAAACTTCTGACTATTTATGGTCTAGCGATTGATGACAAATGATCTCGCTGTCCAGACTTACATACAAAGAGGAGATTCTCCTGATTAAAATGGTGCCTGTGTAACAGTTTTGCTTCCGTCCCTCTCCTTGCCCCTACCTGGGCTCGAACCAAGGACCCTCTGCACACATAGACAACAGCAACCCTCGAAGCATCGTTACCCATCGCTCCACAAAAGCCACGGCCCTTGCAGAGCAAGGGGAACAACTACTTCCAGGTCTCAGAGCGAGTGACGTCACCGATTGAAATGCTATTAGCGCACCCCGCTAACTAGCTAGCCATTTCACACCATCTACACCCGACTTGAAAAAAAACGAAACATACACATTGCGAGATATTTGCCGAAATAGACAGACATGCCTATATTTCCCCCATAGGAAACAATAGGAAGACCGCAGAGTTCCAATATTATTTTTGTTGTTTACATTTTAACTATAAAACAGCGTGAGCAGGTCTCATTGCCAACAATAGCAAAGCAGGCATTGTGACGTTGAACAATAAGCTGGGAATAGAATGTTCGGAAGGCGAGTTGGTGCCACAGTGCTCAATAGAACTAATAGGAGCTGGCAGGGTGAAAAATGCACTAAAATAAGGCCTGCTTTTTTGCGATTACTTCAAAACGATGGCCTTATCAGCTCTGCTAGGGCTAGTAAAATGGTCAGAGTGGTTTCATTTGTGTCTGGAAGTAGCTAGCCAACGTTAGCTTGGGCGCTTGACTGCCGTTGTAAGACCAAAACACTCAAATCAACCCTACTCCTCGGCCCGAACGTCCAGTATGCGTTCCGAGAGCAAAACGGTCTGAATTTACAAATTGACAATTTTTCTCTGAATGGAAACACCATAATATTAATCAAATTAATTAAGCCAAATTTCTTAAAATCAATCCCATATACTATGTTATTACAAAAAAGGTTTTAAATTCTCTGGTAATACCAATACGGAATAATATCAAATGCTTCTCAAAGATGTGCTCTGGTGGTAAAACTAGCAATAACTTGCAGTAACAGAAGAAATGGCTGACAATTAAATGACGTGCCACAGAATGCTGCAGCAGCACGCAGGGTGTGCCGCAGTATGACACAACTTTTAAAGGAGGAACCACTGTAGCTATATAGTCATGTTCATGATGTGCTTATAAATGTGCAATGTATGTATGTACTTAATGTACAGAGAATATAGGTTATACTGTAGACTGGGCTGATTGTACTTTTCTCTCACTTTAAAGTGGTCTAGTACAAATATGATTCAGCCATTCAAGATTCAGGGCAGTTCTCTCAATTTTAGGCTACTGGGCAGATTATACAATTCTGTAACGGTCGTCCTCCTCCTCTTCGTCCGAAGAGGAGGAGTAGGGGTTGGACCAAAGCGCAGCGTGATAATTTGATATAATGAAGTTTATTAAAGTAAAGAACGAAAACCGAAAACACTTCAACAAACTACAAAATAACAAACGAACGTAGACTGACCTAAAACATGTGAACTTACATACAACGAAGAACGCACGAACAGGTACAGACTACAAACAAACGATACAGTCCCGTGGGGTAACATATACGGACACAGGAGACAACCACCCACAAACAAACAGTGTGAATAGACTACCTGTATATGGTTCTCAATCAGAGGAAAAGTCAAACACCTGTCTCTGATTGAGAACCATATAAGGCTGATTACAAATGACCTAAACATAGAAACACAAAACATAGAATGCCCACCCCAACTCACGCCCTGACCAACTAAACACATACAAAAATAACAGAAAACAGGTCAGGAACGTGACAAATTCTCTCAGGTTAAGGTGGCCTACTAACAAAAATTACTTGACATACCTACTGTTGGATTTTAAACTTTGAACATTGAGATATTAAAGACATGATAGATCAGACGCATAGTATATAAAGGAGTGAGATCTGTAGAAAGACAGAGTGGCTGTGGAATGTGCTGGTTGGACAGGAGGAGATCACAGGATTGCTATAGGGGACATTTGTGGATTAGGCGAAGGAGGGGTTGAGGTCAGGAGGTCAGCTCAAATCCCCTGAAGGCATTGATAAGGGTTTATTATCCTGTTATCCTTTTCCTGTGGGACCATAAGATGTAAGGATTGGAGAGAAGGAGGAGTGTCTAAAGTGGGGTATATATACTTGTGAAAAATGTTTTTTTTTCTGAATACAGCTGTGTCGACCCTTTGGGAAGAATATAACTTGGTTACGCTTCTCTAGTGTCCGTGAGTTATTTACTCTGAAAAATAAGAACCTAACACTACATTTAAGTCACTTAGCAGACGCTCTTATCCAGAGCGACTTACAAATTGGAAAGTTCATACATAATCATCTGGGTCCCCCCGTGGGAATTGAACCCACAACCCTGGCGTTGCAAGCGCCATGCTCTACCAACTGAGCCACACGGGGATGGCTAGTCAATAGGGCACTACTATTACCTGTGTTGCATAAGGATTGATATGAGGGCCTTAGGCTGTGTTTAGACAGGCAGCCCAATTGTGATCTTTTTCCCACTAATTGGTATTTTGACCAATCACACATCAGATCTTTTCACATCAGAACTTTATCAGAGCTTTGGGCTATTTATCTAAACACAGCCTTAGTGACACACTCCTCATCAACCCTCCACTTTTCTCTTATGTTTCTCATTTCAGTGAAATAGGAGACAAGTGCTTAGCCCTGATCGAGGAATCTCTTCACTCTCAAAACCAATAAAACATTGCTGTAACATTGTCTGAAGGTTGTATGGATTTAATCAGACAGGTAAACATAATCTTTCCATGGGCAACATCTGTGACATCCAAGACATTGATCCAACATAATGATGACTTCAAATATTTTAACTTGTGTTGATATTGTCCAGATGTGAAACGCTATCAAATAAATTGGTACAATATGGCTTTAGGCACCAGAGTTTGATAGCTGGCATTTTGAGATTACCATTTAGTTTTCAGTCTTTGTATTGCACTTCACCAAAGAGAGTTGTGGCTACATGGAGTAGAGCTATGGATCAAAAGTTGCATGTTCGAGTCTCTTCGGGGACAATTGTAGCATTGTAAACCGTAACGCCCTTCCTTTAAGTCCCCTCTTATCTCGTGATGCAGAAAGGAAGATAATTAATCATACAATTAGCTTGTGAAGTGTGGTGGAAACTAGCTTTTGGAGGTGATCTAAAAGATCAGGGTCATTGATTACCCCTTGTTGAGTACTTCTTTGGTACTGACGAGAGTTCTAATGTGGTTTTTACTGAAATAAATCAGTTTCAAGAGACTGCACTGCGATCAATTTGAGCTTTTCTCTGTCCAATTTACCTGATTCTGGATCAGTAGCCTATAACTGTTAGCTATCTCCTTTTCAGGACATGATTCAATATAATATAGCTTTGGGTGGCAGGTAGCCTAGTGCTTAACAGTATTGGGCCAGTAACCGAAAGGTCGCTGGTATGAATCCTTGAGCCAATTTAGGTTAAAAACCTGTCAATGTGCCCTTGAGCAAGGCATTTACCCTAATTGTTCCTGTAAGTGACTCTATAACCATGTGTTATTGTGTGTGGAGGTAAAGGAGATTTTTTATTTTCTTCTAACATACACATACTGTTGTACAAGTCTCTTTGGCCAGATCCCAAGCCCAGACAATCCCAGTCTCCTATGAGCCTGAGGTTGTCAAAATAAACCCAGTTATTTCCCTCACTGTGTCCCTGTTACAAATGGTGTTACTATAGTGACCAGATGCTTGTCGATAACACAGCATACAAGAACAAGTGCACACAAGTCAATGTAGGGTAATTATGACTGTGTTATTGAATGATGACTTGCACAATGATGGATCATTACAAGTAGTATAAGCAACCAATGGCCAGTACATTAGTCTGGTCCCAGATCTGTTTGTTCTCTCTTGCAAACTCCTTTATGGTCATCTATTCTATGTATAACAATGGTCATTCTGAGACTAACCTGTTGAGGATGGGGGCGCTGTTGTGACTATTTATGCTAATCGTGTAATTTTTGAAACGGCTTCCCACAAAGTTCTTGATCGTACAATATGCATATTATTATTATTATTGGATAGAAAACAGTCTATAGTTTCTATAGGAGTTGACATTTGTCTCTAAGTGGAACAGAGCCCATTCTACAGCAATTTCCCTGACATGGAGTCAGATTTCAGAAATTTTGGCCACTGTTCTGGAGTCAGTTAAAAGGGCACTGTTATTGCTATGACTATACGGACACTGCTTACGTCTTCCCCTGGATGCCTTTACGTGATGACGATTTGAATGGGGTCGATTGCGCGTTCACAGGCACTACAAATTAAAAAACCCTGTAGCTAGCAAGTCTTTTCTTGCTGCGTAATGCGCGTGGAGGACACCGACCCGCACTTGTTCCAAGCATTAGTGGAGGGAGTAATATTACTCTGGTCATGTTTCTACTCGTTATGGGAGTTAAAAACATCATAAGGTAGTTAATTTAAAGCGTTTTATAGCAATTTATATCCGTTTAGTGCGATTTTGGGACATTTATTTATGAAACGCTGTGAATTGCTGGGCACGCTTCCAGTTCATCCCGAACGCAGTTGGCATTTCCACATGGCAAGAGGACAGCTTTCCACCAAAAGACGATTGGACCCAAGAAAGGATCCTTTGCCCAAGATACTGATGGAAGAACAGCTCAAAGTAGGACATTTTTATTATGATAAATCGTGTTTCTGTCGAAAAATGTTAGTGGCTTAGGACGCCATGTTTTTTGACGTAGCTTCGCTTGGCGCAAACTGTATTGAAAAGTAAGGATAATTTAAAAAATGTAATTCCGCGATTGTATTAAGAATTAAATTATCTATCAATCCCTGTCCACCCTATATTTTTTAGTCACGTTTATGAGTATTTATGTATAAGAGTAGATCACTGTCTAAGTGGCGCAACGACATTTTCTGACCAGCTGAGCTACATTTCACATTGTCTAACCATGATTTTGGTGGCTAAATATAAACATTTTCGATCAAACTCTATATGGATTGTGTAATATGATGTTACAGGAGTGTCATCTGAAGAATTCTGAGAAGGTTAGTGAAAAAATTAATATATTTTGGCGATGTTGACTTTTATCGCTCACTTTGGCTAGAATCAATGCTGGGCTGCTATGTGCTATGTGCTATGATAATATAACGATTTATTGTGTTTTCGCTGTAAGACACTTAGAAAATCTGAAATATTGTCTGTATTCACAGGATCTGTGTCTTTCGATTCGTGTATGCTGTGTATTTTTACGAAATGTTTGATGATTAGTAAAAGGTAAACACGTTGCTCTAAGTAGTTTTTCTATTCCATTTGTGACGGTGGGTGCAATTGTAACCTATGCCATCTACCTGAAATATGCACTTTTTTCTAACAAAACCTATCCCATACCATAAATATGTTATCAGACTGTCATCTGATGAGTTTTTTTCTTGGTTAGGGGCTATAAATATCTTAGTTTAGCCGAATTGGTGATAGCTACTGGTGTTGGTGGACAAATAAAAGATGGTGGATTATGCTAATGTGTTTTTAGGTAATAGATGTACATCTTTACATATTGTGTCTTCCCTGTAAAACATTTTAAAAATCGGACATGTTGACTGGATTCACAAGATCTGTGTCTTTCATTAGCTGTATTGGACTTTATGTGTGAAAGTTAAATATTTAAAAAATATATTTTTTTTGAATTTCGCGGCACTGGTTTTTCAGTGGGGGTGGGGGGGGAGTGCCGCTAGCGGCACTCTCATCCTAGACAGGCTAAGTAAAAAACAAACTCAATGGCAGCTTCATTAAATTGTACCTGCCAGTTGAGGACTTGTGAGGCATCTGTTTCTCAAACTAGACACTCTAATGTACTTGTCCTCTTGCTCAGTTGTGCACCGGGTCCTGCCACTCCTATTTCTATTCTGGTTAGAGCCAGTTTGCGCTGTTCTGTAGCGGCTGCCGGACTCGACGTCATTCCCACCGAAACAACAAGAACCTGTCGCCGGCAGGAGCGCGGGAACCTGACAGACCGGCTGAGGAAGGGGAGCCTGGTGATCCGGCTCAGGCATGAGAGCCTGACGAGCTGGTGGAAGCAGGGGAGCCTGGCGATCCGGCGAAGGCATGAAAGCCCGACGAGCCGGCTGACGCATGAGAGACTGACGACCCGCCGGAGGCAGGGTAGCCTGGTGATCTGTCTGAGGCACGAGAGCCTGTAGCGGCTCCTGGACCCGACGTCATTCCCACCGAACCAAGCTCAGGGAGTGAGTGTTTTGACAATTAAACGTAACACAAACCAAGAAAATATGAACAACATACAGACATGACACTGGAACAGAAACAATAACACCAGGGGAAGGAGCCAATGGGAGTGACATACAGTTGACGTCGGAAGTTTACATACACCTAGGTTGGAGTCACTAAAACTAATTTTTCAACCTCTCCACAAATGTCTTGTTAACAAACTATAGTTTTGGCAAGTCGGTTAGGACATCTACTTTGTGCATGACACAAGTCATTTTTCCAACAATTGTTAACAGACAGATATTTTCACATATAATTCACTGTATCACATTTCCAGTGGGTCAGCAATTTACATACACTAAGTTGACTGTGCCTTTAAACAGCTTGGAAAATTCCAGAAAATTATGTCATGGCTTTAGAAGCTTCTGATAGGCTAACTGAAATCATTTGAGTCAATTGGAGGTGTACCTGTGGATGCATTTCAAGGCCTACCTTCAAACTCAGTGCCTCTTTGCTTGACATCATGAGAAAATCAAAAGAAATCAGCCAGGACATCAGAAAAAATATTGTAGACCTCCACAAGTCTGGTTCATCCTTGGGAGCAATTTCCAAACGCCTGAAGGTACCACGTTCATCTATACAAACAATAGTACGCAAGTATAAACACCATGGGACCACACAGCCGTCATACCGCTCAGGAAGGAAACGCGTTCTGTCTCCTAGAGATTAAGGTACTTTGGGGCGAAAACCACAAATCAATCCCAGAAGAACAGCAAAGGACCTTGTGCAGATGCTGGAGGAAACAGGCACAAAAGTATCTATATCCACAGTAAAACGAGTCCTATATTGACATAACCTGAAAGGCTGCTCAGCAAGGTAGAAGTCACTGCTCCAAAACCGCCATAAAAAAATCATACTACGGTTTGCAACTGCACATGGAGACAAAGATCGTACTTTTTGGAGAAATGTCCTCTGGTCTGATGAAACAAAAATAGAACTGTTTGGCCATAATGACCATCATTATGTTTGGAGGAAAAAGGGGGATGCTTGCAAGCCGAAGAACACCATCCCAACCGTGCAGCATGGGGGTGGCAGCATCATGTTGTGGGGGTGCTTTGCTGCAGGAGGGACTGGTGCACTTCACAAAATATATGGCATCATGAGGTAGGAAAATTATGTGGATATATTGAAGCAACATCTCAAGACATCAGTGAGGAAGTTAAAGCTTGGTCGCAAATGGGTCTTCCAAATGGACAATAACCCCAAGCATACTTCCAAAGTTGTAGCAAAATGGCTTCGGGACAACAAAGTTAAGGTATTAGATTGGCTTCACAAAGCCCTGAACTCAATTCTATAGAAAATTTGTGGGCATAACTGAAAAAGCATGTGCGAGCAAGGGGGCCTTCATACCTGACTCAGTTACACCAGCTTTGTCAGTAGGAATGGGCCAAAATTCACCCAACTTATTGTGGGGAGCTTGTGGAAGGTTACCCAAAACGTTTAACCCAAGTTAAACAGTTTAAAGGCAATGCTACCAAATACAAATTGAGTGTATGTAAACTTTTGACCCACTGGGAATGTGATGAAAGAAATAAAAGCTGAAATAAATCATTCTCTCTACTATTATTCTGACATTTCACATTCTTAAAAGAAAGTGGTATTCCTAACTGACCTAAGACAGGGAATTTGTACTAGGATTAAATGTCAGGAATTGTGAAAAACTGTACAGCAATCTTTAAGACATACCACAGATTCTCAATTGGATTGAGGTCTGGGCTTTGACTAGGCCATTCCAAGACATTTAAATGTTTCCCCTTAAACCACTTGAGTGTTGCTTTAGCAGTATGCTTTGGGTCATTGTCCTGCTGGAAGGTGAAACTCCGTTTCAGTCTTAAATCTCTGGAAGATTTAAACAGATTTCCCTCAAGAATTTCCCTATATTTAGCGCCATCCATCATTCCTTCAATTCTGACCAGTTTCCCAGTCCCTGCCAATGAAAAACATCCCCACAGTGAAGCATGGTGGTGGCAGCATCATCGTGTGGTGTTCTCGGGGTGATGAGAGGTGTTGGATTTGTGCCAGACATAGCGTTTTCCTTGATGGCCAAAAAAGCTACATTTTAGTCTCATCTGACCAATTTACCTTCTTCCAAATGTTTGGGGACTCTCCCACATGCCTTTAGGCGAACACCAAACGTGTTCTGGCCACTCTTCCGTAAAGCCTAGCTGTGTGGAGTGTATGGCTTAATGTGGTCCTATGGACAGATACTCCAATCTCCGCTGTGGAGCTTTTCAGCTCCTTCAGGCTTATCTTTGGTCTCTTTGTTGCCTCTCTGATTAATGCCCTCCTTGCCTGGTCTGTGAGTTTTGGTCAGCGGCCCTCTCTTGGCAGGTTTGTTGTGGTGCCATATTCTTTCCATTTTTTAATAATGGATTTAATGGTGCTCCGTGGGATGTTCAAAGTTTTGGATATTTTTTTAGAACTCGACGCTGATCTGTACTTCTCCACAACTCTGTCCCTGACCTGTTTGGAGAGCTTCTTGGTCTTCATGGTGCCGCTTGCTTGGTGGTGCCCCTTGCTTAGTGATGTTGCAGACTCTGGGGCCTTTCAGAACAGGTGTATATATACTGAGATCATAATTCATTGCATGGAAAAATATTATTTATTTATCTCCCATGGCTTTGGTACGGTCTAACAACTTGTCCTCTGGTTATTTTCCCTTGCACTGCGGATCGAGACAGGGGTATCCACTCTCCCCATTGTTGTTTGTGTTGGCAAACGAGCCGCTCGCTATCGCACTGCGCTCTAATGATGCTATTCAAGGTATACTCAGGGTGGCCGTTGTTTTATGTGGACAACCTTCTTTTGATTATTTCCAACTTCCTTACTACATGCCTCATCTATTCTTAAGCAATTTGGAGCAATCTCAGTATACAAAGGCAAGAGTGATCTTTGTCCTGTAAATCAGGCTGCTTTAAAGTGCTATTTTACAAACTTTCAGTTTAGGGTTGTCCAGGATCAATACACTTACATTGGAGTTAAAGTGACAAGGAAATATTCCAATTTGTTTAAGGAAAACATTGTTGCTCTAGCAGATAGTTTGAAACAGTCTTTTACTTTTTGAAGTCTCTCCCTCTTTCTCTTATTGGAAGGGTTAATGTCATTCAAATGTATGTGTTGCCTACATGTTCATCTTTATTTCAGTGTTTACCCATTTATAGTAAAACATGTGGAAGGGAAGCGCTGCTAAGGTACACCATAGATTTTGGTAGACAGAAGGTGCTCTTTGGTAAAAGGGGTCAGTTGGTCATCAAAAAGACAGGAGGACCAAGGCACTCTTCATTTATTCAAATACCTTTATTTGCATGGCATGTTCAATGGAAACAAAGTAAAACTCTGCCGCGATTTGGCTGCAGTTTTTATACTTTGATTCCTTTGATATTTTAATTAATTATATGAAGAGGGCCTTGGTCCTTCTTTCTTTTTGTTTCCCCATTTATATTCCAAAAATGTTTTCATTTACTGGATCAAACATGAATGTACAGTATTTTATTTGGAATGGCAAGTTACCAAGGATGGGTAGAAAATCAATTTACAGAAGCCTAAGGCACTGGGTGGTTTAGCTCTAGAAGATTTTCAGACATACTATTGGGCTGCATTTCAGAGCCCTTCTGTACTGGCTACAGACTGATTCTACCGGCCTAAGACCACTCTTGGTCCAGATCGAGTCTGATTCATGTAAACCTGCTACACTTTCCTCTGTCATGTGCTCATCTCTCCCAGTGGCCCTAGGCAAAAGGTGTGTCAACCCAATTGTGAAAGAGTCTCTTAAAATTTGGAATCAGTTCCATTTAGCCTTAAAGGGTTTTCTCTTTCAGGTCCAATCAATCAGAACAATTGTTTCCTCCATCTTTAAATTATGGGGCTTTTGGCATCAGGCAATCACGCAGCCTCTCCTCAGTAGCCCAATTATTCATTGATTATACATTAGCCTCTTTTGCTCAGCTACAGGAACATGTCGACCTACCCCAATCCAACTTCTTCCTCCCTCTAGACAAGGAACTTTGTTAGAGCTAACACATTTCCATTTCCCATTAGGAATGCAAGTAGAGCTGTGGAGAGCTTTTTGGAATTAAACAAGCTTCCTAGGGGTGCAATTTCAGACATATCATAAATGACTTACAGAACCCATATTTTTTGCCTTTAAAGACCACGGGAAAATTTTGGGGGGTAGGAACTTGGGGATGACACTTGGGAATCTGTGATGCACAGGAAACATTCTTCCTCTTTTAGCGCTAGACAAAGCCAGATCCAATTCAAGGTGGATCACTGGTCCAGGGATACATTTGGGAGAATATTCTTTGATTTTGATTCTTCTTGTTTTCGAACAAGTAGCCACACTATTCCATATGTTTTGGAACTGTAATAAACTGTCGAGTTCCTGGGAATTCATATTTAAATGCTTCTCTGATATACAGTATATGGCACTGTCATAGGGCTATCTCCCCTTACAATACTCCAGAAGTGGTTCCCCCATATTATAAATATTGGGTGGGAGATGTGTTGTGTTCTCTGAAATGAGAGAAAATGTGATTACCGGTCTTACTCTGAACAGTCCACCCTCTGACGGTGTTCTTATTAACACAAAAATCAATCTGTATTTTACATCCCTGTGACTTACTGCTTGGAGGGGACATATCGTTTCTGTGTTTTTTGGAGGTGGGGGAATTGAGATTTGTGATGTGTGCCCACTAATGCTTTAAGAATGTTACTTGTGAATGCCTTAGCCCTCGTGTCCCTTCAGAGCATAACACGTGAGCTTGTTTTGCTCCGTTGTTTGTCAACAATGTCATCTTTAAAATTACAAATTAAACTTTCATTTTGGTCCAGTGGATGGTCAGTCTTTGTGGCCATGAATGTCTGTGAATGTGAGAGTGGTTGTATTTCTCCAAAGCGGTGATCGCTTTGTTCTTGTTTGAACTACAGATGGCCCTTTGTACCCTTTTGCCCAGTGTGTATCTAACTTGTCTAAAGAATAGTATCTTTATATTTTTGTCTTTTTTTATTTGTTTTTTGACTATATTATTTATATTGTGTTGTCTAATTGTGTGTGTGATGGGATTTGTGTGTAACCTGAATAAACAGTTTTCAAAGAAATAAAATCTAAATAATTCTCTCTCTCCATTCTCGCCTCAGTACACTCCACCCCAACCATACTTACACATTTGCTGCAGACAGACACAGATTTGTTTAACGCAGAGATTTCTCCAAACCCCCCGAAAGGATTACACCAAGCATTAGGGAAGCTGCTGTATGTCTTCCAATCTGGTAAAAACAACCCCGGCAAAGAGTCAATTTAGCAGAGTCAGCGCCATATTTGTATTTATTAAGGATCCCCATTAGCTGCTGCCTTGGCAACATTAAGGCAGTTATATACAATTTAAAATATTACATGACATTACATTTCATAACACTTTTCACAAAACATTAAGTGTGTACCCTTAGGCCACTACTAAACTACCACATATCTACAATACAAAATCCATGTGTGTGTCTTATCATGTGTATGTGTAAGCGTGTGTCTGTGCCTGTGTGTGTCTCGTCACAGTCCCCACTGTTCAATACAGTGCATTTTTTTTTTCAAGACTCTCTCAAGAGTCCCCTTTCCCCACGTGAAGACACTGTATCACCCGTTTAAACTTAAGTATTTATTTTCCATTGACTAATTTAACAGCAATATACTTCTCACTAACCCCAAAATTCGCTCCAATAGGAACTGTTTAAAGTAGCTTAGCTTTTGTGTTACTTTAGCTGTGAAAAGGTTGGGTTTTTGGCATCCCTCTCTCCCTCACTTTTTCTTCTCTCGCTCACACTGGAAGTGGGGATTTTGTTAAATCATGTGAGATTATCACTGGCTGAGCTGATGAACACAAGGGCATGTCTCACCCCCCCCTCTCTCATCCTACTTCTCTCCACACCAAGACAGGGGAAGGGAGAGGGTAAAGAGGCCTACTAGAGGGTGGGAGTTCAGTTCATCTCTTCCAGTTCATCTCTTCCATAACCTAAAAGATTACTGAAGACGGACAAGATGACCAGATTGGCTTCTCTATGGAGAAACGTGTATGTGCTCAGACAAAAGAGGTGGTGGTCATAGTAGTTTACATTCTTAGAAACCTAAAAGGGTGTCACGCCCTGACCTTAGTTATCTTTGTTTTCTTTATTATTTTGGTTAGGTCAGGGTGTGACAAGGGTGGTTGGTTTAGTTTTTGTATTGTCTAGATGTTTTGTCCTGTCTAGGGTTTTTGTATATCTGTCCCCATATAAATCAAATCAAATTTTATGTAGAATAGAGTTCCATGTAGTCATGGCTCTATGTAGTACTGTGCATCTCCCAAAGTCTGTTCTGGACTTGGAGATTGTGAAGAGACCTCTGGTGGCATGTTTTGTGGGGTATGCATGGGTGTCTGAGCTGTGTGCTAGTAGTTTAAACAGTCAACTTTGTGCATTCAGCTTGTCAACACTTCTTACAAAAGCAAGTAGTGGTGAAGTCCTGTGCCATCCAATGTGGCTCAGTTGGTAGAGCATGGTGCTTGAAACACCAGGGTTGTGTGTTCGGCTCCCATGGGGGACCAGTACGGAAAAGGTATGAAAATGTATGAACTCACTACTGTAAGTTGCTCTGGGTAAGAACATCTGCTAAAATGTAAGTCAATCTCTCATCTACTTTGAGCCATTAGAGATTGACATGCATATTATTAATGTTAGCTCTCCATGTACATTTAAGGGCCAGCCATGCTACCCTATTCTGAGCCAATTGCAATTTTCCTAAGTCCCTCTTTGTGGAACCTGACCACTCGACTGAACAGTAGTCCAGGTGTGACAAAACTAGTGCCTGTAGAACTTGCCTTGTTGATAGCGTTGTTAAGAAGGCAGAGCAGCACTTTATTATGGACAGACTTCTCCCCATCTTAGCTATTGTTCAATCAACATGTTTTGACCATAACAGTATAAAATTCAGGGTTACTCCAAGCAGTTTAGTCACCACAACTTGCTCAATTTCCACATTAGTCGTTACAAGATGTAGTTAAGGTTTAGTGAATGATTTGTCCTGAATAAAATGCTTTTAGTTTTTGAAATATTTATTTCAATATTCCTTGTCACCCATTCTGAAAATAACTGCTGCTCTTTGTTAAATGTTGCAGTCATTTCAGTCGCTGTAGTAGCTGACGTGTATAGTGAGGGGCCTAGACAGCTATCCTGGGAAATTCCTGATTCAACCTGGATTATGTTGGAGAGGCTTGCATTAAAGAACACCCTCTGTGTTATGTTAGACAGGTAACTCTTTATCTACAATACAGTAGGGGGTGTAAAGCCATAACTCATTAGTTTTTCCAGCACAGACTGTAGTTGATGTCAAAAGTCGCAATGAAATCTAACAAAACAGCCCCCAAAATGTGTTATCTGTCACTCCCTGATCTGTTTCACTTGTCCTTGTGCTGGTCTCTGGTCTCCCCTCCAGGTGCCACCCATCTTCCCCATTATCCCCTGGGTATTTAAACCTGTGTTTTCTGTCTGTCTATGCTAGTTTGTCTTGTATGTTCCAAGTCAACCAGTGTGTTTTTCCCGTGCGCCTGCCTTTTCTATTCTCGTTTGTTAGTCCTCCTGGTTTTGACCCTTGCCTGTTTTCTGGACTCTGTACCCGCATGCCTGACCATTCTGCCTGCCCTGACCTCAAGCCTGCCTGCCACACTGTACCTCCTGGACTCTGAACTGGTTTTCACCTTTTGCCTGTCCATGACCATTCTCTTGCCTACCCCTTTTGGATTATTAATAAATATCAAAGATTCAAACCATCTGCCTCCCGTGTCTGCATCTGGGTCTCGCCTTGTGCCCTTACAGTTATCATCAATTTCTCTCAGCCAATCATCAATCATTTGTGTAAGTGCTATGCTTGTTGAAAGTTCTTCGCTTGTAGCATGTTGAAAGTCAATTGTCATTTTGTTTACTGGAAAATAGTATTGAATCTGGTCAAACACCATTTCTTTCAAAATGTTTACTAAGGGTTGGTAACAGGCTGATTGGTTGGCTATTTGAGCCAGTAATGGGGCTTTACTATTCTTGGGTAACGGAATTACTTTTGCTTCCCTCCAGGCCGGAGGGCACACACTTTCTAGTAGGCTTAGATTGAAGATATGGCAAATAGGAGTCCCAATATCGTCCGCTATTATCCTCAGTAATTTTCCATCAAGTTGTCAGACCCTGGTGGCTTGTCATTGTTGATAGACAACTATTTTTTTCACCTCTTCCACACTCAGTATAAAGATATCAAAATTACAATGCTTGTCTTTCATAATTTGGTCAGTTATACTTGGATGTGTAGTGTCAGCGTTTGTTGCTGGCATGTCATGCCCAAGTGTGCTAATTTTACCAATAAAAAAATAATTAAAGTAGTTTACAATATCAGTGAGTTTTGTGATGAATGCACCATCTGATTCAATGAATGATGGAGTTGAGTTTGCGTCTTTGCCTAAAATGTAATTTAAGGTGCTCCAAAGCTTTTTACTATCATTCTTTGTTTCATAGTATAGTTTGCCAATCGGTTGTGCAGCCAGACTTATTTGCCATTCCTTTTGCCTCATCCGTCTCAACCATGACATTTAAAAATTCCTGATCAATCCAAGGGGATTTAACAGTTTTTACCGTAATTTTATTAATGGGTGCATGCTTATTAGTAACTGGAATAAGCAATTTCAGAAATGTGTCAAGTGCATTGTCTGTTTGCTCCTCACTACACACCACAGACCTACAAATATTCTTTATCAGGGGTGTCAAACTCATTCCACGGAGGGCCTAGTGTCTGCAGGTTTTTGGTTTTTCCTTTCAATAAAGCCCTAGACAACCAGGTGTGGGGAGTTCCTAACTAATTAGTGATGTTAATTCATCAATCAAGTATAAGGGAGGAGCGAAAACCCGCAGACACTCGGCCCCCCGTGGAATGAGTTTGACACCTGTGCTTTACATCATCAACATAAGAATCACTACAAAACGTATTTTATGACATCTTATACTATTAGGCCCAGACTTTAGAACTCCTAGATATGGCTACTATATTTTGATCACTGCATCCAATGGACCTGGATACCACCTTAAAGTATATTTCGCAGCATTAGTAAAGATGTGATCAATACATGTTGATTTCATTCCTTTGCTGTTTGTAACTACCCTGGTAGGTTGACTGATAACCTGAACCAGGTTGCAGGCACTGGTTACAGTTTGAAGCTTTTTCTTGAGTGGGCAGCTTAATGAAAGCCAGTCAATATTAGAATCAACAATAAATTATACCTCTCTGTTGATATCATATACATTATCAATGTAACGACGTGCACTGAGAGTCAGGAAGTGAGTGTTTTAATAAACAATAAACAAAACATAATACGAAACACGGACATGAAACAGAAACAATGACGCCTGGGGAAGAAACCAAAGGGAGTGACATATATAGGGAAGGTAATCAGGGAAGTGATGGAGTCAGGTGAGTCTGACGACACGCAGGTGCACATAACGATGGTGACAGGTGTGCACCATAATGAGCAGCCTGGTGACCTAGAGGCCGGAGAGGGAGCACACGTGACAATCAGGAATTTCACACATATTATCCAGATACTGACTGTTAGCACTTGGTGGTCTGTAGCAGCTTCCCACAAGAATTGATTTAGATGAGGCAGATTAAACGGTAGCCATATTACTTCAACAGAATTTAACATGAGACCCTCTCTAAGCTTTACAGGAATGTGGTTCTGAATATAGACCGCAACACCATCCCCATTGGCATTTCTGTATTTTCTGTAGATAGTATAACCATGCATTGTTACCACTGGTATCATCCAACGGTATTATCTAAGTGAGATTCAGAGATAGTGGGATTTAGTTTATTACAAAGTGTTCGAACTTTAGCCTGGCCTAATAATGAATCAATCCATTTGCTCCAACTGATCTATTGCACACAAACTATCACCAGCCACCCAAAGAACAACCACAAACTAGAAAAGAGAGAGGGATATGATTTGAACAACAGGAGAAACAACAGTGTGGACTAGATGTTTTTCAAAACCAAGAAAGCAGAACCGTCACTTTGTATTCCCCTCATATCCGTTCTGCTGGTAAGTGGTCCTTATGCTCAATGGAGTCGGCTGTTAGAGTGTGTTAACTTGGTTGAACTTGTGAATGGTCCGTAAATTGCATTTGAACCATGTTCAGTCTTTAAAGTGCATTTTCATCATTTCTTTCACTCAGCATAAAAATACTGTAAGCATTCAGTTATTAAAATTGCCGCCATGATTTGAATAATTGTTTGGAATTGCGTTGTACTGACTAATGATGTGTTCTGAAGAGTGAAGGTTGAGGTAAGATTAGCATTGAGACACTTCCTGTCTGAATGCTAATCTGGATAGGTTTTACTTCACCTTACTTATTAGAAACCCTACGTACACCCACACTTGTCTATATGAACAAATTGAATAGGTATAAGCAATACAACAAGCAATAAGCACATTTCTCTGTTGGTGGTAATCTGTTTTTTTGACCTTAATTGTTTAGCTATATTCTTTGAAGAGACTATATGTTTGTTACTCTACTCCAGTTTTAAAAGCTCATCCCGTTGACCTCACATTGACTCCCAAGCCCAACTACCTTGCTAAAGATACTACAATCTAACTGCGGTTCTTGCCAGCATGCCAGGAGCAGCCAGAGGCTTTGTGAAAGAGAATCTAATGATGAGAGATTCTCGTCACCTCTCTCTTGGTAACCGGCAGTCCTGGCTGATTACTTCACTCATACAGTGCAGTCAGGACTGCCT
The DNA here is from genome assembly GCF_029448725.1 of Salvelinus fontinalis. Taxonomy (NCBI): domain Eukaryota; kingdom Metazoa; phylum Chordata; class Actinopteri; order Salmoniformes; family Salmonidae; genus Salvelinus; species Salvelinus fontinalis. Next base: position 56,536,768 of record NC_074668.1, read on the forward strand.
CACAACCGCCTCATTTCAAAAGCACTTTAGACTGATAGGAGTGTTGTTTTTCCCACTCTGCTTTCTGTATAGCTTCTCATGCATATTCAGCAAGCACTGGATGTAAGCTCCAGATGTTGGTGATAGACATAACTGGTTCGTATGTGCATTATTGAAACATCGCATGAAAATGTAATGGCATTTCTACATAGATATAGAAGGTCCTGGGGAGTCATGTCTTGGTGCATTCATGGCTTTTACATGCCCTGTACAGATGTGAAGTCTCGTAGTGTCAGGAAAGGAGTGTATTTGGTTGAAGACAAATAGAGTAGATGTATTGAAACTTAATTGAGATTCCAACAAACATGAATTAGCATAAATTAGAGAGAAAATAAGTTAACACTTTATTTGGATAGTCCCAAGTAGATGTTCAGTAGACGTAAAATAACTGTCAACAACATTAACATTTACCATCCTGGACCTAACCCTTATCCTAACCCTACATTTAACCCTAGTCCTAAACCTTACCATAGTCCTTACCCTATGTCACACCCTGATCTGTTCCACTTGTCCTTGTGCTTTGCTCCACCCCCCTCCAGGTGTCGCCCATCTTCCCCACTTATCCCTGGGTATTTATACCTGTGTTTTCTGTCTGCCTGTGCCAGTTTGTCAAGTCAACCAGCGTTTTTCTCTCACCTCCTGTTTTTCCCTGTCTCTCTTTTTCTCGTCCTCCTGGTTTTGTTCCTTGCCTGTCCTGACTCTGAGCCCACCTGCCTGACCACTCTGCCTGCCCCTGACCTTGAGCCTGCCTGCCGCCCTGTACCGTTTTGCACTCTGCCCTGGCTACGAAAGCTTGCCTCTCCCCAACCTGCCTTTTGTCTATCCCTTGGATTATAATACATACTAAAGCTCAAACCATCTGCCTCCTGTCTACATCTGGGTCTCGCCCTGTGTCGTGATAGTACGAACTGGCCATGACTGACTCAGCAGACATGGACCAACTACGTCACACTGTCTCCCTGCAGGGAGCTACCATTAAGAGAGAGGAGGAGCTACTTCAGAACCTGATGGAGGGGTTCCGATCTCTGGCGGAACGCCACGACCTGTGGTTCACGGCGTTGACTGAGCAATTCTGTGAATTAGCTCGCAAGCAGCACGCTACATCTGAGACCTCCCATCCACTCAGTAACGTCCCTACTAGTGGTGGGTTTGCTCAGCCTAGCCTGGCTCCCCGAGAACCCTGCTTACCTCCTCCGGAGCGATATGCTGGCGATCCTGGAACCTGCCGGGCATTTATTTCCCAGTGCTCCCTCATTGTTGAGCTACAGCCATCTTCATTCCCTTCAGATCGATCGAAGATGGCGTAACTAATTACGCTAATGTCCGGAAGGATACACTCCTAGGAGACAGCCGTTTGGGGTCAATTATCCGCTTTTTGCCATAACCTAGAAGATTTCATGGCGGAGGTGAGGAAAGAATTTGATTCTCCAGTGCCCAGGAGAGAGGTGGCCCAAAAACTACTGAAGGTACATCCGAACTCCTGTAGTGTGGCAGACTACGAGGTAGATTTTCGCACATTGGCCACCGAGAGTGGTTGGAATCCGGAGGCTCTATTTGATACCTTCCTTCACGGGCTGTCGGAGGAAATAAAAGATGAGCTCGCAGAGCGGGAGTTACCACTGGACCTCGATTCCCTCATCGCCATCACGATTCTACGCATCTACGAGAACGCCGGAGTGAGAGGCAGTCGGGTCTCGGGAACATTCGTTCATCTGCTGCTGCCTGCTCACCTCAGAAGGAATCCGGAAGTCCCCGAAGTGTGCACTTCCGAGGAGAGCCGAAGCCACCCGAGTTCCCTCAAGAATCATCGGCGACGAGTGAGTCGGTTACCCCTGAGCCTATGCAACTATACAGAGCTGGACTATCGCCTAGGGAACATCCCCGTAGGCTGAGCGCCAACTGTTGTCTGTAATGTGGGGCTGAGGGACATTATATAGCCACCTGCCTGGTTAAGAGACCTATTTCTTAAGTAGGTCCAAGTACTCTGGTGAGCCATACTGGGAATCCTCTAATTCCCATCACCCACACTCCCTTTTTTGTGTACTGCTGTGGGGAGACCAGTCTAAGTCTCTCTGGGTGCTCATTGACTCTGGGGCGGATGATAGTTTTATGGACACTACCCTAGTTTCTGAATTAGGTATCCCCACTCAACTCCTCCCTGTTCCCATGGATGCTAGAGCCTGGCGGACCATGCACAAGCTCCACCACAGTCTCAACCTTCAGTTCCTGATCACAGTCCACCGCAAGTTTGCCCCCGACTGGTACTTCGGCCTCATCAAGCAGCGTTTTGTCTGAGATTACTGGTGTTGCGAAGGACAGAACTGTGACATGAGTAAACATCCCACAACTAGTTGGACTGGATGGTACGGTGCTGGTGGAAAACTATGCGGTAAATTTCCGGAAATGTTGGGATGTTAAGCCCGGGAATTTTGTTTAAATTCATCAAAGAAGTTAGCATAAAACAGTGAACCTTTTTCGTGGGATACACACAAGGCAATTCTAGGTCTTGTGGCATATTTTGGTTAAACTTTCCCCAATTTAATGGAATCTGCATGCACAGTGCATTCTTCCATCACATGTGCAGTGCACTCTTCCATCTCTTCCATGTCCAGCTGATTCTCAAGATCACGGAATTCAGACTGGTTGGCAGGTGATCAAATAATTATGTCATGCAATAAAATGCTAATTAATTACTTAAATCATACAATGTGATTTTCTGGATTTCTGTTTTAGATTCCGTCTCTCACAGTTGAAGTGTACCTATGATAAAAATGACAGACCTCTACATGCTTTGTAAGTAGGAAAACCTGCAAAATCGGCAGTGTCTCAAATACTTGTTCTCCCCACTGTACATGATTTGTTAGTAAATAGTAGCCAAGGTGTGTTTAACTTCACTAGGATAGGGGGCAGCATTCAGAATTTTGGATGAAAAGCGTGCCCAAACTAAACTGCCTGCTACTCAGGCCCAGAAGCTAGGATATGCATATAGATTTGCATAGAGAACACTCTAAAGTGTTCTCTATCCAAATCTATATTTCTACACTCCAAAACTATTAAAATAATGTCTGTGAGTATACCAGAACTCATATGGCAGGCAAAAACCTGAGACAAATCCAACCAGGAAGTGGGAAATCTGAGGTTTGTAGTTTTTTTAAGTGATTGCCTATCCGATATCCTGTGTCTGTGGGGTCAGATTGCACTTCCTAAAGCTTCCAGTAGATGTCAGTCTTTAGAAATTGTTCCAGGCTTGTATTGTGAAAGGGGATCGAATAAGAACTGTTTCAAAAAGTGGTCAGGCTGAAAGACATTAGTTTAGTCTCGAGCGTGACGCTCATTCTCTTTCCTTTCTAATGACAACGGAATTGTCCGATTGGAATATTATTGAAGATTTATGATAAAAACATCCTAGAGATTGATTATATACATTGTTTGACATGTTGCTACTAACTTTAATGGACCTTTTTTGACTTTTCGTCTGGACTTTGTGCCTGCGCGTTGTGCATTTGGATTACTGAACTAAACGCGCGAACAAAAAGAAGGTATTTGGACATAAAGATGAACTTTATCGAACAAAACACACATTTATTGTCTAACATGGAAACCTGGGAGTGCCATCCGGTGAAGATCATCAAAGGTTAGTGATTCATTTTAACGCTATTTCTGACTTTTGTGACACCTTTCCTTCTTTGGAAAATGGCTGTATGGTTTTCTGTGGCTAGGCACTGACTTAACATAATTGCATGGTGTGCTTTCGCCGGAAAGCCTTTTTGAAATTGGACACTTTGGTTGGATTAACCTGTTAGGGATGGGGGCGCTGTTTAGACTATTTATGCTAATTGGGTAATTTTTGAAACGGCTTCCCACAAAATCCTTGATCGTACAATATGCATATTATTATTATTATTGGATAGAAAACAGTCTATAGTTTCTATAGGAGTTGAAATTTTGTCTCTAAGTGGAACAGAGCCCATTCTACAGCAATTTCCCTGACATGGAGTCAGATTTGAGAAATGTTGGCCACTGTTCTGAAGTCAGTTAAAAGGGCACTGTTATTGCTATGACTATACGGACACTTCTTACGTCTTCCCCTGGATGCCTTTACGTGATGACGATTCCAATGGGGTCGATTGCGCGTTCACAGGCACTACAAATGAAAAAACCCTGAGGCTAGTCATTCTTTTGGAGCTGCGTCATGCGCCTAGAGGACACCGGCCCGCACCTGTTCCAAGCGTTAGTTTAGCCTGTTATATTTCTCCGGTCATCTTTTCACTCGTTATAGGAGTTAAAAACATCATAAGGTAGTTAATTTAAAGCGTTTTATAGCAATTTATATCCGTTTAGTGCGATTTTGGGACATTTATTTTTGAAACGATGTGAATAGTTGGGCACGCTTTTCAGTTCATCCCGAACGCAGTTGGCATTTCCACATGGCAAGAGGACAGCTTTCCACCAAAAGACGATTACTCCCAAGAAAGGATCCTTTGCCCAAGATACTGATGGAAGAACAGCTCAAGGTAGGACATTTTTATTATGATAAATCGTGTTTCTGTCGAAACATTTTAGTGGCTTAGGACGCCATGTTTTTTGACGTAGCTTCGCTTGGCGCAAACTGTATTGAAAAGTAAGGATAAATAAAAAAATGTAATTCCGCAATTGTATTAAGAATTAAATTGTCTATCAATCCCTGTCCACCCTATATTTTTTAGTCACGTTTATGAGTATTTATGTATAAGAGTAGATCACTGTCTAAGTGGCGCAAGGACATATTCTGACCAGCTGAGTTACATTTCACATTGTCTAACCATGATTTTGGTGGCTAAATATAAACGTTTTCGATCAAACTCTATATGCATTGTGTAATATGATGTTACAGGAGTGTCATCTGAAGAATTCTGAGAAGGTTAGTGAAAAAATTAATATATTTTTGGCGATGTTGACGTTATCGCTCACTTTGGCTAGAATCAATGCTGGGCTGCTATGTGCTATGTGCTATGCTAATATAACGATTTGTGTTTTCGCTGTAAGACACTTAGAAAATCTGAAATATTGTCTGTATTCACAGGATCTGTGTCTTTCGATTCGTGTATGCTGTGTATTTTTACGAAATGTTTGATGATTAGTAAGTAGGTAAACACGTTGCTCAATGTAGTTTTTCTATTCCATTTGTGACGGTGGGTGCAATTGTAACCTATGCCATCTACCTGAAATATGCACTTTTTTCTAACAAAACCTATCCCATACCATAAATATGTTATCAGACTGTCATCTGATGAGTTTTTTTCTTGGTTAGGGGCTATAAATATCTTAGTTTAGCCGAATTGGTGATGGCTACTGGTGTTGGTGGACAAATAAAAGATGGTGGATTATGCTAATGTGTTTTTAGGTAATAGATGTACATCTTTACATATTGTGTCTTCCCTGTAAAACATTTAAAAAATCGGACATGTTGACTGGATTCACAAGATCTGTGTCTTTCATTAGCTGTATTGGACTTTAATGTGTGAAAGTTAAATATTTAAAAAAAATATTTTTTTTGAATTTCGCGGCACTGGTTTTTCAGTGGGGGGGGGGGGGGGGTGTGCCGCTAGCGCCACGCTGATCCTAGACAGGTTAACAAGAAGTTTATCTTTAAAATGGTATATAATACTTGTATGTTTGAGGAATTTTAATTATGAGATTTCTGTTTGTATTTGGTGGCCTGCAATTTCACTGGCTGTTGGCGAGGTGGGATGCTCACGTCCTGAACGATCCCAGAGAGGATAAAGCATTTCTAACTTGTTAACAATTTCTGCTAGTTAGTTTTTGCTACCATGTGGGTTTTAGCTTGCTTGAGCCTCCTAACTGAGTGTTAATTCACCTGTTTCCATAACATGTTTCATTTATAAACATGTATCGTACATAGGAGTTGTTTAATCTAACTATTTAACAGTACCAGTATGGAATTGTATTTGGGGTTTTTCTTTATTTTTCTTATCTCTACAGGAAAATGCCACGGGCACAATCTGATGTGGGGAGACATTTCACTGCAGCTAATGTAGAAGGAAAAGCTGTGTACATTTGCAAATATTGTGCCAAATCATATGTGAAGAATGCAACAAAGATGCAGAATCATCTGGCCAAGTGCATAAAGTTCCCTCAGCGCTCATAACAAGCAACCTCTGACAAAGGTCCCTCTACTTCTATTTGAGGTGAAAATGAGGAATCGGACACCTTATCGATAGCAACAGCTCATGGTCCTCCTGGAATCAGAAGTTTTTTTGACTCAATTGAGGAACGTAGTCAGAGAAATGCTGATGAATGCCTTGCTCGAGCTGTGTATGCAACTGGTTCACCTCTGATGCTCACAACCCGAAACTTTTGACCCAAGTTAACCTGTCTAGGATCAGCGTGGCGCTAGCGGCACCCCCCCCCCCCCCCCCCACTGAAAAACCAGTGCCGCGAAATTCAAAAAAAATATTTTTTTAAAATATTTAACTTTCACACATTAAAGTCCAATACAGCTAATGAAAGACACAGATCTTATGAATCCAGTCAACATTTCCGATTTTTAAAATGTTTTACAGGGAAGACACAATATGTAAAGATGTACATCTATTACCTAAAAACACATTAGCATATTCCACCATCTTTTATTTGTCCACCAACACCAGTAGCCATCACCAATTCGGCTAAACTAAGATATTTATAGCCCCTAACCAACAAAAAAACTCATTAGATGACAGTCTGATAACATATTTATGGTATGGGATAGGTTTTGTTAGAAAAAAGTGCATATTTCAGGTATATGGCATAGTTTACAATTGCACCCACCATCACAAATGGACTAGAATAATTACAATGAGCAACGTGTTTACCTAACTACTAATCATCAAACATTTCGTAAAAATACACAGCATACACGAATCGAAAGACACAGATCCTGTGAATACAGACAATATTTCAGATTTTCTAAGTGTCTTACAGCGAAAACACAATAAATCGTTATATTAGCTTAGCACATAGCAATTAGCAGCCCAGCATTGATTCTAGCCAAAGTGAGCGATAAAAGTCAACATCGCCAAAAGATATTAATTTTTTCACTAACCTTCTCAGAATTCTTCCGATGACACTCCTGTAACATCACATTACAACATGCATATACAGTTTGATCGAAAATGTTTATATTTAGCCACCAAAATCATGGTTAGACAATGTGAAATGTAGACAAGCTGGTAAAGAAAACGTCCTTGCGCCACTTAGACAGTGATCTACTCTTATACATAAATACTCATAAACGTGACTAAAAAATATAGGGTGGACAGGGATTGATAGACAATTTAATTCTTAATACAATTGCGTTATTACATTTTTTAATTTATCCTTACTTTTCAATACAGTTTGCGCCAAGCGAAGCTACGTCAAAAAACATGGCGTCCTAAGCCACTAAAATGTTTCGACAGAAACACGATTTATCATAATAAAAATGTCCTACCTTGAGCTGTTCTTCCATCAGTATCTTGGGCAAAGGATCCTTTCTTGGGAGCAATCGTCTTTTGGTGGAAAGCTGTCCTCTTGCCATGTGGAAATGTCAACTACGTTCGGGATGAACTGAAAAGCGTTTCCAACTTTTCACATCGTTGCAAAAATAAATGTCCCAAAATCGCACTAAACGGATATAAATTGCTATAAAACGCTTTAAATTAACTACTTTGTGATGTTTGTAACTCCTATAACGAGTGAAAAGATGACCGGAGAAATATAACAGGCTAAACTAACGCTTGGAACAGGAGAGGGTCGGTGTCTTCCACGCGCGTTACGCAGCAAGAAAAGACTTGCTAGCTAAAGGTTTTTTTCATTTGTAGGGCCTGTGAACGAGCAATCGAGCCCGTTGGAATCGTCATCACGTAAAGGCATCCAGGGGAAGACGTAAGAAGTGTCCGTATAGTCATAGCAACGACAGAGCCCTTTTAAATGACTTCAGAAAAGTGGCCAACGTTTCTCAAATCTGACTCCATGTCAGGGAAATTGCTGTAGAATGGGCTCTGTTCCACTTAGAGACAAAATTTCAACTCCTATAGAAACTATAGACTGTTTTCTATCCAATAATAATAATAATATGCATATTGTACGATCAAGGATTTTGTGGGAAGCCGTTTAAAAAATTAGCCACATTAGCATAAATAGTCTAAACAGCGCCCCCATCCCCAACAGGTTAAACAATTTAAAAGGAAATGCTACCAAATACTAATTGAGTGTATGTAAACTTCTGACCCACTGGGAATGTGATGAAATAAATAAAATCTGAAATAAATCATTCTCGCTGCTATTATTCTGACATTTCATATTCTTAAAATAAAGTGGTGATCCTAACTGATCTATAACAGGGAATTTTTTACTGGGATTAAATGTCAGGAATTGTGAAAAACTGAGTTTAAATATATTTGGCTAAGGTGTATGTACATTTACGACTTCAACTGTGTAACGTCCTGACCAGGGTTCTTGTGTTTTGCTTGTTTAGTGTTGGTCAGGACGTGAGCTGGGTGGGAATTCTATGTTGTGTGTCTAGTTCGTCTGTTCTGGAGAGTGAAGGTTGAGGTAAGATTAGCATTGAGAAACTTCTCTGTGTTTGTGTTCTGCACCAGCTAGGACTGTGACGGTATGTTCTTTTGTTATTTTGTATAGTGTTTTTGTTTTGTCTAATTAAATTCATTATGTCAAATTACCACGCTGCACATTGGTCCTCTGATCCTTCTCGCCTCTCCTCGTCTGAGGAGGAGGACGAAGTAGACTGCCGTTACAAACTGTATCATGAAGTTGCTGCAACCTAGCCTATGAAAAGTTTACAACAGGGTGCACAGGTCAAGAGATATTTGAAAAATCAAGTGAAAACCTTTCCAACCCTTCCTAAGCCAAACCTTCCTATTATAACTGCTAAATACAGCCTTCATCATTGTCACCATATTAGCTAACTTCAAGTCAACAACATACTGTAGCTACTAGAACTAATGCGTTAGTAAACCCGCTACAATCATGCAGTACAATGTACAGTTAGAAAGCAGTTTAGCAATTACACCAGTGGCCACGGTGACAAATTATATGGAGCAAAAATATAAACCCAAAATGTAAAGTGTTGGTCCCATGTGTCATGAGGTGAAATAAAAGATCCCAGAAATGTTCCATTTGCACAAAAAGCTTATTTCTATAAAATGTTGTGCTCAAATTTGTTTACATCCCTGTTAGTGAGCATTTCTCCTTTGCCAAAATAATCCATCCACCTGACAAGTGTGGCATATCAAGAAGCTGATTAAACAGAATGATCATTACACAGGTGCACCTGTACTGGGGACAGTAAAAGTTTGAGGGAGTGTGCAATTGGCATGCTCAATGCAGGAATGTCCACCAGAGCTGTTTCCAGATCATTTAATGTTAATTTCTCTACCATAAACTGCCTCCAACTCCATTTTAGAGAATTTGGCAGTACATCCACTTGGCCTCACAACCACCTGGACAGCTGATGAAACTGAGTATTTCTGTCTGTAATAAATATATATGTGGGGAAAAACTAATTCTGATTGGCTGGGCTTGGCTCCCCAGTGGGTTGGCCTATACCCTCCCAGGCCCACCCATGGCTACGCCCCTTCCTTCCTTAGGTTATAATGTATGTATTTCAACTGACTGATTTCCTTATAATAACTGTAACTCAGCAAATTCATTGATGCCAACAAACTATTTTGCAATGAAGGTCTACAGTAGCCTTAACAGCACTCTGTAGGATACCACCATGGTGTTGCCAGAGGAAACCTAATATCTAAAAATAACTTTTTTATGCTTCACGATTTTTATTTTTCACTGAGGAGTAGGTTCCTCCCCTTCCTGCTCTTAGGTGCCTCCACTGGTGTGCAAATGTGTGTGCGTGCAAGTGTGTTCATTATTATATTTGCAGGCGTGTTTCCTTTCATTTTCTCTGTAAAGGTCACACAGACTTGATCTATAACCACTGCAGTTTTCCCATCACCTAGCAACAGAGGACTGAGGAGAGGGATGCAAATTGTATAAGGATTTAAAGTATGTGAATGGCAAAGTTTTGTTTAACAAAGGCCCGCCATCGTTAGCTTCTATTTAAAAAAATTATAATTCACAGTCACTTGATGCTATATACTGTATACACAATGAGAAACCGCTTTTTGTGGTTTCTGAAGTACACTTATGTTTGTTTGTAACTGGATCCTATCAAGCGTTATGATGGTTTTAACATAGTGTCACTTTGTACAAAAGCAAGCATGACCGTGTTGCAAGTTTTCCCCTTTTCTCTACAGAAAATCACATCTCCAGTATGTACATTAGAAACATCATTTTTAGTTAACGACTGGACATTACTTTAAAAAGGTTTAATGTGGAAAAATTGGATTGAATTGAACAACCCATCAGTCTAAGCCCTGTCTAAGCTGGGGTAGGGGGTACTACTAAGCTACAGTGCCTTGCAAAATTATTCACCCCCCTGGCATTTTTCCTATTTTGTTGCGTCACAACCTGTAATTTAAATCGATTTTTATTTGGATTTCATGTATTGGACATACATAAAATAGTCCAAATTGGTGAAATGAAAATAATTACTTCCAAAAATTAGAAAAGATAAAAAACTGAAAAGTGGTGCGTGCATATGTATTCATCCCCATTGCTATGAAGCCCCTAAATAAGATCTGGTGCAACCAATTACCTTCAGAAGTCACATAATTAGTTACATAAAGTTCACCTGTGTGCAATCTAAGTGTCACATGATCTCAGTATATATACAGCTGTTCTGAAAGGCCCCAGAGTCTGCAACACCACTAAGCAAGGGGCTCCACCAAGAAAGCAGCACTATGAAGATCAAGGAGCTCTCCAAACAGGTCAGGGACAAAGTTGTGGAGGAGAACAGATCAGGGTTGGGTTATAAAAAAATATCTGAAACTTTGATTATCTGAAACGTAAAGATTGTTAGTATATGTAGCATGTATAATGAATGATTATAGTACTAAACATAAGTCCAATAAGGTTTGGTAGAGAAATGTGTGTGACTAAGAAAATACCGAGAACAATTCAACTGTGTTTGACCCGACCTGGCTAGAACTCTGAGAAACTTATGATAGGACAGGGAGTCCTTTTCAAGGTTCCTCTAATCTTGGGGGAATGGAACTGTCTACTTGGTAGTGATAAAGTGGTGAGAACTCACCTACTGTTCGTGTGTATGTATGTGCGTAGGATATCTACTGTTTGTGTGAAGATATGTGCGTAAATAGGGAGTGAGTTATAAAATGGATATCTTTGTATTATGGACTTCAGAACGTTCTCGTGAATAAACTGTACGAACCTTTTGCATAAGCTGAGTCTTTGCCTAATTATTATTAAACCCAGGGTCTTACAAACCTCTGGGATTGGACAAAGCTTATTGATTGTTAGTTATTATGATTGGGATTGAAAATTCTCGTGACACAAATCAAAACATATTTTACATTCTTAAAAGTAGTCAACCTTTGCCTTGACAGCATTGCACACTCTTGGCATTCTCTCAACCAGCTTCATGAGGAATGCTTTTCCAAGAGTCTTTAAGGAGTTGCCACATATGCTGAGCACTTTTTGGCTGCTGCTCCATTACTCTCGTTCTTGATAAATAGCCCTTACACCACCTGGAGGTGTGTTTTGGGTCATTGTCCTGTTGAAAACCAAATGATAGTCACACTAACCGCAAACCCAATGGGATGGCGCCTCGTTGCACAATGCTGTGGTAGCCATGCTGGTTAAGTGTGCCTTGAACTACAAATAAATCAGACAGTGTAACCAGCAAAGCACCCCCAAACCATCACACCTCCTCCTCCATGCTTCACAGTGGGAACCACACATGCAGATATCATCCGTTCACATACTCTGCATCTCACAAAGACACGGCGGTTGAAACCAAAAATCGTACATTTGGACTCATCCAACTAAAGGACATATTTCCACCATTGCTCGTGTTTCTTGGCCCAAGCAAGTCTCATCTTATTGGATGTCGTTTAGTAGTGGTTTCTTTGCAGACAATCAACCATGAAGGCCTGATTCACGCAGTCTCCTCTGAACAGTTTGTTTGTGTTACTTGAACTCTGTGAAGCATTTATTTGGGCTGCAATCTGAGGTGCAGTTAACTCTAATGAACTTATCCTCTGCAGCAGAGGTAACTCTGGGTCTTCCTTTCCTGTGGTTGTCAAGGCTCAGGAGAAGACCCAGATGCAGACAGTTTCAAAGTAACAAAAGTTTATTACAAAAACAGGGGAGCACGCAAACGTCAGGTCAAGGGCAGGTAGAGGTCAGTAATCCAAAGCAGAGTCCGAAAGGTACAGAACGGCAGGCAGGCTCAGGGCAGGCAGAGGTCAGTAATTCAGGGTGGTGTGACAAGGTACAGAATGACAGGCAGGCCCAGTCAGGGCAGGCAAAACAGTCAAAACTGGGAAAACAGGAACCAGAGAAAGACAAGAGCACGGGAAAAACACTGGTAGGCTTGACGACAACGAACTGGCTACAGACAGAGAACACAGGTATAAATACACTGGGGATAATGGGAAAGATGGATGACACCTGGAGGGGGGTGGAGACAAGCACAAAGACAGGTGAAACAGATCAGGGTGTGACAGTGGCGGTCCTCATGAGAGCCAGTTATAATCATTGAGCTTTATGGTTTTTGTGACTGCACTTAAAGGTCTTGACATTTTCCAGATTGACTGACCTTCATGTCTTAAAGTAATGATGGACTGTCATTTCTCTTTGCTTATTTGAGCTGTTCTTACCATAATTTGGACTTGGTCTATTTCCAAATAGAGCTATCTACTGTACACCACCCTTACCTTGTCACAACACAACTGATTGGCTCAAACGCATTAAGGAAATAAATTCCACAAATTAACTTAACAAGGCACACCTGTTAATTGAAATGCATTCCGTCACGCCAAAGGGTGGCGACTTTGAAGAATCTCAAATATAAAATACATTTTGATTTGTTTAATACTTTTTTGGTTTCTACATGATTCCATATCTGTCACGCCCTGACTGTAGAGAGCTTTTTATGTCTCTATTTTGGTTTGGTCAGGGTGTGATTTGGGTGGGCATTCTATGTTCATTTTCTATGTTTTGTATTTCTTTGTGTTTGGCCTGGTGTGGTTCTCAATCAGAGGCAGCTGTCTATCGTTGTCTCTGATTGAGAATCATACTTAGGCAGCTTTTTCCCACCTGTGTTTTGTGGGTAGTTATTTTGTGTTTCTGCCCCTGACAGGGCTGTTTCGGTTTCGTTCATTCTCTTTGTTATTTTTGTTTTAGTGTTAAGTTTAAATAAATAATCATGAACACTTACCACGCTGCGCTTTGGTCCGACTACTCTTCATCTGACGACGAAAATCGTTACAATATCAGTTATTTCATAGTGTTGATGTCTTCACTACTATTCTACAATGTAGAAATTAGTAAAAATAAAGAAAAACCTTGAATGAGTAGGTGTCTAATCTCTTGACTGGTACTATATACACTGCTCAAAAAAATAAAGGGAACACTTAATGTAACTCCAAGTCAATCACACTTCTGTGAAATCAAACTGTCCACTTAGGAAACAACACTGATTGCATTACACTACCGTTCAAAAGTTTGGAGTCACTTAGAAATGTCCTTGTTTTTTTGTCAATTTTTTTGTCCATTAAAATACCATCAAATTGATCAGAAATACAGTGTAGACATTGTTAATGTTGTAAATGACTATTGTAGATGGAAACGGCTGATTTGTTTTAATGGAATATCTACATAGGCATACAGAGTTCCATTATCAGCAATCAAAACTCCTGTGTTCCAATGACACGTTGTGTTTGCTAATCCAAGTTTATCATTTTAAAAGGCTAATTGATCATTAGAAAACTCTTTTTCAATTATGTTAGCACAGCTGAAAACTGCTGTGCTGATTAAAGAAGCAATCAAACTGGCCTTATTTTGACTAATTGAGTATCTGGAGCATCAGCATTTGTGGGTTTGATTACAGGCTCAAAATGGCCAGAAACAAAGACCTTTCTTCTGAAAATCATCAATCTATTCTTGTTCTGAGAAATGAAGGCTATTCCATGCAAGAAATTGCCAAGACACTGAAGATCTCGTACAACGCTGTGTATTACTCCATTCACAGAACAGCACAAACTGGCTCTAACCAGAATAGAAAGATGAGTGGGAGGACCCGGTGCACAACTGAGCAAGAGGACAAGTACATTAGAGTGTCTAGTTTAAGAAACAGATGCCTCACAAGTCCTCAACTGGCAGCTTCCTTAAATAGTACCCACAAAACACCAGTCTCAACGTCAACAGTGAAGAGGCAAATCCGGGATGCTGGCCTTCTAGGCAGAGTTCCTCTGTCCAGTGTCTGTTCTTTTGCCCATCTTTTCTTTTTATTGGCCAGTCTGAGATATGGCTTTTTCTTTGCAACTCTGCCTAGAAGACCAGCATCCCAGGGTCGCCTCTTCACTGTTGACGTTGAGACTGGTGTTTTGCGGGTACTGTTTAATGAAGCTGCCAGTTGAGGACTTGAGGCATCTGTTTCTCAAACTGGAAACTAACGTACTTGTCCTCTTGCTCAGTTGTGCACAATCCAACACGCATAATTTACAAGCAAAGCATTTGTGTTTAGTTAGTCCGCCAGATCAGATGCAGCAAGGATGACCAGGGATGTTCTCTTGAGTGTGTGAATTTTACAATTTCTGTCCTTCCAAGCATAAAAAATGTAAAAAGTAATTTGGATGTCAGGGAAAATGTATGTAGTAAAAACGACATTATTTTCTTTAGGAATGTCGTGAAGTAAATGTACAAGTAAAAGTAGAAGGAGAGAGAGACTCCTTTTAAAACGTTAGTCTTGTAAACATACACTGTGTGTACAAAACATTAGGAACACCTTTTGCCCTCAGAACAGCCTCAATTCATCGGGCATGTACTCTACAAGGTGTCGAAAGCGTTCCACAGGGATGCTGGCCCATGTTGACTTCAATGCTTCCCACAGTTGTGTCAAGTTGGCTGGATGTCCTTTAGGTAGTGGACCATTCTTGATACACACGGGAAACTTTACAAGCATGAAAAACACAGCAGCATTGCAGTTCTTGAAATCAAACCGGTGTGCCTGGATCCTACTACCATACCCTGTTCAAAGGCACTTAAATCTTTTGTAGTCCCCCTCTGAATGGCACACATACACAATCGATGTGTCAGTTGCTCAAGGCTTAAAAAACTTTTTTTAACCAGTCTCCTCCCCTTCATCTACACTGATGGAAGTGGATTAACAAGTGACATCAATAAGGGATCGTAGCTTTCATCTGGATTCACCTGGTCAGTCTATGTTATCCATGTATATGTGTGTGTATAGTGCCTATGTTATCGTGTGTGTGAATGCATGTGTCTGAGCCTATGTTTGTGTTGCTTCACAGTGCCTGCGGTTCAATGAAGTATATTTTTATGTTTAAAAACAAAATCTGACTCTACTGCTTGCATCAGTTACCTGATGTGGAATAAAGTTCCATGTAGTCATGGCTCTATGTAGTATTGTGCGCCTCCCATAGTCTGTTCTGGACTTGGGGACTGTGAAGAGACCTCTGGTGACATGTCTTGTGGGGTACGCATGTGTGTCTGAGCTGTGTGCTAGTCGTATAAAGAGACAACTCGGTGCTTTCAACATGTCACTACCTCTCACAAATACAAGTAGTGATGCAGTTAATCTCTCCTCTACTTAGAACCAGGAGAGATTGACATGCATATAATTATTTCTGGGAACCCTAGACACCCATCAGACCTTCAGCAGGGTTGGCCTGCTCCAGTTGTAATAGGTTTGTACATTGTGTGTGATGTTTAACTTTATTTTTGTATACAACATATGCTTACACAGAACAGAATGACGCTTACACAGAACAGAATGACGCTTACCCAGACACACTTGTGTTACGAGTCCCGCCGAGGATGGTGCCTCTTCCCGTTCGGGCGGCGCTCGGCGGTCGTCGTCTCCGGTCTACTAGCTGCCACCGATCCCCTTTTCTGTTTTCCTTTTA